>NC_050445.1:146266542-146566542 GCF_903995425.1 Onychomys torridus | reverse complement strand
GGAGGAGGGAAAAAGGCAAGTAAAATAAGCTCCCCAGGATCCCAGCCCTGGGGGCCCTTGGGCAAACTACTGCCCCTCTTTGTGCCTCAACTTACTTATCTGTAACACAAGGCTAATACTGGAACCTACTTAGTAGAGTCCTCTTAAGGATGAAGTGCACAGGTTGTCACAAAATTCTTAGAATGATGCCTAGCCTTCCTTTCCCTATGTCACATGAGTGTTTCATAAGTAAGTCAGCAATCTGGCCAACAGTCAATAAAGTCAATAATATAAACAATTCACTCTATTTCACACCCTCTGAGGAATCTTGATCTGAATTGCTTTTGAAACTATCTTTGTTCACACCAATTTTTACCTGAAAGTTCCCAGAGGATGAGGTTGTCTAGACTGCTCCCTGGTGACAGGGAGCAATTGTCACAGCTCACAATTTGGGGTTTGGGGTGGTTTTCCAGCACGAATTGTGAGCCTGCAGAGAGACTCTCTTTTCCTTTCCAGGTCGTATTTGCCTTGTATGGCATCCAGCTCAACAGTAAATGAAGGACACACCCATGTGGTATTAATAGTGCTATTTTGGGTGATGATATAATGGCTTCCAGAATCACCAAGAGGACTTTCGCAGGCACGGCTGCTCTGAATGTCGGGGTGGGCCTTCCTCACCACAGGGTCCTCCTACCAAGAAGAGTGCTATTTTTGACATTGGGCGGGTAGAAGCCTTGGTATTTCCTAAGAATGATTGAGAACATACTGGCTTGAGGGGGAATTGGGCCCTATGAGAAAAGACCCCCTTCAGGCTCCATCCCACCTTCCCTGAAACCCAGCCTGATTTGGGATGATGCTTTCTTTCTGAAAAAGAAGGAAATGGAAGGAAAGGAAGGGGGAGGCAGAAGCAGAGGGACTGAAGTTCAGAAAGGCATAAAAATATGGAGAGCCATCAGCACGGCTGGTTCGGAGGTCTGTTGATTTACATGTTGATTTACTCAGAAATGCACCCATGGAGCATGAATTAGGTACCACTGTTATTTCAAAAAGTTTGGAAATATTAATACATTTCAACCTTAAAACAACTTCACTAACTAGATGACGGAGTAAGGGAGGGAGGGGTTTGAATGAATGTACCAGCTCAATGGAAAAACACATGATCTTCTGCACAAGAAAGCCTGCTGAGAGGCCACGAGCCTTGAAATCTTGCAACAGAACAAAAGAAGATCAAAATTGAGTTGTTCTGCAGTAAAATTGTGATTTTTTTTTTACTTAGTATTATTGAAAACAAATATGTCATTTTTTAAATGAAAGAATGATTATATGAGACTTATATAATTTAACTGGTTTGCCTGTTTCTTAATTCACTAATAAAATAGGTTATAGGAACATGGCCATGTTAGATCATCTGTCCTTTTCTTAAAGTAAAACTGAATATCTTTCATAATGAAATTGAAAGTGTACATTGATGACTTTATCCCTCTTCTCCCACAGAATCTATTTTTATGAAATGATGACCTTGATCTACCTCATTTTGTAAATGGGCTTCAGCGACCTCCAGAGCATGTCTAACAGGCCTGAGCAGGTAGAGGCGTCTTGGCAGGAGAGCCCTGGCAACCCTGGAAACTGCAGAGCCTCAGCTGGAAACCTGCCAGTTGTCAACTCCAATCCCACCTGCAGCCTGAAATGGGGAGAGGCCAGCTGCATACTACACCAAGTCTTTCCCTGACATCTAGTGTCAGCTCCTGAAATGACAGGCTGGGAACAGGACACAGGAGAGAGGAGCAAGCTAGCCTGGCTTGTCACCAGGATTGAAGAGCAGTGTTCCTAAAGGTTGCCTTTCATCCCATGGCCTTGCAGGGTCCCCCAGTAAGCAGCTGCTGAGTCACTGCCTCACAGTTGATCCCTGACAGAAGCTGAAAGGAGGAACCTGGAAGATGGTGGGCCATGCATCACTTTTCTTATTGCACAACGCATGTTACTGACCAAACCCTGATGAGCATCCTTCATGCTTACTTACCTCTGGTTGAAAAGAAATCAGAAAGGAGAAAGAAAAATGGGAAGAGCTTCTAGCTGTGGCTCCTCAGTATTGCTCTGAACAGGCTATGATTGTAGCTCAGTGGTGGGACCTCAGATCCCTCTCACACTTTAGCCCTTTGGCCACCTTGGTAGATGGTGCCATAAACACATATGCTGTGAAAAACCACTTGCCAATACCATGCATGCTTCTAGCAATGCCAAGATTGCCCTGCAGGGACCAGAAGAAATTCTGACCATCCAGAAAAACAGAGACGCTAGTCAGAAGGGCAGAGGTGGAAGCAAAAGTCTCCACCATCATCAGGAAGGATAAGAACCTGCAGCAGCCGTCGATGCTGTCTCCTGGCAGCCACTGAAATCATCCCAGAGTTGTTGACAACCCAGTTCCAATTAGGCGTCTCCTAGTATCACATGGGATACTGTCAATAAGCCCTAACAAACCCATAATGTAACAAAGGCGTCCCTGCCAAGAACTGTCCCTGCGGTTTCCCTAGACTCCTGATATTTCAATGTCAGCCAATTTCTCCTTTATCTGAAACGGAGATTCTTTGATCCTTTTATTCATTTCGTTTGTTCAATGAATGTTGACCCAATCTGTAAGACAGACCAAGACATGAGATGGATGATAGCTTCTGAGAAAACAAAGACGGAAAACATCATAGAACCAAACCCCAGAGTGCTTGCAATCAGAAGAAGTACACTTGCTGCTTGCTGTTGATTAAATCTTATCTGAAGAATTTTTTTTTAAGTACTGGAGGTTTTAACCTAGTCCATCATGCATGCTAGGCCATCACTCCACTGTGGTTACAGCCCCAGTCCTGTGAGGACCATTTTTGTTTTTGTTTTTGGTTTTGTTTTGTTTTGTGTGTGTGGCTTTTTTTTTTTGTCTGACCTTAAGTTTTAGACCCCTCCCTAAGACATCATTTCTTTACCTTAAAACCATTAAGTCTGAAAGGCTATCGGGGTTGCACCCTACTCCATAATAATTGTTACACCTAATAGGATGGAATGCCTTCTTATGAGTTCCCTTTTTAGGTTGGACAGGTGACCCTTCAGTCAAAAGGGCAGTGGAACAGAAGACAAGAGAGGGTCATTCCTTCTTCAGTACCGTTAAAGCCCTAAAAGACAGAGAGCATTCTTTCTGCAAACTTGGCTATTGAGAGTTTGTTCTAGAAGGTCCATAGAGCTGGTTCAGGTAAGTGTCATATGCATGTGTGATACTTTGCAACTATAAAGCAAAGAATGTCTTAGCAGCGTCTTTCAGGAAATAACTGTGTTCTTTTAAGAAAGGGATGGAGTATCAATAAGGAAAATCAACTAGCATCAAAGGCAGAAGCTACCATGAGAACAGCCAAAAGCATTTATGGTTTGGACAGGAAATGTCCCCCAAAGGACTTGTGTTGAAGGCTTGATTTCCAGGCTGGAGGTGCTCTTTGGGAGACCATCGGATCATGAGTGTATCCACCGATGAATTCATGGTGGTGTGAGTGACCAGAAGCTAGTGCCTACTTGGAGGAAGTAGCTCATTGAGGGCTGTCTCTCTAAAGGATACTGCCCCAGCCAGCGGGGTTTCAATGGGGGCAACCCACCTGTGGGAGGAATGAAAGGGAAGGGCGACACAAAGGAGGACAGCAAGACAAGATTCTGATCAAGCTGCCAATCTTTATTTTAATCTGCGAGGCTTATATAGCATAGGAGGGGAAGGGGCAGGAAGGAGGGGAGGGGAAAAGGGGCGTGCAGAACATGGAAGGGGAGCAAGACATGTGAGGCAGATCATGCAACTTCGAGATGTCGGCTAAGGTCACTGGTCAGGGGCAGTTTATTCTGTTGCTAGGCTACCTGACCATGAAATGCTCTTTACGTTCAGTTGTCATGGCACCTGACTGTGGGATGTTCTCTTATCTTTGGGGGCCTCTGGTTACTTCTCTGGGAAGGGGCTTATGACTTGTTCTCTGGCCTAGCTAGTACTTTCCATGGTTCATGTTTGGTTCCTGACATCTTGGTCTCTAACAGGATACATCTTTCCCCAGCCCCTTGGTGTTTATGCTTCTTGGCAGCCAAGAAGTGAGAACCTCTCTGTCACCTGCTCCCCTACCATGATGTTCTGCCCCACATCGTGCCAATGGAGCCAACTAAGCACAGATTGATAATTCTGATATGGTGAGTCATACTAAACCTTTGTATGTTTAAAGTTGTTTCTCTCGGATCTCATTTATCACAATGATGAAAAATAAGCACAAGCTTTGAAGCCTTTTTAAAATTACTATTTTGCAGGTATGAATCTTCAGTACATAAAACCACCTGATGTGAGAGATGTGGACTAGATGTTTCTCTGGATTGAGATGGGAGAGAGGCAGGAAGCTCACAGGACTCAGGAAGCTCACAACCTAAAAGACACACATGGGCCCCTTTGCAACAGTGTATCTATCAGTAGTAAACTACTTCCGGGAAGAGGAGGCTTTTTGGAGGAACTGCCTGAAAGTTGTACAGGGATCTCCAGTGACGTATCTGTGATGAGTCATCATATGCTGGGGTGAGCTTATTGGTGGTACAGCTGCCTCGTGCTCCTGTGAGTAATAACCCCAGTAAACTCAGGTTCACCAAGTTAGACATGGATGGAAGTTTCTTTGCAGTGTTGTTAATCCTGAGTCTGGGATATTCGTTTACCCACTCTAGGAAAAGCCATATAATAGCAAGACATGGTGAATTTGTTTCTAAGATGGTGGGGGTGGTTGCTTAACCTCACTAGGGAAAAAATGGTTTTAATTATTTTTTAATTTTAGCTTTCAAATTGGATGACTCTGAAATATATGTTTGTGAGCTAAATAACTGACAAATTCCACCCTTGAAACTTAGCTGATTCTTAAGGTTTGGGTGGGTGAGAGGTGTTTTTAAAACAGTTCTTTTTTGTCATTTACATCTATCTTATGACCCAAATGCTGCCCTTCAACACAACTAGTTGCATTTGGAATCATTAGAAAATTTAAATAAACTGAATGGTCGAAAGAAATAAGTAATTAGCACCAAATAAAATGACCTTTAGAATTGGTCTCATAGATGCCCCCACATGTTTGAATATATATAAAGAAGACTATACCTTATACCCAAGAGGGGGAAAGGGATTTAGAGACAACTAAGGTTCATCAGTCTGGTTGGTAACACAATACCTATCCTTCTCACTGAAGGCTTGTCATAACTTGCCTCAAAGTATCAGCTAGTATTGATTTCTGCCCTTCAGCTTCTGGAACAACCATTTTTCATTGTCTACCTCTGAGAAGCTCCATGCCAGAAAACCACTGCTCATCTGGGTTTCTCATACCAGCTCATAAAGAGCTATAGGCAAAGCAGGATCTCAAAGAACTTCTTGAGCCAATTAGCTTTTAGGAGCCATCAAGAGCCCAGTTTTCCTCCTCAGGGTCAAACAGTGAGTTCACAAGTGGTCTGGTAGAAATCCTTCTCTGCTATCATCTTCCCCTCACTTCCAACTTGGTTTGTTCAGTCAGCTCGGCATCATGGAACTTTCTAGACTGGCTGTGTGAATCTATTTGAAGAGTCAACTAAACTTTATATGCAAAAATAGCAGCCCAGTCTCCAATTCCTTCACTAGGTACATTCCAAAGATGTCTTGGTTTGCTCCAAGGGTCCTTATCATCCACAAATGAAGTCTGTTTCTCTTGAAATTCATTTAACTCAGGGACTTAGCAGAACCACAGTACTCAAAGAAGCTTTGAGAAATCATCTGGTACAACCTACATCTCTGAGTGAAAAGTCTAAAGCTAGGGTTGAAAATGGGTTTCTTCCTCAGTAAAACTTCACTGTCTTCATAGAGATTTATTGGGTTCATTATGAAGGGTTAGGGGAGGGGTGGCTCAAACTACAGGAGAAATTGCTGTGGTTAATTAGTGATGGCTACCAGAGCAGGTAGGTTGGCTCCAACCTAAACCACCCTAGAGAGAGCGTTGTCTCTTAAACTCATCCTCCAGTCTTCCTCCATCAAGGGCTTCCATTTTCTCTCATCGAGGTAACCATTCCCCCATAAAGCCCTGTTGGAGTCACAGTTCACCTCACTCTTCCCTCCTGGAGACAGCCAAAGCTCTTTTTATCTTTTATCCTGGAACCGACTTTTCCTGCCCTTTAATCATCACTGTTTCTTGTTTCTCCAGTCACTCCAATTTCTTCATCTCCCTTTGAACAGCAGTGACCAATACTGAAGACAGTGTTCTAGTTCAGACGATAATGAGACTGATTCAGAATATAAAGGGGAGATCGCCTCTCAGCTCATGTTTCTTCATTCCCCCACCCTGGGATCACATGAGCTTTCTCACCACAGCTTTTGACTAATCTCTGTGTCAGGTGTGTAGACATCATCCTAGGTCTCTCGCTGATGAGAAGACTGCTCAGAGAGGTTCAGCGCCAAAGTAAATTGCCCCAAAGAAGTCTCCACTAGGGTGGGGAGGACTAAGAAATTTGGACAAAAGCAAAGGATGCTTTAAAACTATTTTTAAAACAAAACCAGATGTTAAAAACTGTTGAAAAGGAAAATTCAGTAAAAGGCAATGTTTCTGAGAAGCAAATTTAAGCAGATTAGACATTTTAAACAAGCTTCATGGAATACAAAATTACAAGTCCAAGTGTGTCCCAGATCCATGTCCTGTCCTCTTGTCACCCTCCATGTCCATGAGTGTAGGATCTGAGTTACAAGCAACATAAACAGAAAATGCCATACTGATTTGAGCAAGTTACCATCGGCAACAAGACAGCTGAATTCCAACAGACAGAAGGAAAATGGTTCTCAAGAAAGGTGACCCTGGATGAGGAGTGGATTCCATGAGTAAAGTGTTTGCCATGCAAATATGAGGTCCTGAGTTCAAATCCCAAAGGCCCAGATAGAGTCAGACAAAGTAACATACATTTGTAAACTCAGGGCTCCTATGGAGAGATGAGATGTAGGGACAGGAGAGTCTCTGGAGGCTTGTAGGCCAGCTAGCCTGGGGTTTGCCACCATCAGAACCTGTCTCAAACTAGGACCAACATCAGAAGTGTTCTCCCTAGGTATGCTGTAGCATGTCTGTACCCTTCCATACACACACACACACACACACACACACACACACACACACTCACACACACACACACACACACACACACACACACATATACACACACGACAGAAGAAGAAAAGATAGCCCAAAATGACACATGAGTCCTGAAAATCTTGCCTTGCCTAAGTTAAAACATGGCAACACCCAGCCTCCCAGAGCAAGACATCTTCAATAACCTACAGGATCACTTTGGAAAGAACTCAGTCACAGTCACCGCAGAACATTTTCAGACTCAATCCCAATGCTGCTAGCTAGCTTTCCTCGCCATGGCAACCACCTTCAGGACTGTTTTGAAGGAGGAGCATCTAGTCTGGACTCGGAGCTTCAGGCTGTCAGTCCGCAGGGTGTTGTTGGCTTGAGACATGCCTGACCATCATGGGAGTAGCATGTGGGAGAGCAAAGAAGAAGCTCACTTCATGGTGGACAGGAATCTTTGAGGTGTGAGCAGGGTCAGGACAGGTTACATGCAGCACACACTCCCATGGATGCACATCCCTCAACTCGGTCCCACCACCGCATGTCACCATTTTCCAATAGTTTCATCATACTGTGAATCTATCAAGGGACAAATACATTAATAGGACAGAGCCCTTAGGATCCAGTCACTACCCAATGCCCATCAGCTAGCAGCCAAGACCCCAACTGCATGACGCTGTGGGGGACATTTATTTGCAAAACATGGCCATCCCTAAATGCCCAGCTAGTTTTCTACTCCCATTGATTAATTTATTTTTTTTATGCATTTGAGTGTTTTGCCTGCATTCATGACCGTGCACCACATGGTACAGTGCCTACAGAGTCCTGAAGAGGACTCAGATCCCCTGAAACTGGAGTTACAGAGGGTTGTTAGCCTCCATGTGGGTGCTGGGAACTGAACCAGACCCTCTGGAAGAGCAGCCAGTGCTCCTAACCTCTGAGCATCTCTCGAGCCTGTTCTCCCTGAAACCTTGCTGAATCACACAGTGTCTCAATCACACCTTCAGTATTAACCCCTGGTGTCCCCATCCCACCTCCTTTATCCCATTGTTCTCTTTTTAACCTTTCCCCTCAGCTCTTGCAGCGATCAGTGCTATCTCCACAATTTCCTCTCTTCCAGGGGAGCCCATTCTGTCCTCTGCCAAATTCATCCTCCCAGAACACAAACTTCAATTCTGTGACTCTTTGCACAAAAACTGTTTTTTATTTTAGGTAGTTTCCTGTAGTCCAAGCCAGGTTCACATTCACTAGGTAGCTAATAGTGACCTTGAACTTCTCATCTTCCTGCCTCCACGTTCTGGGATTATAGGCATGAACCTGGAGAGCAAACCTCAGGCCTCATTTTAAATGCACGCTCCCAAGGGCACAGCTCGAGGAGAACCTGAGCAAACTGTTCTAAAATAAAAGCGGTATCTGGTGACTTCCACTGGGTAGACAGCCGTAGATGGTTTTAGTAGGATTTGTGAATGTCCTAGATTGTGTGTCTGTATGTGTAGTGTGTGTTGAGTGTGGTGTATGTGTCTATGTATGTCTGTGTGTGTGCATGTGTGTGTGCACAGTGTGTGTGTGTGTGTGTGTGTGTGTGTGTGTGTGTGTGTGTGCAGTGTGTGTCTGTGTATGTGGTATGTGTGTGTGTGAGTGTCTGTATGTGTGGTGTGTATGTGTGCATGTGTGTCTGTGTGTGTGCCGATGTGCCATGAAAGCTTGTGAAAATCAGATGACTATTTTGGGGAATTGGTTCTCTCCTCCTTCTTCATGAGTTTTGAAGATTGAACTAAGTCCTTTGACTTGCACAGCAAGTGCCTTTCCTGGGGCCCAAATGCCATCCTGCTGGCCCAAATGTCCCTCCCAAACTTTATCAAAGACAAAATAAAGCTGAATGTATTTTCACAAAGAGAATCTTTAACTTAATTCTTATGATCCCAATGACATTTTTTAAAATGCCAAGGTAGAGACATCTTCTTCCCTTCTCTCTGCATCAATTGCATTTCACTTCTCTGGAAGTTTCGTCTCTTCCCCACACAGACACTAAGTCCTATAAGGGGAAGACACAGTGTTGACAGCCATCACAACATCCAATTACATCAGGCCCAGCACTTCACCCAGAACCACTCCCAGGACTCTACTGAGCATGGTTGCCAGGTCTCGTGCTGAATGTTGAGGATAAGAAAATGAAGGATGACTCCCCTACCCTGGTAGAGTTCACAGTCTAGTCTATCTAGAGCTCAAACATTCTAGGAAAGATGGTCTGGTAAAATATGAATTGTGGTGTTTGGTAAACACCAAGGCCCTAGCCAGGCCAGGGAAATCAGACTACACTGTCAGCCATCGTGAATGTGCAGAGGATAGAGGAACTTGAGGCAGGTGCCAGACAACAGAGGAAGAACCATACATCAGGACACACCACTAAATATTGTGTGTATTTTGCACTCAAAATCTGTGCTTGCTAGCTATTTTATGAACTTGATATGAGCTAAGGTCACCTGGGAAAAGGAGTCCTCAACTGAGAAATGCCTCTATCTCATTGGCCTGCAGGAAAGTTTGCAGGGCCTTTTCTTGATTAATGATTGGAAAAACCTAGACTGCTGTGGGCAGTGCCACCTCTGGGTGGATGGACCTGAGAAGTAAGAAAGCAGGTTGAGCAAGCTATGGAGAGAAAGCCAGTAAAAAGCATCCCTCCATGGTTTCTGCTTCACTTCCTGTCTCCAGATTCCATACCTGACAGCCCTCAATGATGGACCTAACATAGGTAAGCCAAATAGAGCCTTTCCTCCCCAAGGTGCTGTTTACCACAGCCACAGAAAGAAAGTTAAGATGTAAGTACAGTGGACATGAGGACAAAAGGCAGAGGTAGATGTGTTTAGAGCTTTGAACTTTATCCTGAATAACATGAAGGAAACTATGAAGGACTAAAATCAGGTCATTGGCACAACCACATTTGCATGTTCACAGATGCTTTGCGGTCAAGTGGAAAAATGACTTACATCAGTGGGTTCTGAGCTGTTTAGACACTTTAAATAACTGTTATTCCAGACCTGAGCCAATGTTGTAATAGCAAAGAGAATGGAAAGAAGAGGTGCATATAGAAGTGCTTAGTATGCTGATATTGTGTTCCCCAAAATATTGTGCATTCTAATAAACTTATCTGGGGTCAGAGAACAGAACAGCCACAATATTAAACATAGAGGTTAGGCAGTGGTAGCACACGCCTTTAATCCTAGCATTCCAGAGGCAGAGATCTACCTGGATCTCTGTGAGTTTAAAGCCACACTGGAAACAGCCAGGCATGGTGACTCATGCCTTTAATCCCAGGAAGTGATGGCAGAAAGAAGAAAGGCATATAAGGCATGAGAACTAGGAACTAGAGCTGGTTAAGCTTTTAGGCTTTTGAGTAGCAGTTCAGCTGAGACCCATTTGGATATGAGGACACAGAGGCTTCCAGTCTGAGAAAACAGGATCAGCTGAGGAATTGGTGAGGTGAGGAAGCTGTGGCTTGTTCTGCTTCTCTGATCTTCCAGCATTCACCCCAATAACTGGCCCTGGGTTTGTTTTTATTAATAAGATCTTTTGGGTTGGGGATTTAGCTCAGTGGTAGAGCTCTTGCCTAGCAAGCGCAAGGCCCTGGGTTCCATCCTCAGCTCAAAAAATAAATAAATAAAAAATAAAACCTTTCAAGATTCGTGCAACAACTTGGGAATTAGAATCAATGGCAATCAATTACTAATTAGATGGAAAGAATGAGGGACAAGGAGGAGTCCCATGTGACACTTGGGTCTCTGGCTTGTTAGTCTGTTCCTGAGGCAGAAGAAGAGACAAAAGAAACTCATGGGTCCAGCTGAATTGGTAGTTCACAAAGGCCTGGATCCAGAAAGTTAACCTGAGTCAAGATGTGGATTTTGGATCCATTACAAGATAAATGATCATTAATTATATAAACTTTAAGCAACCCCTGTGCAGAATGCAGAAATAAACTGGATAGAAGACTTAGAAGGGGGTCAAGGCTAAAGTTTAAGAATATTCACTGGGGCTGGAGAGATGGCTCAGAGGTTACGAGCACTGGCTGCTCTTCCTGAGGACCTGAGTTCAATTCCCAGCATCCACATGGTGGCTCACAAACCATCTATAATGAGATCTGATGCCTTCTTCTAGCGAGTGTATAAATAGATAGATAGATAGATAGATAGATAGATAGATAGATAGATAGATAGATAAATAAATACTTTAAAAAAAGAATATTCACTGGATGTTAAAGAAAGCTACTGTTGGTCAGTCCTTAAAAGGACAATCAAATTTTGCTGGGTATGATGATGCACATCCTTAATCTCAGCACTCAGGAGGCAGGTGCCTCTCAGTGAGTTCAAGACCAGCCTTTGGTCAACAGAGCAAATTCAACCAGGGCTACAAAGTGAGACCCTGTCTCAGAAAGGGAGAGAGAAATATATATATATATATATGTGTGTGTGTGTGTGTGTGTGTGTGTGTGTGTGTGTGTGTGTGTGTGTGTGTATGGAGAGAGAGAGAGGAGAGAGAGAGAGAGAGAGAGAGAGAGAGAGATCATTTACCAGAGCAGATGTACACAGAAGAAAGATACTGAGAAACCAGGAGTCAGGCAGGCAATGTCTTCATAGACTTGAACTTCTAAGGCTCTCCTCAACCCTCTAGCCATACCCTCCAAAGAACAAGAAGTCCCAGGAGTCAGGCCAAAGGACCAGATGTACCTTCAACCTTGCTTCCTCCTTCCTAACTATATTCTGATTATCTAAGACCCAAAGTTCCTTACCCAAATCACCACTCACAACACTACCAAGTACACAGTGTGCACACTCCTAGCTCAAAGGACACCAACTGAGTAATGATCCTTGGAAAGAAGGGGAAGGGTAAAGACTGGCCTGGGAACATGCACACACATGCAGCTAAAGCCCCTAAAGCTGAAGACTGGACCAGATCAGGGATACGAGCAATGGAGAAGTTGAACTTCCAGCCAGTGACCAATAACTGTACTCCCCCTGGGAACCCCATTCTTCCCTAGAAGCCCAAGGACCTTGGGTATTTTAAATTAGATTCTGGTCTTCTTCATGTACTTAAATGTATGGTATGTAGGCCTCTATGCATGCCCTCATCCTCCTTAGCCCCAAGCAAAACAGTTGATGAGAATTAGAGTCTTAAAATAGAAGGAAGCAATTTTTTTGTTTGTTTCTTTTGTTACTTAAGACATGAAGAGCAAAATCATATCTGATCCTCTGGAGGGGAAAATGGTAGAGATGCAGGGAGAAAGGAGCACGTCTAAGAAGGATCCCTGAGAGCTAAGAGAACCCAGGATGGTGGTGGTGCTGGCTGCTCTGAGCAGCCTCCTGAATCAGGACAAGCAGTGCTGAGAAATCAGAGGCCCAGGCCAAGGTCAGGGAACAGGTGGCTGAAAGGAGCTTACACCAACAGTTAATAATTGTCTGCAAGCCACTTTTTTCTCCGTCTCCAGAGGCTCTGACAAGTACTCAACACAATGAGATGGGCAGAATCTGAATTACCCCAGGGAAAGATATTAGTAGTCATTTCTGCTATGCTGTGCTGATATGCATTCTGTGGCATGGTTCATGAAAAGAAATCTGCCTGAATGGTTTTAATGTTTTTTAAGATAGGATGACTAAATGTCAGATTCATTAATGTCATCCAACTCACTCAACAAAGCAAGGACTATAACTCTCAGACTTAGCCTTGAAGTAGCTAGTTATCTCAAACCTATGGCAAAATACTCAAAACAAGTACAATTCTGACTCACCTTAAAAAAGGTAAATACAAGACCTAAAAGTGGTTGATTCATGACAGCAATCCCAGTACTCAGAAGGTGGAGGCAGGAGGATCAGGAGTCCAGCCTTAGCTATGCAGTGAATTGGGAACCATCCTGGGCTACAAGAGACACTGTCTCAGAAAAATATAAATACATATGTGCTAAATGTCAGCATTTCAGAAAACAAAAAAAGTAGTGAAGTTGAATTAAAAATAGCAAGATTTCATAATGTCCCAAAGCTTGTAAATTACAATGCTGAAGATTTGGTGCTGTTCAAACATGCCTAAATGATCTGAATTTAAGTGATCCATGTATAAATACAAGGGAGGCAGCTAAGAAGTTGCAGTCTCAGAACACCCAAATTCCAGCATCAAATGGATGAAGAAGGGAGATGTCTCAATTCAGACAAGGTCATGCTGAACACCACGTTCTTCTGTATTTAATGGAAAACTAAACACTCTACTTCCTTGCTGTAATCAAGACATTCACCCTCCTTCAATCAGACACAGTCAGCTTCCCACGAGGCTTGGAAGAACAACGGAAGAGTCTGGTATTTCATCTAAATCCTGTCCCGCTGAAAATACACTGAATTTCCAAAGTAGATTACCAAAATCTTTTTAGCCCAGACAGTAAGTGAAATAGTTCTGGTTTTATTTATTTATTTATTTGTTTGTTTGTTTGTTTGTTTGTTTGTTTATTTGCTGGGAGACAGTTTTGAGATACAGTCTTGTTTATGTCTTTTGCTGGCCTGAAACTCAACTACATAGACCAAGATGGCTTCAAACGTGTGGCTTCTGCCTCTGCTTTCATAGTTTGGGACTATGAGCCCACTCCTGGCTAGTACCAACCATGTTTAAGTCATTAATAACTCAACAGCCCATATTTAGCTCTTACTGCAGTAAGCTCTTTCATTTGGACAGTCATTCTTGAACTGTGGATCACTTTGTAGGTTCTCATAGATCCAATTCCCTAGAAGACTGAGGATGCGCCTACTGTATGATGTCCATGTTGAATAAAGCAGAACGGTACACACCTGTTACCCCAACCTTCAGGAGACTAGAGACTGCATGCTACAGTCTAGTCTGAGTTACACAGCAAAGCCCTGTCTCAAAAGAACAAAAGGCACAGCTCATTGCTCCTGAGGTGGGAGAGCAGCATGAAGAACTGAAGAACGCAAAAGCCTTTCTACCCTCCCTGAGGTAACAGTGCCCCGCTGTCCTCTAGCCTCCTCCTCCACCTGGCCACCCCCCAGCCTCCTATTGCTCTATGTAAGTATGACAGCAATCCCCAGTCTAGATTGGAAGCTGGAGCGAGACAGAGATACACATCTGATTCCTCTTCTATGTTCCCAACAGGTGGCTATGGCACCTATGCCTAGCAGTTTACCAACACACGTCTTCACAGTCACACCTCTGCTCCAAATGTGGGGCTCTCTGTCGCTCCTAGAGAAGTAAGGCCAGGTAGGAAGACTTACTTCTTCCCACAGGCTCCATGTCCCACCTCAGGGGGAGTGTTCCCTAAACAGCCAATTGATCTAACAAGTCATACCATGATAAAAATTGCCAGCAAACCCGATTCCTTCCACCCTCCCCCCACCATTGTCCACATCCCCTTTGTGCCCTAGAGTGGGCCTATCTCAAACTCACTGCAGCGTTTCTGAGGGTCATTTCACCTGCATTGGTATGTTCTGGCTTTTCTTAGCAGACACAGGAGAATCCCACTTATGTTATTGGATTATGGAGCCCCGCACAACACACTTTTAGCTCACCTGTGCCTTTCTTCAAGGCTCCTGTGAAATTGTCCACTGTTGCTGAAAAGTCAGTGGGGTTTCATAAAAGACAATCAGGACCCAGTCCAAAGCTGAGTGACATAGTTATCTGTCAACCATGTGGCACCTGGTGTTTATCATCTCAATGAATGGGGTCCCTGTGCCTATGTACCTCATTCTTGAGAGACAGGGGAGATCTCTGTGACTCATCTTCTCCACACTCCTCATTTGGATCTGCATATTTACTTAACCACTTTAATTCAATTAGACTCTATCTGAGACATTTACTTGCTCAAATATTTATTAAGCACCTTTATACATGGAAATCTGAAAATTTTTGCAGGGTAACATTCGTATCTTGCGATCTTACTACCATATACACCTAAATGTCAGCTGGAATCATGGAGGTATCTGCTGTTTAAACTTTCTTTAAATCATTTTGAAAACAGTTGGAAAGCTAGCACACTTAGTGCTGGATAAGCAGGTACCCCAGCGATGTCTCATTTTATGTGTCAACCAGACTGGGTCAAAGTATCCGACTGTGGAACCAAACATTATTCAGAGTCTCTGGGAACGCATTTTGGGGATGGAAACAGCTTGTAATGGATTTAAGTGTAAACAGACTGCCCTCCACAGTGTGAGTGGGCCTCGTCCAATGAGCTGAACACCTGAGGAAAAGCACATCTTTAGAGGAAGTACTGTAGAAGATCACTCCGAGGTGTGATTGCTGTGTTGGCTCTTGAGTGAGTTTCTGGATAGCCCTCCTGCAGTTTTTCCCACCACACCCTGTCTACCACCCCAGTTCTTGGAGTAGAAGATGACATCTCGGAGGTGGAAGACTTGCTGGGTGGGTCTACGTGTTCGATTGTGACTAAAGACCTTTGTGGGGAAGGAATGGACAGTCAGGAGAGTCAACGTAGGAGCTGGAGTGTATCATGGGAGGAAAATCTCTAGGAGAGCTAAGTAAAGGAAGTACGCCTTTTATGAAGATGTCCTAGAAGTAGCCTAAGGAATCTCATGGGCAGCCAGGGGTGACAGGGCACACCTATAATCGCACCACTCACAAGAGACAAAGCTCAGAGGAGTACAAGTTTGAAGCCAGCCAGGGATACATCCCCTGCCAAAAAAAAAGATGCATGGGCTTCTAGAAACCAGTGCAATTTGATCTGCTAATATGAAATACACTAAAATGTGTGTGTGTGTGTGTGTGTGTGTGTGTGTGTGTACTCATCCATCTGTGCACATGTGGAAGCCAGATGTTGATAAAGGATGGTCTTGTTCTACTGGTTTTTCACCTTGCTTTTTGAGACAGTGCCTTTCACTGCATCTGGAATTCTAACCATTTTTTTGCTAGGCTAGCTAACCAGTTAGCTCTGTGGTCCACCTCAGTCTCTGCCACTTGCTCCTGGGACTCCAGACGTACATTATCGCACCAAATTTTTTTTTATGGGTACTGGGAATCCAAGCTCCGGTCCTCATGCTTGTACAGAGCTATCTTCCTAACCTTTTATGTTGAAATTTCATTTTCAGGTTTCATGATATATTTAATACTTATCTATTCTTATTATGTGAGTGTTTTGCCAGAAGAGAGCATTGGATCCCCTGGAAATGGAGTTACAGATGACTGTGAACCTCCATGTGGGCACTGGAACCAAACCTGGGTCCTTTGCAAAAAGCAGCAAGTGCTTTTAACCACTGAGCCATCGCTTCAGCCCCTCACAGTATATTTTTTATGTATTTCTGTGTCTTTATAAATTATGTATTTTATGTGCATTTGTATTTGGCCTGTATGTACATCTGTATGAATATATCAGATCCCCTGAAACTGGAACTATTGGCACTTAAGAGCTACCATGTGGGTGCTAGGAATTAAACCTGGTCATCTGGAAAAGCAGCCAGTGCTCTTAACCATTGAGCCATCTCTCCAGCCCCTCTGTAGTTTTTTAGTGCAAGAATATAAAGGGCCAGAAGACTACCTACTAATAAGTCATATTTCTCATACTAATGTTGATACGATAATGAATACAAAATATCTGCCTGCTCTCCACCATCAATGACAGCTCTGACTGCTCACAGAAAGGAGCCAATCTTGCCTTCTGTCACTGAATCCAGGCAGAGATGTTCCTGTTAACACAATGGGCTTCCACAGATAGGAAGTAGCATGGCCCTTGTGAATCACTGTGTGCTGTGAAGACACACTTGAGGAGCTGGCTACTTCAACCAAACTATATAAGTGCCTCATTTCTTAATGTCATAAGCCATTCTTATTAAAGATGATAGCAACTTCTTTTTAATCTACTAGCTTATGAAATTCCATTTTTGCCTAAGAGGTCTAATTAAAGCAAGGCAAAGCTATATTTAATAACATTCAGTTGCCTGAAATAATTATTAAAGAAATCCTTGAGGTTTTACCAGAAAGTAGTTTAATGTCTCAAATAAATGTCAAGTTCCCCAAATCAAACCAGTAAGAAATTTAATGAGGAGGAATAAATGTC
The DNA here is from genome assembly GCF_903995425.1 of Onychomys torridus. NCBI lineage: Eukaryota > Metazoa > Chordata > Mammalia > Rodentia > Cricetidae > Onychomys > Onychomys torridus. The sequence goes on along the minus strand of NC_050445.1, from coordinate 146,549,400 downwards.
ACCATTCTCTGTATCTTCTCATTTAAAAAAGAAAACAGTCATACAATGTAGGGAATCAGAATTTGTTTTTAATATCCCTAGAGTTATAAACATATGTATCAAAATATTTACAATTATAGTATATGAAATAATCTATTAGTGAAGAAGCCAGATACAGTACTAGAATAATCCACCAATGCAATGCAAGTTACATGAGACGTAAATGTCACAGAAAAAAGTAAAAGACGAGGGAATGCATGGTTCACTTCAATCAGAATTCAACTTTTTAACAAATGTGACCATCTTTTTCTGGCTATAGCTGTCTACTCACATCCTTCTGAACATAAGACAGCCTTGAATAGAATTTAGTGATCAAATTGTAATTTAAGAGTTTATTATCCCAGTTTTCCCTGACCAATACCTCTACCCTCGGCCCAGCAATTTAGTAACCCACCTTCCACATTCCCTTAAACATAATACACATAGAGAAATATACTTAGTAATAGTCCCTTTACATAAATACCAGCAATTATAGCAAAACAACTCCCCCCAATGAAGAAATGTGTATAAGAAATGGATAAGAATACCCCTAGGAAAAGGAAGGTAGGCAGGATGTCTGACTCTTCCTAGGGGTGGTCGGTCATCTAAGGGTAGTAAAGCAAACAATGTCTACAAAGAAAGCCCTTTAGGCAGAAATCTGAGATGGCTTGAAATAGCTGCTGTAAACAGAGCTCTGCCCACTGAACCAGGACCGTGACACTACTTCGAAGTCTTACATAGGTGTACCCATGCGTCTGCCTGTCACCTGGACTTTATTCACCTCATGGGATTAAAAAATGTTGTTTTTTTTTTTCCCCTGAGAGCAGGCACTCTGTTCTTATCATAATTGAAATGTAGTATACTTGATACTCCATAAGCAGACAGCACCTTTCCCCGCCCCCCACCTCCAGGGCTTGTTCTTTTTGGTTTAGGTTGGTGTGTGTTTTAATTGGCTTCCAGAACTACCGTCTTCATTTGGGAAACAGTATGAGGAAATCTGTTGAGAAGGGACTACTTCAGCCGGGATCAAAGCCACAGTGACTACAGAACTTAGATGTTACGTTCAGGTCCCCAGTGTTGGTGATTATCAGACAGAACTTCCTCAAACGTCCCTAATTCAGAGGAAACTTCACAGAATCGTACGCATCCCTTGCCTATTACATTTACAAGAAACATTGTGTGCATTGGGGGGATCCTAAAACCACAACCTCACTATAGCACTGTGATAGGTGTGCCCTTTGACCCTACGGTTTGTGGGGCATTTTCATCTTTGGCTCTAGAGAAACTCCAGAAAAGCTGCCTTGGCTTTAAGAGAGAGTCCACAACAGGAGGCTTCCATGAGGGACATCTCAGTGAGGTGTGAGGAGGCTCTGCCTATCTCCACCTATCTCCCAGGTCCTCCAGGATAAAAATCTTCTTTTTCTTGGTTAAATCAAACCCACCAACTTAGCCTTATAAACCATCTCTCTTTCTACTCTTCTGTCAGAAAGTCCACCAAATAGGGGCAGTGGCCCTGGCCAGAGCTCCCCCACCCCCACTAAAGGCACTTAGGGTCTGAATTTGGCAGTTGGCTTTAGGTCACAGGACCCCGTGGCCTCCAGGCTTAGTGTTCTCAGCAAAGAGGCAGAACCTGCTCTTGCCAGGACTTGGACCACTATCAGAGCCTGGTGATATAGGTTTGGAAGACCTCAGTGTTCGGTCCAGCAGTCATCCTCAAGAGCAGAACCAGAGGTATGGCAGCTGGTGAGGCCCCAAGTGTGTTATGTAACTGAGGACAGATGGGGCCATATTTGGTGGCTAGAGGAGGACTCTCTGGTGGCCTCAAGGAAGCATCAGCAAGTAGCCAACACCTTTCTTCCAAGGGCAGTTGCTTGGTAGTAGAGAATCCCACCCCCAAGAAATGGTTTGGGTTTGGGCCTCCCCCACTGTTCCTTCCCCTCCCCTCCCCCCTCCCTTCCCTTGGTTATTCCTACACAGTGACTTCTGCTTCCCTCCCAGATTAAGCTGCTTCCTCCTCCCCACACCCGCCCCCCCTAGGCCCCCGTGAGCTTGTTCGGTCTATTTCTTCCTCAGGACCATATAGAGAATGCCAATAATGAAAGTGAAGCAGAAACAGATCCAGGTCAGGATGAAACAATAGCCTTGGTGGCCGCCAAAGGCAAAGTTCCTGTCGCTGTGGGCATAATGGTGAGTATAGACAGACACTCCAACCAGGATGCAAAACCCTGCAAGAAAAAAGGCACTGTCACGGCTGGCACCAAAATTGTTTGTTTTTGTTTTAGATCCCACTTCCCTGGACAACAATGGAAAAGAGAACGCCAGTTGTTTGTCCCTAAAAGGTTGCTTTGCCCAGAGTCACACTTGATGGTGTGTTGGTGAATTAGAGATATCTGGGCTCTCATATCTGCACTGGTTCATGTGGAATGAAGGCTAAACCATGGAGCATCCTACTGGCCACCTGCCTTTCCCACCTGGACTCTGGTATGTCCAGGGATGGTGTTATGAGAGCAGCATGGCCTTTTACCAAACTAGGTGTTTCTGGGAAGATGGAGGAGATGGCGCCTCGCAATAATTGTGCGCATCACGGCACTAGCTGCATTTTTCTGAGGACTCCCACCTTCTCACCACTTGGTGGCTCCTAGGGACATTAGCTTTTAAAATGATAAAAACAGAAGGGAGTTGTTAATCCGAGCTGCAATAGCAAATCAACAGACAACTAGAGGAGAGAACAGCCCGGGGCAGCTTCACACAGTCATGTGCTCATCTGAGGCAGTGACTGGAGCAATGAATGATGTGAGATCTAGAGAAACATTTCTTGCATGGCTAGGGATGTGTGTAGTTCAGTAGTCAGGTATTTATTTAGCATTTCAAGGCCCTGGGTTCAGTCCCCAGTAGTGAAAATAAAAAGAAAAAAAATGCTTCCATGTAAAATAGACTCTTCCCTGGATACTCACAGCACACCAACATGGTGGACCCTGAGAGGAAGAATCGGTTTCCCTTCTCCATGGTGAAAAGCTGGAACACGAAGACCACAAGGGAGATTATAGAGAAGATGATGGAGAGGATCATGAAGGCTTGCACTGCCTTGAGAGCATCTGTGAACACAGGGCAGGAGCAGAAACATTAGACACGAGAGTCTGGACATCTGAGCACACCCACAGGGCTAGGCATTGATGTCTGCACTCATACCTTCATTGCCGTAGGACAGAGAGCCATCACAGTTACCATGAGTACAGTTCTTCCAAAGCCCTACAGAGGATAATACATCGGAGGAAACCATCCAGACCTGGAACCAGAGGAGACAGAGTCCATGAAGAATTGCTCTTCTGTTTTCAGAAGAAAACATCATCATGTGTCAGGACTGAATCTTAACCAAAATGCCTATGCAGCTGTAAAAATGGTCAAGCCTTGTGTCTCTGTAGACATTAGATCCAAAGTCATAAAGATTGCAAGAGAAAAAACTGTGGGCCCGAAAAAAAGTCTCCTTTCCTCTTTGGATTTCATTACTCATGATTCACACACACACACACACACACACACACACACTCATTCACCCACACACATACTCACACACTCACTCACAATCACTCACACACACTCACTCACACTCATCCACTCACACATACATACAGCTGAAGAAAGTTCACCATACGGTTTAAAATTCTGAAGTTCTAAAGAACAAAACCTCTGGATGCAGAAACAAGCATTGAATATGTGCAACGCTTTAAAAGTCTCACATTTAAGTTCCTAGCTAAGAAGGAAAACAAGTGAGGCCTAGTAGCCACTGCCTCTAAGTCCAATACCTTGGCAATGACACAGGAGGCTGAGAGGCTTAAGGCTTCAGCTCAATTAGAAAGTGTGAAGCCAATGTAGGCTCCATGAGACTCTGTCTCAAAAGACTAAGACAAGAGAAGAGACTAAAACTGCTCAGTAGTTAAGAGCAGCCACTGCCCTCGGCGTTCAGTTCCCAGCACCACACCAGGAAGTTCCCAACCACCTGCACTCCAGCCGCAGGGCCTGTACCATCTTCCCTTGCACTCATATGCACACACCCACACACACACATAGATTTTTCAGAATGAAGAGAAATCTTTAAAGAACAAAAGACAAGGGAAAGTGTCCAGCTGGAGACAACTAAGAAGCAGGAGGGCTACTCGGGAAACAAGAATGAATCTGGTGGCCCACCAGCCACGATAATCTATACAGAAGGATCAGACGTGGACTGTCACAACATGCAAAGTCATTTCATATCCAAATAGTGCATCCAGGGCTTCAAAGCAGCGGCAGCTAAAAGCACAAGAATGACCAAAACGTATATCCCCAGGTTCACCATGGTGCCTGCATCTTTTCTTGCCCAAACCAAGAAAAACAACTCCTCTCTGAAATAAAAAATAAAAAATCAGTGCAGAGTTCTGTCTACACATGCACATGCTGTAACAGGAAGCCCGAGCATGCACAGTCGCCTACTCTCTCAGCTCTACTTCAGGGCCTGACACTGTGTGGATGTGAAGCCCTGTGGGCATCTCGTAATACAGTTTGAAGTTTACCCACTGTTATCCTGCGAGGCACAGGAGTCAGCATTCAGCACTGATAAATTGCAAACCTGGAGGAGGCAAGACGGGCTGGGGTTGTGTCCTCTCTCACAATATTTAAACTAGCCCAGCCTGTATTCACACCCACTGATGTTTGCAAAGCCCTTCTCTCTGGACTTTAAAAGTTATCCACGCCTTTCATCCCAACACTTGGGAAGCAGAGGTAGGTGGATCTCGGAGTTTGAGGTCTGCCTGGTCTACATAGTGAGTTCCAGGACAGCCAGAGTTACACAAAGAATCCCTGTCTCAAAAAACAAACAAACAAACAAAACTATTCACCTTTAACTGCAGAAAGGACTGTAGCCCATTCTAGAATAATCATTTGTCTAGCTAATGATTGGCGTCTTAGTTTCTTTTTTTATTTGTTTGTTTGGTTGGTTTGGTTTTTTTGTTTGAAACAGGGTTTCTCTATGTAGTTCTGGGCTGTCCTGAAACTCACCACACAGACCAGACTGGCCTCGAACTCACTTAGATCCTGCCTCCCAAGTGCTGGGATTAAAAACTCGAGCTACTACACCCAGAAAAATGTGTAGCCCAGGCTGGCCTCAAACTCATGAACCTGTTGCCTCCGCTTCTTTAAAGCAATCTTATCATCAATTAGTGACTACTCCTTAGTCTAAGAAGCTGGCTCATTTTGCCTAAGATGAAGACAATACAAGCAAATAGCTGGAAATGACCACTAGGGGTCAGAGTAGCCCCGAGTTCGGAGAGCAAAGACCAGAGATCTCCATATGATTGGTTTGTTTTTTTGGTCAGCAGGAACTGAGTTAGTTAATCCTGCCAAGTTCCATTTCACACACCAATTTCCACTCAAAACTTGAATTAGTCAACCTAACAACCAAAGCAGTGTTCACATTCTCACAGTCACCTACCTGGTAATCACAAACTTCTGCAGGAGGGGAAAGGCTGGCTCACATAGATACCTTTAACTTCTGAACGGGGAGAGCATGTCTGTCCCACAGGGCACCTTCGCCAGCCATCCTGCCAGGAGTGCACTTTCTTCCACTTCCCTTCGTTCTCTAAGGGGAGCCCCACCCACCTACTCACCCTCCAAATGCACCTCAATCTCCACCTTTGGTAGAGAGGATCCTGCTAGAAGCTGAAGGTTTCTCCTTGTACTTCCCGTCTCCCAGCACCCCTAGAATTGTACTCCCTGGACACTTGCTTTTTATACTTCAGTTATTTCATTGTTTGATGTATGAGTACATGTTTGATTTCCTCCACAGCTAAGCTAGAGGGTCTCTGCATTTTGATGTAATACCCTACCCCCATTTTTCTTAACATTTTGCAAAAATATTCCAGAGACCCTCCCATGGATGAATGTACAAGAGGATGTGACTCACATTGGAGATGGTGGAGACAAACAGCATAATAGCAGCGGCGATGTGGACCACAAAGATACCAGCCAATAACACCAACATCTTGGCTTTTTGGTGAGTCGTGAGCAGAGAGTTCTGAAAACAGGAGACAAGGGAGACCAAAAGGTTACCATCATGCTGAGTAAAACAAATCCCACCTTCGCACTTCGTGGGCTCTCTGTTAACATGAGATTACGGTGACATTTTTAAAATTCAAAATTGCATCAAAAACTCCTAATAACAGCTTTTCACTTATCCTGACTGATAACTCTAAGTGCCTAATCATCTGTGTAGAGGCATGTACTTCTGTTTTGTTCCCACATGTTTATAGATTCATTTCTTTAATATATTTATCTATCCCCCCTTTTTCAAGAAAGGGGAAGTATCATATTTTTCTCACAGCTGCTAATGTTTTGTTTGCGATTTAGAGGCCAAAAGTATGGCTTTAAATTTTGAAAAGGATTTTGTCATCTCCAGAGCTCTGCAGAAGCATCATACACAATTCCAGTTTGCATAAGGAAAGCATCCATGCTCCCAGCAAAATGCTCACCCAGCAATTTGAATAGAAATGATGTTTTCTGCAGAACAAGCCCCTATGACTCAATGGCCATAGAGCAAAGTGGCTACTAATTTGATCCCGGATGAGATGTAAAACGGAAGAGATACTACTTCTATTATTACAATGCTCTTTGGCATCCAATATTATAACAACATAATTACAGTGTAATGGTCCAATCATTTACTGATTTAGCATTCCAGACTGATATTTGCAACACCTGAGCCTTTGGCCCTGTGTGCCTCTTGGTGGAGATGCTGTCTAGGCGCGCCTAGGGCAATGTTAAATTTCCTATGGCTCAACGTGAACCGCTCTGGGACTTTAGAAGTGTAAAGCCTGAGATAACACCAGATGTGCCTTTTACTAGCGTGTTGTGTTTATTCAACTTCAGTCATTTAGGACCCAGCCCAGAAGACAAACAGATGCATAAATCACTACTCAGAAGACTAGGAACTAATATAAATTAACAATGTGTGTGGATAAACAAAAGTTCTCAGCTATGATTTCAGTAGAGACCACCAATCGTAAAAACTAGAAACTAAAGGAAGTGTGAGGGATGCCAATACAGGAGCTATTCTGACCAATGTGAGCTGCAATATCTCTGTGTCATACCCATGACAGTTAGATACAGAGCCAGCCCAGGGAGACATCAAAAGGAAAGGACCAGAGCACATTCACCCTCTAGGCAGGGAGTACGTGAGGATGGCCCAGCCTCAGAGATGGTGGCTGGTAGCCTGCAATTGCTTGCTTCCCCCTCTCACTCCGCCTGGTTTAATTGATGCTTTGAGTATGCTTTCATGCTACACTAGGTATTTATTAGAACACCAATGCTATCATTATTCTGACATTTCAGGTGTCTTTTATCTCCTCTCGCTTTCTCATTAGGCACTCAGAATCAAACGTCATCAATTGCACGCCTGGGTTCTTGGTTCTTTGTGGACACTGGCTTCCACTCTGCAAAAATCTCTTCCCCACTGGCTTCTTCCCTTCAACTGGGGGAAATGGTATGAGAGGCAGAGAATGTTTCTCATTTAACTATGAATAACAAAGTTGATGACATTTCCCTGCTGCCTCTGGGGATAGAACTCTCACGCCTGGGAATTCTCTCTCCCACATTCAAGTTCTCTGTTGCCTTACTGGAGTTCTTGCAGACCTCTACAACCAACCCCCCCCCCCCACTTGGCTTTCAGGGACGGAGAAAGTTGTTTTGTTTTGTTTTGTTTTGTTTTGTTTTGTTAGAGGTTGTTAGAATCATTCCAAGTGCTTTGATCTCTGCCTCAGTTTCCTCGAAGATGGGGTGGGAGGGTGAGGATGCCAATTATACCCAGAAGTGTGAGGATTCAACATAAGTGAAACACCTTGTGCTGCATCTGGCGTGGCGGGTACTGATAATGGGGTTGTCATGATTGCTGTTATTGTTGCTGTTTTTCTTCTAGGAAGCAGAATAGCTGTTGCCAACCCAATCCAGTTACTCAGTCACAGGCAGCCCCATGTCAAGCACAAGGAGTAAGAAGTTTGCAGGCTAGTTTACCAGGCAGCATATGGCTAAAATCATTTCGGTCCTCAGAAATTGTCATTTTTGTCCAGTCCTTGCTGCTTGAGTGGGGGAGAACACTAAGAACACATCCTCCAGAGTTACCAGAGAAAGTTAGCTTTCCTCAGCCCATTCCTCTGACATACCCTCCCTCCCAGGCTTGCCCCTCCAGAATGAAGCCAGCTCAAGGCAGGAAATGACAAGATTTAAATAATGGGTGCTTATGTTCAATCCTCCTTGACCCTTTAATGATTTTCTCGTTCCTTTTGTTTATATTTACAAATAGCCTCCTTACAGTGAGAAGTGGTTAAGGAGCCAAGAACGGAATATAATCCACCAAGTGAGGCCTCTTTAAATGAGTTGCCTGACAGGGGTGGGTGGGGAGGAGGGATGGAATTCAGGGGCCTTTCCGTATCCTTGGATGCCCTGGGACCCTATCCAGCAGAGTCCATCTTGTTTCATCCCACTTTACATCCGGCGACCCCTTATCATGTCCTAGAAGAAGCAGGTCCTCTCCCAGCCACTCCGGCTCACTTCCCACCTCAGTACAGGCACTAGTTCTTGTCCCCTGCCTATTGTCAGACCGAAGAGCAGGGGAATCAAACTAAAAAATGACTCTTATCTGAGATTGGGGCAGGGGGTGCTCTGTCTTTTCCCTATGGTAAGGGAGCAAAATATCTCAGATCAATGGGTGTTCTTAATGAACAGACACACACACACAATCCTCCTTGCTTCTGGCTGTTTAGATAGAGTTACTCCATAATACACATAACTTCATCTTTCCATTGTCCCAGATTTGTCAGCTTTTATCAGTGAAATCCATTGGCTGCTCACAGGGGCTTCTGTTTTGTTTGTTTGTTGTTTTTTGAGACAGGGTTTCTTTGTATAGCCTGTCCTTTCCTGGAACTCACTTTGTAGACCAGGCTGGTCTCGAACTCACAGAGAGCTCCCAGCAACTGCCTCCAGAGTACTGGGATCAAAGGCATGTGCCACCACATCAAGCACCTTCATTATTTTTAACACCCCTCTTCCAAATACTGAGAAACACAATGGAATATTTTATGAAATTTCTGTCTTGGATCACCCATGGTTACAGAGCTTGTCTGTTGCCCACTCAGTCAAGGACAGTAGTCTCAATCTGTGGGTCACAACAGATTGTGCATTTCCGATATTTATATTACAATTCATAACAGCAGCAAAATTGTAGTTACGAAGTAGCAGCACAAATAATTTTATGGTTGAGGGGGTCACAACAACCTGAGGAACTGTATTAAAGGGTTGTGGCATTAGGAAGCTTGAGAACCACTGATCTAGGAAGACAAAGCCCTTAAGGTCTTTATGGAAACTACCAGTGGCGGCTGATGAGTGGGTATTTGAGAACTTAGCAAACAACAGCAAAGTCCATGTTCCTGAGACTCCCACCCACCATGGTCTTTTGTAACTGGTCCGTTGACTCATTCCATTCAAGAAATAAGACTCAGAATGTACCCCATTGATGTAACACTAGCCTGGCATGTTCAGAGCCCTGGAATTGGTCCTTAGCACCACACACACACACGCACCACACACACACACACACACACACACACACACACACACACACACCTACTAGAAGCACTTAGACACTGTTGAAAGCATGGACTCCTACAGCTTGTGTCTCACTGAAGCAATAATGGAAATTCTCCCTGCTATTTCTCCAAAACGCTGTGCTTGGCGTTCTCCAATGGAAAACACATTCCTCATCCTTGATGGGTGGACCAAACCCTGAAGCAGAGAACACAGCACCCCAGCTCTGGATGGCAGCCCTCCTCCCCCTCTTGCTGCATGGACAGACCCAAGGCGTGTCATCTCTTGTTGGGGACTCCCATACCAGGAAAGTGACTCCTCACGGTACTTTTATGCTCCCCAGTGTGGGCCACCACACCTGGTCAATTCACAATGTTTTGAAAGGTTTAGAAGTGTGATGGCTTATGTGGACACCAAGAACACTTCTCTTCCACCTTCCCCACCCGTAAGCACAGCAGTCACCCCATCTGCACTGTGTGATTGGCATGGGTGTGGTCAGGGTCCAGGGAAACTGAGAAACAACCAAAAGACATGACTGGCCACACCAGAAAGAAGTAACTATTAGGAAAAATAGGGATCAGAGACTTGGAGCCAAGTAGAACTTGGAATCACTCTGTAGTCCAAACTAGACTCAAACTTGTGGTAATTCAGCTTCTACCATCCCGAGCGGATAGAGTTCCACAACCCACTTGAGAAGAGTGAGACTCTTGCCAATCAGACAGTCTCTATGGATGGCAAGATGGTGCAAGATGCTTCCTGGGACCATGTCTGTGGATCTGGCTGGCTGAAACCAGTTTAGGCACTTCTGGGGGTTGGGGTGTCTAAGATTCTAAGATAGTCCACTACTGGGAACTGAAGAGCAGTAATGGTTCAGCTGCCGCCCCTGCCTCTCCCTGGTTTCCTGCCCAAAGCATCGCAGTCAGGTGGGAGTCTACCCATATTACCTGGCACTGGATCCCTAGTGCCCCCACCCCATTATTGTGATCCTAGCCTGGACGCTGGCATCAGCCCCTCCCAGGACACTTTCTCTAAACTCCCCTCCCCATGCATTCTCTGTAGTGGCACTGGGTTATCTGACCATGGTCCTCCTCAACCTATAAACCCCCATCCTTCCACAGCTGAGAAAACCATCAGTCACCAGGAAATGAGACTCCAGGCAGACAGCTGCCCATGGAATCCTGGGAATTTGGCTTCCAAAAATGAAAGCTGCTTTTATATCCTTCCCCGAGTAATTACCTATTAATTTTTCACACCCAAGCTCAAATTCTGCCTCCTCCTTCTTTCCACAGGTCTGAAGCAGGGTCTTTTCTCCCTCCTGTTATGTTATAGCCCTTATTCAGTCCTAATAAAGGCACTAATGGCAGCCTGCCTGGTGACAGAGATCTTTATGGACATGTTTGGCTCCCCCACCCTGAGGAGTCTGAGTTCCTAAGGGCAGAGTCTATGACAGGAACCAGATAAACCTCATTAATGAACACATAAAAACACAGGAGTGCAATGTCTCTTCACTATGGAAAAATCACAGCAAAGTGACTGAAGGCATTATAAGGGATACAGATGTCTCCCTTCTCTCTTTTTTTATGAAAGTTTTTCATTTTTATTTTATGTGTATGGGTGTTTTCCTGAATGTATGTCTGTGTACCATGAACATGAGTGGTACCCATAGAGTCCAGAAAAGGGTGCCAGATCCCCTGGAACTGGAGTTAGAAACAACTGTAAGCCACCAGCTAAGTGTGTGCTGGGAACTGAACCAGGCCCCTTGGAAAAGCATCCAGTGCTCTTAATTACTGAGCCCTCTCTCCAGAGCTTCCTTCTTTCCTTTCATGTAGCATATACTTTAGTCCTCTATCATTTTTATAAATTATTTGGTACATCACTACAAGTATGGGTTGGGCAACTTATTATACACAAACTTCATATTATTTATTTCCATTTAACTTTTATAACTACTTTTTGTTAAGTATAGAACTTCCCAGCTAAGAGCTTTAAAATTACTTCCAAAACCAACAAATTCATCTACAAACTCAACCTGAAGAACTATGTAAATCACAATCTCCTCCTGCCTGGGGAACTACTTACCGATCAAGACCCTATTAGAAAAGTTCTTCCAAGTCCAGTACATACGGCCCATGGAATTCAGTTTTAACTCAGTTGGTAAGAGTGAGTGCTTGCCTAATCTAAGCATAGTAATCCAGCTTGTCTAGTCTGCATACACCTTTAATTCCAGCACTTGGGAGCCAGAGGCAGGCAAATAAATCTCTGTGAGTTCAAAGTCAACCTGGTCTACACAGTAAATTCCAGGACAGCCAGAGCTACATAGTGAGACCCTGTCTCAAAACAACAACAACAAACAAAACAAAACAAAACAAAACAAAACAAACAAACAAGAGTGCTTGCCTGGCACTCAGGAAGCCCTTGGTTCAATCCCCAGCACCCACATACGCAATCCCAGCACTTGGGAAGCAGAGGTAAGAGGGCCAGCCACCCAAAGCAGCTACATTGTAGATTCAAGGTGAGCCTGGGCTACATGAAACACACACACACACACACACACACACACACACACACACACACACACACGCACAGCCCAGTCCTGAGATTATTCTGTTGCTAGACCCTCCTCTGCCCTACATTGGCCAATGCTGTTCCAACAATAAATGAAATTCCCATCTCCTGCTGGCTAACTGCAAATTGGGGTGAAAGCTTTCTTGCGCCATCTGATTAAAGACCTGGAGGGAAGAGAGAAGGGAAACCCCGCTCGGACAGGGGTTGGGTCATGTGACCTTCAGGAGTCAACCCTGACTGTGCGCATCTTCCACAATGTGACATCTGAAATAGAACCGAGGCTCCCCGTGCTTCCTAAGAACACTGCAGGGTAGCATGGAAGTCTGTCCTCCACATCAAAACCATGCTGGCCATGGTTTGGGTTCGGATGTGTTTGTATTCCCAATGAGGATCATTTTAGTTGGCAAAATAGGTGTCCATGGGACATGAAAGCAAATAGAAAAGGAAGTGCTGCCCTTGGGGAGCAGTGTGAAGGATGTGTCTGGAGGAGGGCAAAGTTGGGATTAAAGGCGAGCTGAGGAGATGGGACCTTGGATGAGCTTTCCTGGCCATTGTTATTGCTGTTTTATGTCATGTGTACTTTTCCATCCTCGGCATTGTTTTTACATACGGATGGAAAGGGAGCCATGTTTCTCTGCGTGGGAAACAGGGTGAGGGGGTCCTAAAGGACCAAGTCTTCCTGCTTCTGCTTATGGGATGTTCAGTGTGGGAAGAAAATGCTGCAGGTTTCCCTTGGCTTTGTGTATCTCCCATTAGGGCTGATGCTTCCAGTCCTGGTAGAGTCTGTGGCCCTCAGCAATTGAGCAGTGAAAGAAGCAGGGGTCTGGATGATTTGGGGAAATAGTTGTTTCTCCATGGTCCTGGATCAAAGGGAACTCCCATCTACAAAGATGGACTGTGATAAATAGTGCAGTGTCTTCGGGGCAGATATAGCCTGTATGGACTGTCACACACATAGAGTCAAAGTGTAAGCTTGAAGAACAAAAGAACCTGTTAGAAGGAAGGATGGGAGGGAGGGAAAGACACAGAAAGAGAGAAAGGAAGGAAGAGAAAGGGAAAATGGGGGGGAAGACATGGAAAAAGAACAGAAGGGAAAGAAGAGAGGAAACAAGGAGAGAAAGAGGGAAGAAAATAGCAGAAAGGAAAGAAAGGCAGAAAAGAGGGAGAGAGAGAGAGCGTGCACACTCCAATTAGATAGGTGAGGCCATTTCCCACAAACGTTCTATCTGGCTAATGGCCAGAGTTAAAAGATTTTGCCAAACCTGTCCGCTTGGTGGAATCTAGGGAGGCAGAGTCCCAAGTGATACAGAACATAGGCTCTAAGTTCAAATTTCTTAAGGGTCACGAGTGGACCTCACAGGGTTAGCATGAGCGCTGAAGGGTCTGTGCCTAACACAAAGCAGACACTATGTTGTAGTTCATATTTATTCGTTAGTGTAGCGTGAAAGACTCAAGCCAGTGAGGTGGTCTTTCGGCTTCTCTGCAGCCTGAGAGCCTGAACTATGCAAAGGCAAGCAAACAGCATGAACATTGTTTTTGCAGATGCATCCACAGAGACACTCAACCCCAACCCCACCCCTGTCTCTCTCTTATTTCTGCTTGTCCTCCATTATGTCCATTGAGTAGGTGGATCTGAACAACATCTGCAAAGCCTGAAACAGACCTGGGCTGTGAGGCCTGAGTTCAGCCCACGCCCTCTGACTGCAGCTGGCCAGTGTTGAGGAGGATGTCCCCTGGGTGAGGACGGAAGCTTCCGTTGACTTACTTCTGCTCTTGACAAAGGAGAAGTATTCCTGCAGCCAGATTGTCTTCCAGGCAGATGTTGCCAAGATAATAACTAGGGTTTAGTAAGAAAAATCAAGGTGTGGCTGGGCCCTCAAGGCTTCTGGGTGTGTCCGACAGCAGATGGCAGTAACATGCTTCAACCAGCATAGCCTGAGAGAGCAGGAGGGCTGTGGATAGCAGAAGCACCCAAGTATGCTGGATAGGCTGCTGGCTTGGTTCAGTTTCAGAGAAGTTGGCTACTTAGAGTTGAGAGGTACCGGGGTCTTTCAATTTCAGTCATGCACTTTGACTAAGACCCCACCTCCTAGGTAACATAGTTAGAATGAAGCCACGATCTTGGAACCCCACTCCAAATCAGATTTCTATCTTTTGTCTGAGAGGGTGTGTGCATGCCTGCCTATGTGCATGCGTGAGTGCGTGTTTATGAGATGAGGTTTCATTAGTGGCTTGGAGCTTGAGACTCAGCTAGGCTGACTGTGAGCCCCAGGGAGCCTCCTGTTTCTTTTTAACCAAAACTGAGATTACAAATCCAAGCCACCACATCCAGCTATCCATGTGGGCTCTGGGAATCAAACTCAGGTCCTCTTGTTTCCACAGGGAGCACTTCACCTATTGATCTATTTCCCTAGACCCTCCTATTTATGTATTTATGTATGTATGTATGTATGTATGTATGTATGTATGTATGTATGTATTTTTGACATAGAATCACTATGTAGTCCCTGCTAGCCTTTAACTCACAGCAATCCTCCTGCCTCAACCCTCCCCTGTATTGGGATTAAAGGCATGTGACACCACATTCAGCTCTTGTCTGGGGGCTTGACAGTTGCTAGTGGCTCTTCCCCCCACAACTTTTGAGTTTATCAGAGTTGGACAGTCCCTCACAATAGTTCCAATGGTGCATACAAAGGGTCTTTCAAAGGCCGTTGCTTCTTCCTGTCACGCTGCTGCTTTCTAAGGTCCACCCTGTACAGACAGCTGGCCCCGTTAAACCCCTCACTGCCAGCCCTGAGACTGGTTTCCATCTTCGGCTCTGGGCTACACCCTCAGTCCTGGCAGAGTCTCCTCCCTGTGGAAGCTCAGCAAGCAGCTGTGAGCCAAGGGAAGCTCTGGGCTTAGCTGTGGCGCTTTGTGAACGGTCCCGCATGAGCAAAACTCACTGTTGCCATTTAGCAAAATTTTCTCCCCTTCCTTTAGGTTTCTGACAGCAGAGGTCTAAGATCAAGGTCCACACTGTATTCTCATCTGACTCTCTGGATGGAGAAATACTGGAATGCTACCATGAAACCCAATGGCCCCAAGCATGTATCAACCATGCCAAAAACTAAGAGGATAAATACATCTTCATGGGGACAAAAACCGAATTTTGATCCAGGAGCTATCCTAAGACAGTGAGCGTGGATGGCTGTCAAGGGGTAGAGTCAGCAGTAAGAACACTTTCCACATCTCCCTTGCCCATTTACTTTCTCTGTACACTTGTTCTTTCTAGACTTTTCTATTTGCGTCATCTCCAAACACAGCCATCCGCTCACTTCCTCACTTCCCTTGGGTTCTCAAAGCTCCCCTTTCCTCCCAGTGTATCCCCTTAGCTCCCACCCACACCCACACATAGCCATGCCTGCACCTGTTCTCCTTCCTTGAGAAGAGAGCATCATCTTGTCTTACTCAGGACCAGGTCAGTTTTTGAGCCTGACTTTGCTCAGGGCCCCTCCTGAGACAGTACTCTTTGTTCATAAAACAAACCCCTTCCCTCTTTCCAAGTGCTGGGTAGTGATGTCCAGGGCTGTTTCAACTCTTGGATCGGATAGGGCAGCACAAGCCATGTTCATTCTCTCTCTCTCTCTCTCTCTCTCTCTCTCTCTCTCTCTCTCTCTCTCCAGTACTTACAAATGAATGCAGAGTCACGCACATGCCAGGCAAGCATACAGTGAGCAGAATCTCTAGCCCCTAGTTCCATTACACTAACTTTTATGGATTAAGTTAGCCATTAATGTGAACTCAAGGGATTTCTTAAAATAGAAGTGGTAGGGTCTTAGATTTTTCAGAGCCTTGGTGACCAAATTGTTTCTTCTTCGTTTCTTAGTGACTGGTTTCTGATCACAGAGAAGATTCAAGGCAAGACCACAGCCCCATCTTCCTACTCAGTCACCTCACATCCTCCTCACAATTATGGACACAATTTCAACATGTGCCATCAGTGCTATATTATAACTGCTTGTCTGAAAGAAGACCCCAGGAGAGAGATTCAGGAAAGTCCGAATCAGCCCCAGCTACATAAGGCTGAGCACTGGCAATAAGGAATCTCTTCAGTTCCTGAGAAAGGCTTTTTTCACAACACGGAAGAAAACATTGACCCCTGATATTTTGCTTAAAAGGAAGATTCAGAAGAAGCAGGGTCCGAGTTTGTATTTTTCTCTTTCTCCTCAGTGTCAGGGAACACCCCCTCCCCACCCTCTGGAGGCCCCCACCCCACCCCACCCTGGACCCCTGTCAAATTGAGGGAAGTATCTCACAATTCAGGGTGTCAGGAACTGAAGTGTCCAGAGTTTTTTGGGGGACTTAACGTTTAGAAAATGAGTGTTAGAAATCCCAAAAGACCCTGAATGGACCCATGGCATTCTTTGATTCTGGAAGAATAAGGATAACCCAGAAATTCAGGGTAACCAGAGAAGAGTTTTACAAAAGCAAGTCTTAGGTCCAGAAAATTCTAGTTCCATGGTAATCAAGAATTATAACCCTTCAAGGAGTAGATATTCAGATGGCTGGCAGTAGACAGAGGTTCTTTTGATTGGCGGACTGTCGCCACGCCAGGTTGTAAAAGTATGCAGGTATACATGACAAGCACTATAGACCAAATCAGGGACAATCCCCCAAAGGCTATCAGATGCTGTTTCAGGATCTGGGACGATTTAACTATGACCCAGTAGAGAGCAACATTAGGTGTGTCCTCCCATGACCATATAAGAGTCCCAGAGGCCTCTGAGAGCATATGTTAGGTGGCTATGTATACAGATGTAGTAAATTACAGAAAAGACCATAGCCATGTGCTTAGAAAATGAAAGAGCTAATAATCAACACTGTAGGAATAATTTGACTAGGTGGATAATTTTAATATTTCAAAATGCTCTTTCTGCCCGCAGTAGTGGTATACACTATAACCCCAACATTTGGGATAGTTGAGGAGGAAGGATGGGGAAAGTTCTAGTCCCTACCTAGCCTGACATTCACATAGAGATCCTGGCTCACAAAACAAAAGCACTGAGCATGAGTGGCATATGACTTTAATCTCAGCACTCAGGAAGCAGAGGTAGGCAGATCTCTGCGAGTTCAAAGCCAGTCTGGTCTACAGAGCAAGTTCCAGGACAGCTAGGGCTACATAGTGAGACCCTGCATTTAAAAAACAAAGGAAAGATTAAAGCAAGCTATTGTGGGTAATGCCACTCCACCAGACTAATTAAACACCAGATGAAGATGAAGTATCCAGAGAAACAGGAGTGTGGAGCATTGGGTGGGGCAGCGGCAGAACCAGAATCAAAAACTTTTTTTTTCTGGGTCATTTCAGGCCTGAAAACAAGAATTTTCAGAGAAGCCGTTTTTGCTGAATTTCAGAAGCACTGTCTGATATGATTTGCTGTCCAGCAAAGAAGGATGAGTGTGGGTGTGCATTCTGAGGCACCTACACTCTGGATGCCCCCTCCCTGGTATCCCAAAGAGCTATGAGCCACAGAACAGCCATCTGTCCATGATGACATAAAAGTCAGATTTCTGAATACAGAAAAGGGAACAAGATTACCTTCACATTTTTGTTGTTTTGTTTTTAAGACAAAGTTTCACTATGTACCCAGGTTAGCCCCAGGTTGGCTTTGAGCCCTTAACAGTCTCCTCTGCCCTGAGTCCTTGGATTACAGGTATGAACTACCTAGCCCAACTTCCAAATTTCAGATTCATGAAAGCATTGAAGAACAGAAAGGAATGGATCTAAGTCATCCTGTGTCTTCCCTTGGCCACATCACAAGTAGAGACCCCTTCCAGGTCTGTGGAGGCTACAGAAAGTCAGTTTTACCTCCAAAGAAATGTGTTCTGCTTCGCACCATGCAGTCCCAAAGTCACCTAGAAACAGCTAAGAGGCCCTGCATTCCCACCAGCCTCCATGGAGCCCTTCCTCAGGGCTGGAGACTGGCCTAATCTTGTCTCCAGAGGAGAGCAAAGACTGGTGAGAAAGCCAGCCAACCTTTCTCAAGGTCTCAGGACAGACTTCTGTCGTCTGGCAGACGGCTGCCCCTTACTAATGGCCATAACAACGGTCTTAGGACATGATCTGATCCAGCTGGATCTTGATGGCCTCCTGCCAACTCCCAGGACAGTTTAGTAGCCTGGAACAATGTAAAATCTGGGGGCTCCCTGACAGAGGTGCCAGACCGGATGTCCAGCAGCCCTGGACAGTGCTCTGCCTTCACCCCACCCTACTCTGCAGACTCAGGGTGAAGCTGGAGATTCCTGAGGGTGAAAAGCCATGGTGTGTAGAGGAGTAAATAGCATCCTTTTCCAGGATGGTCAAAGACTCAGAGCCCAGAAAAGCTCTCGCACTACTTGGAGGGGAAACAGCAGGAGTTTGGGCAGCGATTTTGAAAAAAAAAAAAAAAATTGTCTTCCAACTCCACTGGGGCAAGGGTAGAAGGGGGACGAGGGGGCAGGGGGGGGAGGACAACGACAAAGCATTATATTCTCATCTATCAAGGGACAATGGAATTTAAGACAGCTCCACAGGCCAGGGGAGCAATTGGAGGCAGTTTTCCCCTCCAGCGTTCCCTCTTTGCTAACTTGTTCAAGGCTGCCTGCCTGGTTTCAACCCGATCAGAAAGACACACAATCATGTGCTATCTTCACAGGAAACTGTGGCTGTAGACTTAACAACGGCTCCCCTCGTCCACACCCCTGCAGTCTGGAAGTAATAAACACTGGAAGCTGAAGCAGTTGTTCCCCAAGTCTTGAGAGGGGATCCTCACCCTCACTCATCACCCCCACAATGGGGGGAGGGGATAGCTTTACAAAGACTTGACCACTCAGTGCACAGACTGATTTCTTTAAAATTTTCTCTTCCAGCCAGAGACCTTCATTTCTGAAGAAAAGTGTGCCTCACTTCATAGGCAAGCTGAATCCTGTCACTCTCTTTAGACTTGTTTACCAGGGGGGGGGGGGGAACCACATCTGTGTTGAAATGAACCACACCTCCACAGACCTTCAACCAAACGCTAAGCTAATAAACACAAAAGCAAACAGAGCCGGGTGTCTGGGTTCATTTTACATTTAGCACGTGGGTTTGTAGTTACACAGTATTTCGGGCAAAAGAAGATAAATATACCCATACGACCACTGCCACGCTGGAAAATTCCACATCCACTCAGAAAATTCTTTAGTCGTTTCTGATAGATCTTTTTAGCTGGCTCTGAAACGCAGCTGTCGGGAGTAGAGGCACAAAGCCATCCAACAGCTTTACAGGAATGCCAGAAGTCCCCCAGCCCCACCCTCTCCTCTCTGCCTCCTTCTCCCACCGCCACATCTGGCCAAGGATTCCGGAATCCACACCAGTCTTCCCATTCCACCGAATCAACCCCTCCCAAAGTTTTATTTGAAACACCCTTTGCCTCTGTTTCCCTAACGGTTTTTCTTTAAACAAACCAATCCCCTCTTCCCATCCTGTTGAGGGGCGGGGGCGGGAGAAAGTAAGAAATGAAATACTTAAACAGAAAGAAGGGGCAGGAAATGCCACAGCGAAAACAGACTGAAACCCAGACTTTATCCACCATCATCCAAAAGCATAAAAGACCAACAAACAGCCCACAGAGCAAAGGAAACTTTCTTTTCAAAGGTTACCTATTGCATTTAACCTTCGTAGAAAGAAAAAAAAAAAAAAAAAAAAAAAAGTTGAAGTGTCCTCATAAGATACCTTGTAGATTTCACCTCAAAGAATTTAAATCAAAACAAAAGATTTGGGAACAACTTTCGAGCTTGCTTTTCGTGCATTTTCAAAGAATGTAGAGTTTCCTCCATAAACAATATTCTACTCAGGTTTGTTCCAAAGTCCTTGTCCCTTCCACATCCTCAGAACAAAAATCCAGATACCAGCAAGAGAACGTGATTACAGCCAGGGCCCGCTGATGTCCCAGATTCCCCCACTACTTTGAGCTAAAAGTTTCAAGGACTCTGTTCTTTGAGAGCCACGGAAGGCAAGCAGAGAAAATAAGCGAACAAACGGCTTCAAAGAGCTTCAATGGTGCAAAGGAAGGAGCCCCGGGCCTGCAGTTTCCCCAGAGGGAGCGGTCCTACCTGGAGTATCGGGCGACGGAGGCAGATGCCCTGAGTGGTGGAGCCAGCTGCTGGTCCGGTCCGCTCTTCGGGAGGTATGTGGCCACAGTGAGGGGAGGGACCTGCCTCCCGAGGTTATAAGTTTCCTGGGCTGGTGTGCTGGGGTGTGTGATGGGCGGTTTCTTTTCCCAGTGTTTTAAAGGAGTTTCTATGAATCAGTCTGGATTTAAAAAAAAAAAAAAAAAAAAAGTTGGTGAGCTACGCCCTGCTAAGTTGGCAGTCAGTCAGATGAGGCTGGGAGTGAGCCATCAATGCAAAGAACCCTGTTGTAGCTCCCTCTGAGTCAGACACACAGACCACAGTGGAAAGGGAGTGACATTGCTTCAAATGAGTAATAGGAGTCACACAAACAGATCTGTTTACTGAAGCCCGTTTCTGCTCCCCAGAATGGAGACTTGGTTGCCACGGACATAAGGCAAAACACAGGTTAGGGTCAGGAGGAGAGGTGGGGGGGGGGGGGGGAGTAGGGACAGCCCTGTGTTAATTAAAACCCCAGCTAATCATCAAACAGGATTCCCGTTCTTCCTCCCCCATCACACATATCGGCAACTGCTCATCACCAGGAATTATCACATTGGTTTCTCGTTGGATTCCCTGCCTGACCCTCCTGCCCTGACCTGTGGGAGGCAGTGAGAAGAGGAGGCCCACAAAGCAGAAGAGCAGCCAGCAAGCTCTGAATGTTGGGGTGCTGATTGCAATCCTGGGTCCTTATTTATGCTCTCTGGCCCTTATAGCATTGCTGGAGGAAGTCTTTGAATTAAGGACTTTGCACTCCGATCTTCATGTTATAATCACTTGGACCTTGCTCCACAGTTGGCTTTTGTGAAGGCAGCTAGGGACATGATCATTACAGCTTCCTCCCAGTACCACTTCCCTCTTAGGGTTGGAGGTGGTGGGCTGCAGAGTCCCCTAATCCCACAGCTCTGGCTCACCAAAGACTTTCAGGTCCTGGATGCCTACATTTAATCCCAGCTCTCCTTACTGCAGTATGACTTTAGACTAAGTATTTACCCTTTCCCTTCCTGATTCCCTGTGCATGTAATGGGAACAGTAGGTACCTAGTACACACATATGGCAAGAAATACATGTACCAGTAAGGTGGGTCATGCAATGGATCATGCCTGTATTCGCGACATTGAGAGGCTGAGGCAAGCCAGGCGATGGTGATGTACGCCTTTAATTCCAGCACTGCCTGGTCTACAGAATGATATCCAGGACAGGCTCCAAAACTGCAGGGAGAAACCCTGCCTTGGAAAAAAAAAGGGGGGGGGGAGTGCTGAGTCAAGAAGATTGCTGTGAGTTCAAGGCTATCTTGGGCTACATAACGAGTTCCATGCCAGCTTGGCTACAGAGTGAGACTATCTCAAAAGAGAGAAAGGGGTTAAAATAAAAATGTCAGTGGCTGGCTGGTAGTGGAAGGAGAACCACAAGTTCAAGGTAAGTTTGAGGCCAGCCTGGGATACCTGAGACTCTGAGTGAATGAATGAATGATATAAAACCTATAAGGTTGAGCACAGTCGTCATTCAATATTAGCTCCAATGATTATTTCCCTGGAGAGTTACCTAAATAAGAGAAGTGACTTCTCAGAGAAGGTGTGGAAGTTGCTGTAGCTGCCAGACCCCAGGACCCCTGATCCTGCTGTTCACTTCAAATCCTGACATCTTCCAACCCAGGGCATGTCTCTTGTTACTTATTCATTTATCCAACCAATATTTACTATGCAGCAGCCTTCCTGGGGCCCTGCTAAGAATTGGGTTAGAAAAGTGGACTGGATTCCCACCCTCTTGGAACTTAAATTCCATAGAAAGACAGAGAGTTAGGTGGTAAAAGCTGTAAGTAAATTTCAGTGGTGCTTGGTTGCATGTCTGTGTTTCTCCAAATCTTATAGAAAAGAGATTATTTTTTTAAGTGGATGATTGAGGAAAACACACACATACCCTGACTGGAGACTTCCCTCTTCACAAGTCCCTGAGAAGGAAATTCTACCCCTGTAAAGGTGAAACTGTCTAGATTTTTCATTAAAAACTGATGATGTGACAAAGATTACATCAGTTTCTCATGTTTTTCCTCACCTCCCACCTCTACCATACCTCTATCACTCATTTGATAATAATAAAAAGGGGGGGCACTTGTCTGGGAGAAGCCACTCCCAGCAGTGGGCTGGGGCCCCAGGAAGCTACAAAGCCCATCCGGGAGGGTTGGGGAGGCACTGGAGACTGGTGAGGCCAGAACCCTCTGAGCTGTCTGTCAGTCTGTGTGCCCATACCTTCATGCCTTCTGCCCATCTGAGGCTCTCTCTTGCCTCAGCAGAGTGTAAAGGAGAGCCGGGTTCCAGGGGTCAAGTCCTCAGATGCTGGGAATGTGGGCTGGTTGCATTTTTAAGAAGAGAAACCTGGGGCCAGTGCACAGAGGGAGGGGCTCTGAAAGCACACACAGCGGGAGTTCTAGTTTTTCTTCTTCTGCCTGGCACTGGAGAGGACCCAGAAAAGTCCTTCCTACATTGCAGCCAATGCAAGTAGCCACTGTGGCTCTCCAAACAGACCTAAAAAATCTCACTGAGAGAAATGTTAAATGTGTTGAGCTTTTACACACACACAGAGAGAGAGAGAGAGAGAGAGAGATCCACATAAAGGCAAATATTTGTATCTATATACTTTAAACATAAATGCCATCTAAGAATCCTAACATCTCATAATTATCTCTTGGGCATCACTGAGCTGGTTTATAAAATAATTTCAAATCTAGGGAAGAATCCAATCTATTTTGGCTGCAGGTGCCAAGTATCAAACCTCTGGATGTATGAAAACGTGTAGACTAAGGCCCAGTGTTGTGGTACACACCTTTAATTCCAGCACTCTATTGGCAGAGGCAAGCAGATCTCTGTAGGCCAACGTGGTCTATACAGACAATTTCAGAACAACCAGGGCTACATAGAGAGATCTTATCTCAAAAAACAAAAAGTGTGCCTGGGCTGAGAATGTGTGGCTCAACTGGTAGAGTGATTGTCTAGTGCACATGGAGACCTGGGTTCAATTCCCACCCCCAAATAAAACTGAGCACAGTGGTACATATCTGTAATCCTAGCACTTGGGAATGGAGACAGGAGAATCAGAAAGTCATAGTAGATTGGATGCCACCTGGGAGACAAGAGACCCTGCCTCTAAAAATTAATAAAACAAAACATAGCATCTAGCTCTTGCCACAACCATATGGGCACAGTTGTGACTTTGGACGATGATGCTGTACACAGGGCTGGGGAATGGGGCTCTCTCTAGCATCTAAAGGGTTGCTCTGCTCTGTGGCCATTTCCCTCACTAGGAAAGTGGATCAAGGATGTTCATTCCCACAGAGCCAAAGAGCCTGGCACAATTTCACCGGACCTCAGGAAAGGCCTATAATCTTGGGAAGGAATGTGCCCTCTTGCCCAGTGAAACAGTGTATGCTGGCACTGGGACATATCCCCTCTTCCCACATCAGTGAGAATCTCTTCTGGCACCATGCCCTTTAGGGCAGATTTTCAAGTCTGTGCTGGTGTAAACACTTTTAATGAATGCTTAAATCGGAAGCTTCCAGTGTCTGACACATGGTTCAGAAGTCTGCTACTTGGGGGTCTGCCCTACCCCCCTCAGCTCACAGGAAATAAAATTAATAAAGGCTTGAATTCCATGAGAATCCATCCAACAGGAATCCTAATCTTAGCTACACGGTCCCTCAAAGGTGGTACGACAGAGTATATCATTGTTAATATCAGCAAACACTGTTTCAAACAAAATAGGTTGCAAAAAGCATATATACTTACGCAGTTTTCCCCAAAGTTGAATGTCTGCTCCTTGCTATTCCTCTTTGAAATTGGAGGACTTAGCAACAATTCCCCTTCTTCCTCTTCCTTCCTTTCTTTCCTTTTCCTATAGCCCCCCCCCCCCACCCCCCCCCCCCGTCTTTGTTTTTCCCTCCTGTTCTTACTGTGTGCTTTCTTATGCTCCTCTCTGTAAATGCAATTTTAATTCAGTCTCATAACACGAGAAGTCTCTAAGAATCTTCTCATTTCATGGCTCTCTGAAAATTTGTGCTGAAACTATTTTGGAAAGATAATATGGATGAAATTCCAAGAGGGCTCCAAGTATGTGGGCCTGAAGCCTCCAGCTGTGCACAGGGGACCTGTTTGAAAGGGCTTGCTGATATTTCAGAAGGAGGCTGGGTGGACAAAGACATCTGACCTCAGGGGACAAAAGTCCACCCTGGTGACACAGGCCAGTTGTCAGATTGAACCCAACCATGGCAGCCGGTTTCTTCAGGAGATGGGGATGCAGAATATACACAGATGTTCCAAATGGCTCAAAGAACATGTCCCCTTTTGGAGTGCATCCCCTAGGGTATGGTTTTATGACCAGAAAAGAACAGCAGCACACAAATAAGAAGTGAAATAAAATATAAGAGCAAAATGAAAATATTCACTCTTTTCTGTAGCAGGAATCTTAAAGAGTCTTGTTAATAAAATCAAACCTGAGGCCAGCATTGGGGTGAATGCTGGAAGATCAAAGAAGCAGAACAAGCCACAGCTTCCTCACCTTGCCAGTTCCTCAGCTGATCCTGTTTCCTCAGACTGGAAGCCTCTGAGTCCTCATCCAGAATGAATCTCAGCTGAACTGTTGCTCAAAAGCCTGAAAGCTTAACCAGCCAAATGCTTCTAGTTTCTGGTTCTCACGCCTTATATACCTTTCTGCTTTCTGCCATCACTCCCTGGGATTAAAGGTGTGAGTTACCATGCTTAGCTGTATCCTTGAACAGATGGATTTCTGCCTCTAGAATGCTAGGATTAAAGGTGTGTGCTACCACTGCCTATCCTCTATGTTTAATATTGTGGCTGTCCTGTCTCTGACCCCAAATAAATTTAAGGGTACACAATATTTTGGGGAACACAATACCACCACACTTTTCCTAGCTCAGGTTAGCTGCAGAATTAGAATGTGTATGCTAAAGGAGTCTTGAAGAATTGAGGTTTCTTTTGTACTTTGCTTCTATCATGAAGCATCCTTCCTACTACTTCATGGACCATTTCAGGTAAAGGACTGAATATCCATAAGACATGAGAAAAAGACCATCTCTGCTGTGCTTGCAATGGTCAGTGCACACAATGAGCAGATGCCACTTTCATAGCAGGTATTCAACTAAAATCTAGCACATTCAACCAACCAGCCTCTCGTAGCCAAGCAAATGAATCTCATGTTTTCCTTCAAGATTTGTTTCTAAAACTTAGAAAATGGTCACAGCAGCCCTCTAGCTGAGATCCCACCATTGAGGGGAAAGCAATTGCTGTGTTTTTAAAGTTATCTGAAGGAAATTGTCATGGAAGCAGACCCAAGACAAGCAGTCCAGCCTAGAGATCTTCAAATGCATTCCCCACAGAGACTGCACGGACGGCAGACTGCAAAGGTCTTTAAGACCAGCTAACACTCAAAGGCGGGAGGTTTTGCACAGTGAAAAGAAACCCTAAGGAGAGTCAAACTGTTATGCAGCCTCATTGGGCAATGGATGTTCATGCTGGTTAGGTGACAGCATAATTGGTCCAGTTTTAACAATATGACAAGAAAATGCCCATCATGTTTGTGCATCTACACATGTACACACACACAAACACACACACACACAAATGCAAAAACAATTTTTAAAAATTTTGCATATATGAGTGTTTTGCCGGCATGTATGTATGTGCACCACATGCTTGCCTGGAGTCTGTGAAGGTCAGAAGAGGGTACTGAATTTCCTGAAACTGGAGTTATTGATGGTTGTGAGTGCTGGATACAAAACCTGGGTCCTCTGATAGAGCAATATGAGTTCCTAACCATGTCTCCCATCTCTCCAGACCCTATAAACAAATTTTAAAAACTGTTCCAGGTGCTGACTTGGATTTCAAAAGCAAATACTTAAGTAAAATTTCAAAAGAATTTCCAGCAATTTCTGAAATGGACCCAAACATCCTTTTGCCATTTAAAATGATGCATTTATGTGAATTGACATTTTCAGGATTGATGATTATATAACCCAAATATCTACCATCCATAAAAATGTTGAAGGTGTTCTTTGTTCTGCAATATCAACTACTCAGCCAAGATTTAATCTTTTAAGCCTATATAACTCACTAGCATGTAAATTTGCTTTCTTGTTGAGTAAATAGTGAGGTTAAACACATAACAACAGACTTGTTTTAAAATATATTTATCTATGATTTATTATCAGTAAATGTTTGATTTGTATAACTAATTTACATACCTCTATACCTAGAGTGTCAGAAAAAATTACCAGGCAACAACCAAAAGAAAGTTCATGGGACTGAAGAGATGGCTCAGTAGTTAAGAACACTGGCTACTCTTCCAGAGAACCTAGGTTCAATTCCCAGCGCCCGCATGGCCTCTCACACCTGTCTGTAACTCCAGTTTCAGGACTTCTGACACCCTCACACAAACATATATGTGGGCAAAACACCAATGATCATAAAATAAAAATAGATTATATATGTATGAAAGTTCACAAGTGGAAAAGGTTTAAGGTCCATTCTATAGAACTCTGTGCATGGCCAGGCAGTGGTGGCGCACACCTTCAATCCCAGCACTCGTGAGGCAGAAGCAGGTGGATCTCTGTGGGTCTGAGGATGGCATGGTCTACAGAGGGAATTCTAGGACAGACAGGGATATACAGAGAAACCCTGTCTGAGAGAGAGAGAGAGAACAAACTTGTCTCAAAGTGTCACGGCACTGATGTGGGGGTTCACTTGGATCTGTGGAAAGCAAACTTAGAGGCACCTTAAGAATGAATTTAGTCTTTCATGACTGCAGGGGCATCCTGCATGTTCCCTTCACCCAGGGCATTTTTATTTTCTCTATATTTTCTCTATATTTACAGTTTTAGCCAGCTGATTTCCATATGTTCAAAACAACCTGAAAGAAGCTCCCAAAAGTACAATGCCAAGTGCAGATTCCTCGATTCATCAAGTACCACAGTTTTCTGTGTTTCCTGAACCAAGTTTTGCATAGGCCTTGGTATCCTTGGGAGACTCTGAGACAAGAGAAACAAAAGGTGTCTGCTGAACAAAAGATGGATTAGAGCTAGGTGCTACTCTCTTGGAGCCCAGGCCAGGTGTAGCTCAGTGGGAGTGCAGTCACAGAACTCTGTGCATAGAGTGGAAGTGTCTCAATAGTTTATGACCTCCAGCTTCACAGCCATCCTTCGCTGGAGAGGGCAGGATAAACACTGATGAACACACATCTCCCCTTTATAGATGATACTGACCCCCTACCACTACCTATAAATTCAGGGACTTTGTTGCCCATCAACCCTGTATCTTCAGCCAAATCACAGTGCTCTCTGATGCCAAGATTGGTAGCCATCTTTCCAATTACAATTTCTGTCTAGCTGTGCCAGGCTATCGATATGCCAGTTGTCTTAAAGTTGGGGGTTTCTAAGTTTCCAATGCCGCATCTCTGGAACTTCTTGGAGAATGATTCTGTCCACAGAGACTCAGACCGACTATTCTGTTCTTCCAAAGTTTTACTCTGTGTGTGTGTGTGTGTGTGTGTGTGTGTGTGTGAGAGAGAGAGAGAGAGAGAGAGAGAGAGAGAGAGAGAGAGAGAGAGAGAGAGAGAGAGAGAGAGAGATTGTGTGGGTTTGTGCACAAGAGTACAGATCAGATTCCCTGGGGCTACAAGATATATGAGCCACCCAATCTGGGTGATAGGACCCAAACTCAGTTCTCTAGAAGAACAGTAAGCACTCTTAACTCTTCAGCCATGTCTTCAGCCCCCTTTACTCTTAAAGGGAAGTTTTATCTGGAAAATCTGGAGTCATCTTAATCTATACCCTGTACTAACCACTTGCACTTAAAGATCCCGACCATCACACCTTCCATAATGCCCTTTGTGGTGATATGTCGTGTACCCTAATAAAATTCTCCTGAAGATCAGAGACTAGAACAAGTCGCTAGATTAAACATAGATGTCAGGAAGTGGTGGCACTGTAGCATGAATCTTAAAAGATCTTATTAATAAAAACAAACTCAGAAGCCAGTTATTGGGGTGAATACTGGAAGATCAGAGAAGCAGAACAAGTCACAGCCACCTCACCTTACCAGTTCCTCAGCTGATCCTGTTTCCTCAGACTTGAAGCCTCTGAGTCCTCATCCAAATGGATCACAGCTGAACTGCTGCTAAAAGCCTAAAAGCTTAACCATGCTTCTAGTTCCTGGTCCTCATGCCTTATATACCTTTCTGCTTCCTGCCCTCACTTCCTGGGATTAAAGGCTCACTTCTTGGGATTAAAGGCGTGAGTCACCATGCCTGGCTGTTTCCAGTGTGGCTTTGAACTCACAGAGATCTGGATGGATCTTTGCCTTCAGAATGCTAGGATTAAAGGCGTGTGTGCCACCATTTTCTATGCTCTATATCTAGTGGCTGTTCTGTTCTCTGACCCTAGATAAGTTTATTAGCATGCACAATATATTGGGGAACACAATATCACCATCTGGCACACACCTTTAATCCAAGTACTTGGGAACCACACAATTTTAATCCCAGCACTTGCAATTGCATGCCTTTGCTTAGAAAGCAGACATGCCTTTAATCCCAGCACAAAGAAGGAAGTGATATGGGTAGGCAGAGGAGAAGCTGATATAAGGCAGAAAGAGACAGGAACTAAAGGCTTTTCAGGCTGAGGAGTCCTAGAGGTAAGATGTGGCAGTGGCTTGTTCCTTTGTCGCTCTGATCTTTCAGTATTGACTCCAATATCTGGCTCCAGATTTTTATTATAAGGCCATTTAACATTCGTGTTACAGCCTTCCTCTGCTTAGCATGCTGGGTAATAGTTCCTTAATTACTAAAGGGAAGGAACTATAAGCCAAGTGGATGGGATAAATTCCTCCTGTCATTCTCCAAAGCTCTGACACTGCACGCCGGGATTCAGCCCTAGTTTGATCTTTGACAATACATAACAGCAGATATAGGACCAATGCAGGTGTTTGTTAAAGGATGGTGAAGTAAACACACACACACACACACACACACACACACACACACACACACATGCTATTTGGCCTTTTAAAAGAAGAAAATCATCATCTTTAGCAGTATGTATGAGCCAGATGTGTACATTGGTAAGTGAAATAAGCCGGACGTAGAAAAGACAAATGCATGTTCTCATCCATATGTTCAGTCCAAGCAAAGCGTAACTCATAGAGCAAGTAGAATGCTGGTTCCCAGAGGCTGTAAACGGGGCTGAGAAGATGCTGATCAAAGAGTCTACAGTTTCAGTTGGACAGAATGTAGAATTTAATCTTCAACCAAAGCATGAAACAGAGCAAAATGGAAGTGGGGAAGACTATGAACAATAGCCCACCTCCGGTGATGGACTTCCCCCAGCAAGGCTATACCACCTCCCTAAACAGTGTCACCACCTGGGAACCAAGTGTTCAAATATCTGAGCTTATGGAGGACATTTCTTGTTCAAACCACCATATTGGATTAATAACAGAGTATGGTTTGCTAGAAAATTACTAAGCAAGCATATTTTAAATATTCTTACCATAAAATAACTTGTTAAAAATTGAATATTTTAAATTTATTTTTAATAATTTCACACACATGAACAATGTGTTGTAATCATACACACTCCCCACAAGAATCCCCAACATGTCCCCCTGCCGGATTCATGTCCTCTCCCTTTTTCTGGTGGTTAATGACCCACTGAATCCAACTAGTTTTGCCTGTTGGAATGTTGACTAGTTTTGTTGACTTTATCTTGTATGAGTGACCACAGCTATGATGAGTTTGTGAGTACAGTGGCCATGTCATGCCCAGACGAGAGACTCTCACAGTACTCTCCCCATTCCCATTCCCAGGCTCTTACATTCTTTCTGCTCTCTCTTCCATGAGGCTCCCTAAGCCTTAGGGCAGGAGGAGTTGATACAGATGTCCGGTTTAGGACTGAGCTCTCAGTGGACACTCATTCTCAGCACTTTGAGTCTCTCTCTGCCCTAACTGCTGACCACTGCAGAGAAATGTAGGGTAGAGATAGAGGGTAGTACTGATCTATGTGCAAAACATAAATATGTAGGAAATCATTTGGTAACATGTCCATTTAGCAAGACAACAGTAGTAGGTTCTATGCCAGCACTGTGAGAAACAGTCACCAGGGAGGAAGTTTTTAGGTCAGTTCCACCTTGATTTCTCTATGGCTTTCTACATAAAGTTTAGCCACAGGGTCTTGCCAACTAGGTCTAATAGGCAACCAAGCACAATGACAAGCCTGTGCTGTGCTGTGCTGTGCTGAGGATTGCTGGGGCCTCCATAATCAATAACTCCTAAGGAGAAACCCCACACCTGGCATTCATTTTGACCCATATCTTCTGGGGGAGCCATACAGGGTACTTTTGTTGAAGATCCTTCAAAAAATTTAAATTATATATATATTTTAACTAGTTTACAAAGTAGTGGTTTTCTGTAAAAGTTTTTTACGCATCCTTAGTTTTGGTTAACCCACTCCCAACCCCTCCTCTCCCCTGTAACCTTGACCCACTCCTGCTTAAACCTTTGACTCCCATTATCCTCCCCCTCCAGTGTCATATCATGTGTGTTCTACTGTGCCCTCGCCCCTAAAGTCCACTTCTCCTGCCCCCTCACGCACCCTTTCTAGCATCCTGAGATCTACATATCAAATTAAACACACAAATATAAAAATGCAAAGCTAATATCCACAAATGAGAGAAAACCTCTGGCACTGGTCTCTGAGCATGGATTGCTTCACTTGGTATAATACTTTCGGTTCTATCCAGTATCCTGCAAATTTCATCATTCTTTAGTGTTGAGTAAAAGCCCATTGTGTGTAGTACCACGTTGTCATTATCCATTCATCAGCTGATGGAAATCTAGGTTGATTCCATTTCCTAGCAATTGTGAACTGTGCACATGGGTAGCGAGTGTCTCTGTGGGAGGGTATGCAGTCCTTTGGATACATGCTCAAGAGAAGGACCACCTGGTAGTTCTAGTCAAAACAACATTTTTTTAATATCTTAATAAAAGCAAATAAAATGCCATGCAATCTTTGAACAAAATTCCAATAACTAATCATTTAAATGTATAAAAAAGAGTTAAAATAAGCCAGAGGGCTGGCCCCGTGGTTAAGAGCACTTGCTGCTATCACAGAGGATCATGGTTCAGTTCCCAGAACCCATAAGGTAGCTCACAACCATCTATACCTCCAGTTCCAGGGGATTCAACACCCTCTCCTGACCACTGCATGTACACAGTACATATACTACATACATGCAGACAAATGTTCATATATTTAAGATAAAAATTAATGAATCTTAAGTGTGTGTGTGTGTGTGTGTGTGTGTGTGTGTGTGTGTGTGTGCTGAAGAAGAGGTTTAATTCAGTGTCAGAGCACTCACCCAGAATGAAGAAGGTCCCAGATTCAATCTCCAACATTACACACATGTAGTGGGTAGCCATCCCAGCCTTGGCCTGGAAGTTCCAACCCCCATTGAGGCTTCGGTAATGGTCACGCCCACAAGGCGGGGCTGAGGGAGGATGTTGAAGACCCAGGTTGGAGAGGAGAGGCTTCGCTTGGTTCTGGGACCCTGGACGCCGGAGGTAGACCGAGCAGAGTTCTCCAGAGAACACCGCCGGACTGCGCCATACCTTTGCCAGACCCTGCAACCTACCCCTTCATTTGTAAGTTACCCCACAAAATAAACTTCCCTTTTAACTACGTGGAGTGGCCTTAATAATTTCACCAATACACTCACATACACACACAGTAAAATAACCCATTAACTTCACTTTTAGGTGATTATTACAAGCATCCTTTCTTATATATGTGCATTGGGCTTTTTCAAGATGATCTACATGTTGCACTGACATGAACTGTTTTGTACAACAAAAAGTCTCCAGTATCCTTCTAACAAAGCCCCTTGGCACTCCAGTGAGTGTAAGCTTGGTCATTATTTGTAACAGCTACATAGTATTCTGTGAAATAGTGTTTATATAATTCCCATTGATGGGGCTAGGGGTGTAGTTTAATCAGTAGAGTGTTGACCTAGCACGAACAGGGCCCTAGGTGTGGTCCCCACATAAAAACTGAACACAGCAGTACATGTCTGTACTGTCAGCAATTGCCAGGTAGAGGCAGGGGGATCAGGAGTTCAATGTCATGCCTCCAAACAGAAATAACCAATTCCCTATCTGTGGGTGGTGGACACCATAAACAGTATGTGAGTGAAACTCTTTGTACATAGCACATCCGTATACACAACATCACATCTGACATCTCATCTAAATATTGTGTTTCTCATTCATTGGCCTGCCAGATGGTGCCGATTTCATCATTTAAGAGTGTATAAGCTTGGAGAGCTGATTTAAGCACTTCTCAGTGCATTAAGTTCTCAGCTTCTTCCAAAGGGGTGTTCCTCATGACCTGCAGTGCCCCCGCTAGTATTGGCACTCAATGGTACCTTTTCCAATCCTGCAAACTCATGGCAGGTATGGACAAATGGATGAAAACTGGCTTTCTCTGGCTTCCCCATTCTCTTTATATCTCATGAATGGTGTTTGACAGTTCACACAGTTACCTGATCTCTCACCCAGGTATACAAAGCTAAACAGCACCGCCAAACCCTAAGGACACAGTGGGGGACTGCCAGTCCCCTGTTCTCATCCCTGCCCTCAAAGTCTGAGCACACCTACTTCCCTACATTCTGCACTCATGGCGTCACTTTATCCTTGTTTTATTCTCTAAACCCCGTGGTTCAGGCTATGGCCCTCATCACTTCCACATCAGACTCACAAGGGCAGCAAGCCATGTGCTGGCAGTTTGTCCCCGCCCAGTGTACAGATCCTGGAATCCTGCTGCAGCAGGCATCCCTCTGCAGCCTGGGTAAAGTAAAACAGCCGAGCCTGTGCTGACCCAATCCTTGCCAAGCGATTTCTGGCCTTAGCTTGAAAGCAATAAAATGAAAGGTCCACGCTCATTTGGTGGCAAGGTGACAGCTGTACAGATTCCTCAGCCTGGACTGGCTGGGGGCTGGGCTGCAGGGGGTGTGGCTGGGTGTGCCTCACTGGGCATCAACTCTTGCACTGACTTTGGCCTTCACAGGAACAGCTCTATAGACTCAAGTCCACGTTAATGTGGGCTCCGGGTGAGGGCAGCCCTGAAATCATATACATACAAGCAACACTGAATGGACTCAGTGGGTTGTGTGAGTGTGTATCTATATATATATATATATACAGTCATGAACTTGAGAAGGAATGGAAGCAGGTACCTGAGAGTTTGAAGGGCAGGAAAGGGGAAAACAATAGAATTATAATTTAATTAAAATAAATAAAATTGCAACAATAATAAACAACAACATAAGCAACATGTCTGCATAATGGACAATGACACACATTCCTTGCATGACAGCCTCTCTGTTTCATTTATCTGTCTGCTACTATTGTTACTGTTTTTTGTTACTATTGTTACTGTTATTTTGAAACAGGATCCACTCCATAGCCCAGGCTGGCCTGGCTGGAACTCAGCAGGTAGCCGAGGCTTGCCTCAAACTCATAGCAATCCTACTTCAACCCATCGAGGGCTGAAATTACAGTGTGAAGCACCACTTCTCACTTTTCTTCTTTCTTTGTGTGTACTGTGGGCGGGGTGGGGAGGATCACTGTGGTGTAGGACACATGGTTCTGGAGGTATGCGGGTCTGCATGTGAAAGGGCTTGTGCATGCCTATCACTCTGCCTTACTCCTTTGAGACAGGATCCCTCACTGAACCCAAAACTAGGGTGGCAGCCAGCAAGCGCAGTAATCCTCCGACTCTGCCACACATGGTGCGTGCGAGCATCATAGGCCACCACAGCCACAGCCTGCATGGTACCTGCATGCTGGATCTGAATGCAGTTCCTCATGTGCGGGCAGCAAGTGCTCTTATCCTCATAACCCTCTCCCAGCCCATCTTTTTCATTCTTTTTAAAACATTACTGGGAAGGTAAAGTTGAGACAAGACTGCTTATCAAGGCCACAAAATTAGTAGGAGTAGCACACTAACCTGTTCGTAATGTTTTTATCTCTTTATTTCTTTTTCTGTAACTGTTTTCTTTCCTTCACAATGCTGCCATTTTTGTAGTTCATTGGAAACTATGAAGGATCTGCTATAACAGGGTGACCACCACAGGCGGAAGACATTCAGCAAAGTGGGTGGCTTTGAGCTTCGCTGGCTGGGTGCCATCCAAACCAGAACTTCCCAGCTCCTCACAGGGTGGTCTATAACCCCAAGAGATCCCTGCACCCTTTTTCTCTGAATGAGGAACTCCCCCGACCCAAATGATCCCAGTAGCAGCCTCTGTGTTCCTCGTTCTCCACTTAGCTGTGTGGCTAATGACAATGCTGTATGAGCAGTTAAACTGCCTTCTCTAAGGAGAACCCCCTGTTTTCAGGGTATGTAGAGGAACAGTGATATTTTGAACCTGGACACACCACTTCCAGTTCTCTGCGGGACAATGCAGTACCCACTGCTAAGAAGCTGCCATGCTATGGGCAACCAAGCCAAAATGGAATGGAGAGTTCCAGTGATGGGGAGAGCCACAGCCCAGCTTCAGAGTGGACAGAAGAACATGTTTTCCTGGGAAGAGAGTGAATACATTCCCAAAGAGCCAGCTCAAAAAGGCTAGGTCCTTGAGGCTGCAGAAAATTAGGCTACCTGAGGGCAGAAGTCTCTTCAGCATCTCTAGATGCAGCCCAGGTGCCCAGAACAGTGTCCTAGGTTGGCAGGTGCCAAGTAAATGTATGCTGAATGAACAAAGCAAAATTTCACCTGTGTTCGAAAATAATTAATCCACCTCAAAATAATAACACTAGTCAGATCACACATCACAATTGCTGTGAAAAAACTTTTTTTTTCTTTTTTTCAAGACAGGATTTCTCTGTGTAGCTTTGGCACCTTTCCTGGAACTCACTCTGCAGCCCAGGCTGTCCTTGAACTCACAGAGATCTGCCTGCCTCTGCCTCCCGAGTGCTGGGATTAAAGGTGTGAGCCACCACCGCCCTGCTGTGAACAAACTTTCAAAAAAGAAAAGAAAGGGAAAGAAAGCCCTGGTCATCTTACAGTATCACAGCACCTCAGATGACAGTCATGTCAACATCTGCGCAGCATCCTCTAGATGCACCCATAAGCACACCGATGCTAAGTATGTTGATGAAGACAGGAGGAAAACCTGACAGGGAAGGAGTAAAC
The DNA here is from genome assembly GCF_903995425.1 of Onychomys torridus. Classification (NCBI taxonomy): domain Eukaryota; kingdom Metazoa; phylum Chordata; class Mammalia; order Rodentia; family Cricetidae; genus Onychomys; species Onychomys torridus. The sequence continues at coordinate 146,513,792 of NC_050445.1, read as the reverse complement.
AAGACTCCTGGACTTTCAAATGTCATAAAACTAAAGCATCACAGAGGGTACCAGGTGGCAGCGCTGCACAGTCTGAAATGATGAACCTGCTCCACGAATCCAAATCCCTCAGGGCCTTTCTTTCTCTCATACCTGGACTTTGCCATTTATCAGTGTGACTTTTCCTAACCCCATGCTCCCCAAGACAAGGCAGACATTCTCTCTACATGTCCCTACACCTCTCTACTGGCTTCCAGAAGACCTCCTCACTGGGGGCTCTGCTCCTTCTCAGCAAGCTTCTGATTCTTACTCTTTGCTCTATCTTACTTAGCAACTAATAACTTGGATATGATCAATACTCAATAAGTAAATGTCCAAACATGAAACGAATTGATGGCTTCACCTGTGTTGTCAACTTAGACACTTTCCATGTCTAAATCAACCAAGTGTTAATTTATTTAAAATGTGTCTCAGGCAGGACTACCCCTCTGCATCCTGGCTGCCAAGACCTTGGTTCAGCCTTCATTATCTACACCAGTAACAGTGAGCCTCAAACACTGGTTTCCTTGTCCCCAAGCTCCATTTATCCAAACCCATACTCCCTATCACAGCTGGTCAACTAGTAACCCATGTTACATCCTGAAAGTTTCTTAAAAATTAAGCATTTAAAATTATTTTCTTACTTTTAAGAATTATAATTGGGCCGGGCAGTGCTGGTGCACACCTTTAATCCCAGCACTCAGGAGGCAGAGACAGGTGAATCTCTGTGAATTCAAGGCCATCCTGGTCTACAGAGTGAGTTCCAGGACAGCCAAGAATACTTGGAGAAACCCTGTTTTGAAAAACAAACCACAACAACAACAAATTATAATTGGTAGCAGTCCTAGAGACTGAACACAGGACTCCACACTTGTTAAACAAACACTGTACTATTGAGCTATTGCCCCAGCCCTATCTTATATTTTCAAATCAGGAAACTTTCTGTAATTTGGGATTTCTAAAACTTTTTCAAAAGTTAGAGAAAGCAGATCCTGTGCCCCCTCCCGGTGTGTCAAGTGTAGCTTATAACATCGTCACCCCTCATCAAAGAAGCTTCTTTGGTAGGAGACCAATGCAGAAAGCCAGAACAACTAGTGAAGATGTCGCCAACAACCGATCATGGGGAACCCATCCCCGTGATCCATCTACAGCATAGCTTCTGCACCCGAGGCGGAGGAATATTGGATAAGAGGGAAGAAAGAGGAACAGGAAGTGAGCCTGGGCCTTCTAGCTACATCACGGAAGCTGCACCCAGGAAGCCTCGATAACATGGCTGCCTAAATAAGATGTGAACCAATCCCAACACCTGTTTGGCATTCTGGTGTAGATGGGGGAAGTCTCACAGGGTTTCACTTCTGGATGAAGAGCAAGCAATTAGCAATTTGTGAGAGGGAGACTCAGTCTTTCCAGGAATAAGCCCCGATTGGTTATCCACTACCAATTGGGCAGCACTGGAAACCTGTAACACGGGCAAAACTGAACAGACTGAGCACCTTGTATTTCTGTTTATTCATGAGTGTGTGTGTGTGTGTGTGTGTGTGTGTGTGTGTGTGTGTGTGTGTATGTAACAATAATTAAAAAAGAGGAGACCATGAATTTGGGTTGAAGGAGGGCGAACATAGGGGAAGGGAGAGAAAGGAGGGAAATAACATGCTTACACCTTAATTAAGTTGTTTAAATTAGAGAGAACAACAACAGAAAAGGGGTTTCATTGTCACCGAGCAGTGGTCATCAGGGAGGCTGTGGAGGCAGGGAGCTTGCCACCTTTGACAAGGAGAGACCCTTCTTCCCCCTGATCTGCGTCCTTCACGAGCTTTCTGAGCCTGGAACCCTGTGGACATTGACGTTTGTGGCTTCTGCTGTGTTGTCACTCAGTATCCATGTGAAAGACAGATCTGATCTAATGTGGCTACTATCTAGTTATGCCGAGGATACAAAAACCATGCGAATCGCATCACACCCTGGTCCATGTACCTCCCACACTCTCGCCTTCCTGCTTCTTTTCATCCACCTTACACAGTGAATGAACCAGGCATCGTTCTGTCTCTGAGGCTTTGCTCAAGTTCTATGTAGTGGTGTAGAGAATGAGCTGAAGTCACATCACTTAGGCACAAATCCTCTCCAAGCCTTCACTTCCTCGTCTGTAAACTGGGGATAATACTAGCTGACACCTCATGCATTATTATAGGGAGGAGCAGATAAATAATATTTGTAAAGTTCTTAAGACAGGGCTGTGGAGCCAGGACTTAACTGTGGTACAATGAGTGTTGTCCCTGGCATCTCTCGGGAAGAAATGCAGCTCTGCCTCTAGAGCCAGCTCAAAAGTCACCTTCTCCGTGGAGCCTTCACCCTCTCCCCACCCTACTATAGCTGGATGAGTCATCTTCCCAGTGAACCAGGATGATATGTCCATGCCCACCACACCTTCTCACCTTCCTTCTTGTACCACAAGCTCCCCAAGGGCAGAGTCAGGCATCTTTGAACACCCAGTAGGTTCTGGGCACTTCCTGAATGGGTTGGGCTGGGCATCAAAGCAGAAATAACAAGGAGGTCGAGTGATGTGGTCCTTGAGTCTACTTACTAACCACTGTCATGTAGTGCCATTTGCCACCTGAGTGCAGGGTCAATAAGAGACAATTAAAAAGATAAAGGATGCCAGGGTAGTGGTGCACACCTTTAATCCCAGAACTCAGAAGGCAGAGGCAGGCGGATCTCTGCAAGTTCAAGGCTGGCCTGGTCTACAGAGTGAGTTCCAGGACAGCCAGAGCTACACAGTGAAACACTGTCATGAAAAAAACAAAACAAACAAAAAGGTGAAGATGAAGGTCAGGTGGGGTGGTGCATGCCTTTAACCCAACACTTGACAGACAGAAGCAGGTAGGTCTTGGCATTCAAGGTCAGTGTAATCTACACAGCAAATATAGGTTAGCCAAGGATGCATAGTGAGACCATGACTCCAACCAAACCAAACCAAACCAAATGACAAAGAATGAGTTCAAGAGGGTAGGGCCAGGTGGAGCCTAGTGCTCTCAACCCCAATGAGTGAATAAAGACTCTTGCCCACCTCACTGGAATCTAGCTGAGGGTAACAAAGAAGGAAGTGTGTGTGTGTGTGTGTGTGTGTGTGTGTGTGTGTGTGTGTGTGTGTGTGTGTGTTTATATGCACACAGACACTTGTGTGTGCAATATGTGTTTGGGTACATGTAGAAGTCAGAGGTCAATATTGGCTATCTTACTCTATCAATTTCCACCGTATTGTTTGAGATACATTCTCTGAATGGGTGTGGAGCTCATAGATTCTGGCAGGGTGGCCAGCCAGAGGGCTCCAGGGGTCCTGTTGTCTTTACCTCCCCAGTGCTAGGACTACTAATATCTACCACCATGCTTGGATTTTCACATGGGTACTAGGCATTCAAAGTCAACACTTCCCCAGAAAGCTCTTTACCAACTGAAAAAACTATTTTGTAAACTCCAAAGCCTTTGCTCCAGTGCCTGGCACAGCCTTTGACCTTACATCATTATGAGAATTGAAGGGTATAAAACTGCATTTCTTAAATGACCCAGATTACTAACACAGTTATAAAGCAAGGGTGTGGGTGGAAAAGAGGAAGATTTGGAACTTATTTAAGCAAGTGCAGATACTGGGCTAGATCTGAATCCCAGGCTTGTCACTGTGACAGACTCTGGGTCCATTCTTGACATTTCTGAGCCTCAAACTCTTCATTTATAAAGATGGAAGCAGTAGTATCTGTCCCAGACAATGGAAATGCCACAACAGGGGTAGGAACCTGGGACTGTACCTGCCACATAGGCTCTCTACAACTGTAGTCTCTATTAATTATAACTAACAGGCATTAGCCACAAGATGGACATTCCAACCTGAACTCAAACACGAGGCAATTATATACACAGCCCCTGGTTTGGAATGGAGAGGAACTAGGTGTTGGAATCCCTCTACACAAGTCCACAGCCCTGCATCCCTGATTCGTGCTCACTCTAGGATCTCTACAGTCACTTGCTCCCCTGCCTCTCCATTGCAGGCTCCATTCTGTTGCTTTGTTTGGTTTGGTTTTGAAGCTAGGGTCTCTCCTCACTAGGTAGAATAGGTTGGCCTATAATTTGCTATGTAGCCCATGCTGGGCTTAGCCTCCCCTTCCCAAGCAGTAGGATTGCAGGCCTGTGCCCAGCCCTCTGATCTTTGTCCTCTGTTCTTAGCTGGTTTCTAAAGCTGCTACACCGACCTCTATGGAAAGCAATTTGGTGGTACTCCATTGTTTTCAGGCTGTGGACCACTATCTGGCACTTATGGGAGACTTTTTCATAACCTGGCCTTAATGACATTATTAGCCCCAACTTCCACCAATCCATCACCCCCTCATGTCTTAGCCATGTCATCAGCCAGCCATGCAGAACATTCTCTGTGCCAAGCTTGAGACTCTAAGCTGTCAGAGTCTTGCTCTGAGGCTGGACGGTTGGCCACAGCTTGGAGTACAATGTTAGGTCTAGAAATCTGCTTCCACGGGAAAACACCCTCTGCTTTGGGGGTCTGTTGCCTCCTTGAGGCTGCTACAAAGCCCCTGAGAACACTTGCCTTTGTGTTGATCACAGAGAAAAGCCAGCATGCCCTTACTCATCTATCTCCCCTTTTCCATCAGATGGCAAAGCTCCTGGAATGCAATGATTGATGGTTTGGTTGCCTGTTGTTTATCTCTAAATCCTCATCAGTCCCCAACAATGCCTAAACATGGCTGATGCTTTTTACAGTTCAAAGTATATTTATAGAAATAATATGGGATGGCAAAAATGTCTTGATGTAACCCTAATCCTGTCAATAGATTGATCTCCCTACTCCACTCTTCCTAACTCACTCATCTCCATACTTTAGGATCCCACTTTAGCAGACATAAACAAGTCAGTATTTAAGTAGCCATGCATATTGATGCCACCGTGTTTAAGACATAAACATCAGTGTGAAGCAATGGCTGAGTCTGCATTGTGGCCACACGGCTTTCTGTGAGAGAGGCATGCTACATAACCTCACCAAAGCTTCTTCCTTCTCAGCAAAACAAATATGAGACCATGTATCATAAGTGTTTGTGAGGGGAAAAAATGAGATGATGCATATAAGACACATTGCCTGGAGTATAGTCAGTGTTTAATAAACATTAAAAATAGATTAAGAGCTGAGAAGTTAGTTAGCTGTCTCAATGATCAATGAATGAGCAAGTATATCATTGCCTGTTTGTTACACTGCAGGGGAGAGAAGGCTGGGTCAATGACTTGATGTAGAATCTAAATTATACACAGGCACTGAGCAGAGGGTAGCAGAAATACATGGCCCTCTTTCTGAAAGAAAGGTCAAAGGGCAGTAATGAGCAGCCTGACTGGAAAGGGACACCCGTGCCCAGGAACTAAATATGCCAGCTGCAGGAGGACCTGGCCTCCCCATCACCCATGGTGTTCTCTTCCATTGCTCTCCTCCATCATGTTCTATGAACTCTTAACTGCCTCTGACCACTCACTCCATGCATGCTTCGTTTCTCACTCACTGGCCTTCCTGACTCACTATAGACCTTAATCCGGCCAGTCTTAAATGACTGAAACTCCTCACGGTTTACCAGTGAGTGATCAGAATTTTTATATTAGCTACTGAGTACTGACTGTCAAGATCAGCAAGAGATGGGGAGAAAGGTGCATAGGGGTTGAGGTGGGATGGGACGGTGGGAGGGGTGTCTCAGTGCCTTCCCCCAGGCTCATCCTCAATGACACCTTCCCCAGGGTACATTCTGAAAGGAAGATTCCTGCTCATGACCCTTGACTGATGTCTCGTTCAGACCTACTCTTTGCTCAGTCCCACCTGCCTCTTCTAGAGGCCCTGTGGCCCAGAAGTCACCTCCATGTTCCTTAAAGTGTTATTCCTTTGCCGGCCCGAGCTCCAGTGTGCATCACTTAACCTTTCCACGTCCCTCACTGAGTCACTTGCCCCAGGCTGAGAGTTCTGTGATCACTGAAGTTAACACCCCCGCCACCTAGGACAGGGTTTCACAACTACTAGGTAGCCACCGTTTCATTTCACATAGTTCTATGGTGATGGTAATCATAGGTGTGCCTTGCTTAGTGGTTAGTAAGCACCCACAACCACACTGGATTTTATGTTTTAAAAAATAAGCTAATGTTCTAAATTTAAAAAAGAAAAAACTGAGGCTCATGGATGTCAGTGGGTACCAGGTCACAAAATAGGATGTAACCAAGCAGGACTTGAACCCAAACCCCTCTGGCTGTGGACACAGCACTGCCTTCTGAGCAGACTCCTCTCCCAGGAGTACTGCTAGAGTAAGAGACACCACACCTGTGCTGCTGCCCCAGGTACACTAATGGGGACAGCCACATGTCACTAGAAATTTCTGGATGCCTATGTATCTCCCTAAATGGTGTAATTAGACAAAACCCTTTTAGGATGTACAATGCATGGCCACATTCGTGCCCTGGGCCAAAGTTCACGGTTGACGGTTCATGTGAATGGCAGCAATGCTGCTCCTCTCGTTTCTTCCTTTAACTAGACAACGTTTTTCCTGCTTTCAGGGTTTAGATTATGTCTCACTGTCATATGATTTCCTCTTCCTATTCACCGATCTGCATCTTATTAAGAGTACTCGGAAGAAGCAGTGAGACCAAACCCAGGACAAACCAAACCCTCATACCACCGCATCCTCTCGCTCAGCACTGTCCCTCTGCCATGCCCAAAAGAAAGGCCAAAGGGGATGCTAAAGGAGAGAAAGCCAAGGTGAAGGACAAGCCACAGGGAAGATCTGCAAGGTTGTCTGCTAAACCTGCTCTCCACAGCCAGAGCCCAAGTCTAAAAAGGCCCCTGCAAAGAAGGGGGAGAAGGTCCCAGGGGAACAAGGGGAAGCCGATGCTGGGAAGGATGCAAATAATCCTGCAGAAAATGGAGACGCCAAAATAGACCAGGCACAGAAAGCTAAAGGTGCTGGAGATGCCAAGTGAAATGTGTGCATTTTTGATAACTGTGTACTTCTGGAGACTGTACAGTTTGAAATACTAGTTTTTATCAAGTTTCATAAAAATGCAGAATTTTATTTTACTTTTTTTAAAGCTATGTTGTTAGCACACAGAGCACTTCATTGTTTTTCGGGGGTGGCTGGGAGGGGGAGAAGGGGAAGGAACCTGTTTCACTAACACAATGTCTTCCAAGCTGGATTGATGATGGTTGATGTTGGAAAACATCTTTCCCTGATGGTTTTGAAAGACTGTCTTGGCTCTCAGGGGAGACATCCTGGTGTTGACATATGTGGCCACCATGGCAGAAAATGCCTTGTGTGGGAAACTCTAAATTCATTGTTGTGACTTCCTCCCCTGTACCACCAACATAGACTTAACTCCCTTCAAACCAGAGACCTGTTGGAACCTGCCCCCCAAAATTGGTTTTGCTGGTCTATTAGGCAATCTGGACTTTGCAGTGGTATCATTGTGTCCTCAAAAGAGCAGCGGTTGGCTTGTGAAAAGTTGTTAAACAACATCCTCAGTGTGAATGATCAGCCCTCACTCTAAGCTCTCACCTTTTTTCAAAGCATCGAATGAAGGCTCATCGGGTTTTTATAGTGGCTTTCTGATTTTGGTAGTCTATACAAGAAGGGAGCTGGGAAGCTCTTATATACTGTCAACGATCGTCTGCCCATGTCCTGCCTGAAAATCCATGATTGCTTATGGTAAGTATCTTTAATAAATCTGAATGTAGCTTGGCTTGGGAAAAAACAAATACTCATCCCTTATCCTTCAGCTCATGGCTCGTGGGGTACTCTTAGGAAACTCACACAGGGAGCCCAACCTAGACCTCAGGCAAAGCTTCTCCCTACTCTGTTCCCCTGCAGCAATCCCCCAGTCCCCCCAAGATTATAGAAACTTGGGTTTGAGGGATAGCTTACAGGGTAAAGGGGCTTGCTTCAAAGTCAAGTAACATGAGCTTGATCCCATGGCCCCATATATTGCAAGTGAAGAACTGACTGCCAAGTTCTCTTCATCTTCCACGTACATGTCATGGCATTCCCCACCTCACAAAATAAATAAGTTCAGTAAGAAAAATGTTTAAAGGAATACTTGTCCTAGCTGAACTACATAATTTTAGTATAGTCAACCCTCTGTATCCACAAGTTCTGGACCTACAGATTCAACCAATTGCAGATGGAAAATATTGGGAGCAGGGTGTACCTAACATACAGAGGTCTGCTTTTGTTTTCTTTTGTTTTTCTTTTCATTATTCCCAAATAGTATGGGGCACATAAAATTTACACTTTATTTTTTATAAATCATCTAAAAGATTATTTAAAGTATATAATACTAGGCAGATGACTCAAGGGTTGAGTGCTTACTGCTCTTCCAGAGGATCAAGTTTGGTTCCCAGCACTCATACAGGTGGGTCACAAGGGCAACTGCCTGTAACTCCACCTTCATATGATCGGATGTACTCCTTTGGTCTCTGTAGGCACCCACCCATATGGCCTACACACATAAAAATAAAAATAAAAATTTTTAAAGCTATTTTTAAAAGTATAGGCAAAGCAAAACATGTTGATAGATATCTGTAATTCCAGCACTTGGGGGGATGGGGAGTCGAAGTAGGAGGAGTTCAAGATTATCATCATGAGTTCAAGACTGTGCCGGACTGGGTAGAAATATGCTTAAATAATCATAATACTGGAAGTGTAGCACATGCTTTTAGTCCTAGCATTCCACTCAGGAGCAGAGGCAGGATGGTCTCTGTGAGTTTGAGGCCAGTCTGGAGTCATTGGAAAGTTCCAGGACAATCAGAGTTACATAGCAAGAGCTTGTTTCAAACAAACAAACAAACAAACAAAACAAACAAGCAGGACATGAAGCAATAAATAAGTGAATAAATACTGCATAGGGAAGGCTTACCTAGGTTATACATAATATTGTATTGCTTCACGTGAGGGTCTTAATTATCCCCAGATTTTGGTATATCAAATGCCCTGGAACCAGTCCTCCTGGGACACTGAGGACAACTGTATTTGTGGCTTTCACATTTTTATTCATACCACCTTCTCCAGAAGAAGTTTCTATACTGGCCACCGGCCGTACTCCTTTTCTTTCTTGTTCTCTCTCTCTCTCTCTCTCTCTCTCTCTCTCTCTCTCTTTCTCTCTCTGTATATTATAGGCACATATTTATTTATGTGAGTCTGTGCAGGCACATAGAGGCCAAATCAATCACTCTACATCTCTTTCCTTTCTTTCCTTTTTTTCTTCTTCTTTTTTTTGAGACAGGCTTCCTCATTGAACCTGGAGCTCACCAATTATTTTAGATTGGCTGGCCAGTGAATTTCAGGAATCCACAGCATTGGGATTACAGATGCAAGCTACAGTTCCCAGCTTTTTCCATGGACACTGGGGTTTTGAAGTAAGGTCTTCATGGCAATCACTTTACTGACTGAGTTACCTCCTCACCCTCCTGATTGTCATTCTTAGTAGGTTTTAAATTTTACTATTTGTGTGTGTGTGTGTGTGTGTGTGTGTGTGTGTGTGTGTGTGTGTTTCAGCACTAGGGATGGAACCCAACATCCTGTGCATGCCTGGAAATGCTCTGGCACTGCACAGCATCCCGAGTCCACCCTCACCTACCTAACCTTGGTTTTTCCCAGGACTCCTCTCCCTATCTTTCTTTCCTTAGAACTTTCTCTGCCCCGGCAGACCATACACGCTCCATCTTCACACCACCTATCAGCAGTCTCCTACATTACAGGAGGGTAGGCATTTATTCTCAATTCTATGCTTCAGCTGTGCCCTGGAGGGCCCAAAGCAGTATGTGTGTGATAAGTGTTCAGTGATTGTTAATTGGATGTAGTCACTGTGTTTGTGGCTAGTCTGCTTCTGCTGAGTTCTCTCTCCTCATCTAAAGCACAAAGCCTTTGTCATAGCTCAGATCTGGAATACCCAAGGCCGTGTGTTAAAGGTTTGTTATGCTATCCATGTTATGGAGAGGAGCTGGAGTGATTGGTTCTGTGCTTTAGAGGGGGGATATCACAACCCTGGCTCCTTCTTCTTCTGCTAGTTTTTGTTTCCAAGCAACAGATGAGTAGTTTTTCTCTGCTGTGCGCCTCTGCTATGAAGTCCTGCCTCATCACAGACCCAGAGCAACCGGCTAGCCAGTCATGGATGGAAACCTCCAGAAATGTGAGCCAAAAGAAATCCTTGTAAATTGTCTCAGGAAATTTTGTTACAGTAACACAAAGCTGGCTGATACTGTGTTCAAAGATGGTACAGAGATCTTATAAATAGTTTTTAAAAACCCGTGTGTGTGTGTGTGTGTGTGTGTGTGTGTGTGTGCGTGTGTGCGTGCGCGCGTGCGTGTGTATGTGCGCGCACTCCCATGTGAGTCCAGACACTTGTTTTCCATGGTTTACAGAGTCCTTGCTGCAGCCCATACACTTGGCAGGCTGGCTGGCTTGCGAGCTCACGGTGCTTCTGTTCTCTCACACGTCCCATAGGAGCCCAGGGATTGCAGACATCTGTGCAGCCATGCCTGGACTCTGGGAATTCACACTCAGGTCCTCCTGCTTGGGTAGCAAGCACTGTACCCACTAAGCTTTCTCCCCAACACACCTTCTATGTCTTCTGAATCTCGATAACATTTTTGGAAGATTCCTAGTACACACAAGTCATCTTAAAATCCACTTACCTGATAGAGTAGCAAATTTGTCAAAATCTAGGGCCAGGGCCATAAATTGAGGATGCTAATCTTTCCATCATTGTCAATTAACCTCTACTTTGGTGGGGTGTTAATACTCCCAGCGGGCAATAGAGCAGAAAACTTCATGATAAAAATTGATTTCTCCTTTACTCCCTGTCTGTGGCCTTCACATGCCTTTTGAAACCATTCTTCTCTTCCCCTAGCCTTATAAGCCAAATGGGTCCCATGTACCACCGGCACTACACACAGGCTACACCAATGAGCTTCTGGGGTTTCATCTCACCTACAGTGCCCATGGGTGTACATGCATGGCTAGGCAGCCCTGCTTGATTCACCTCCTTCCTGGCATAAGCTGGCTTTTGGGAGATACGCAGGGATGAAATTTTGCTAAAGGGATCAGCCTTCACCCTATAAGAATTATCATTATACCCAGTCAGAGGATTAGCTCCCTCTGCAACCACCCAAATCTGTGGCTAGACAATGAAATCATCTCCTCTTTTCTTCTGGTTTTGGTCGTTACTATTTTTAACTGTATTGAATGGCCAGGAAGAACCGGTGGGGAAGGTAGCCAGGGCAGCAAAGACCCATTTCCTGGCTCAGGAGCCCACAGCCCTGGGATGATTTCCTGTTTGCCAAAGCAGACCTGTGTTTGTGCATTTGGGGAGGCTGGTATTCCTTTATAGTTTTAAGGTTTTGCAACACTGTTAAGAAAGGAAAACAGAAATCGACTCTGCCAGACTCGTCCCTCCAAGCAACTCTTTTTCTGTTGGGTTGGGAGGAGAATGATGAGCAAGAGGAAGCGGAGAAGGGAGAAGCACAGGGAAGAGAGGTCAGCCTCGATGGAACAGGATATGCACTTAAAATTCTCTCTGTCTGCTCTTCATCCCAGAGCAGGCCTCTCCAAGGGTGGAGGAGGCCCCTGCAACTTCATACATATTTATAGTGTCAGACAGATTTGCAGAGCACAGCCCTGAAGATGTATTTCAAATGAAGCTAAATGAAATGCCTTCACGGTCCATGGGAGTCTGAATTTGTTTTTAATTTATTGCGACAAACTGTGGTGTAGAGACATGGTGCTGGCTGAGGCATCATGGGTAATCACAGTGTTCAAAACGGATGTGAATCTGGGCAAGAGCCAGATAACCAAGACCAAAGTGGGACATCCTGGAAAAGGGCCAGAGGCTCCAGCAGGCAGGACTCTTCCCAGGCTCGGTGATCCGGGAGCAGGGTGCTGTTACAGGTTCCCGCTTGCCCTCAGCCTACAGCAGTTCCCAACTCTTGGGAATGTGGTGGCTTTCTTGGGACTCTTTTAGCTTTTGGATGGCCCCATTGCTGAACAGTTTACTCTCTGCTGAGGTCTGTGGGGACTGAGGTTAGCAAGGTCATGATTTTGAAATCAGAATGCAGAGGTCGTACGTCAAACCTCAGGGCTCTGTTTCCACTCATCTTGTGGACATATTGCAGGAACTTCTGTGTCTAAGACATCAGCTGTATTTGCTATTTTCTAAATATAGTGTAGGCCTACCAAAACTTCCCTGGTCTGTGGGACACAGCGGTACCCCCTGGGCCTTGGTTTTCTGAATGATAAAATCAAGGACTGAACTAAGAGCCCTTCTGATTCAAGCACTCTGCTCTCCCCACAAAACAACAAACATTCATGAAATGCCGTTCCTCCGATCCTGTATTCATTCTTTTTTTTTTTTTTTTTTTGAGACAGGGTTTCACTATATAGAATTTCAGGTTCAGAACTCACTCTGTAAACCAGGCTGGCTTCAAACTCACAGGGATCTATCGAGAGGCACTGGTAGCGAAAGTCCATGGAGTCGTATACAGCAATGACAACTAGAGTTCAGAAGGTCAGCCTATCAGAACTAAGGATGCTGTTAGAGGAAACCATCATGCAAGGCGTTATGGAATTACTGACTTTTGAATGAACTGGCTGTCTCTTGTTGTAAACTTCTTGTGCAATAATAGCCAGGATTTTCCCCATTTACTGTGCATCTCCATGTTAGTGTACATGTAATCCCATGATTGCATCTCAATATTGGGCACAACTCTCCCTACACATTTGGGGTAATTGGGTGACTGTCTCCAGCTGTGTTTATTTTTATTAACATAAATCTGACCAGGGCCATTCTCCAGACAAAGGTATTTCAGCTAAGATAGCTTTTTATCCAAGGACAAATGCAGATAAACATTAGCTTATCTCCCTTAAAGATAAGAGAAAATAATTACTAGCAATTAAATCCTCAACTCCTTACCTTCACCCAGGTTATTTACACAAGACCCTAACTTAAGAGATTTACTGCTCACATTCCTGGGATGATGTTTTAGCCACTTGCTAGTTACTGAGTTAAGGTAGTTACTTGCCACTGAAGCAAGGAAATTGCCCTCAAGGCCAGGCAAGTGATAGGTGCCAAGTTTCTTTCCTGTGCAAATTAGGTTTTAATTCCTCCTCAGCCAGGTGCTATTCCTAGATTTTCTCCTCAGCAATTACTCTGAGTGAAAGTGCTTTTACTAACCAAATGCTACACGCTCTGACAGAGGTTGCTTAGCCACCTAGCATAGGTTCCCCTCCCTATCAACCCCTAACATTCTACCTAGCATTTCTAGATTATAGTTTGAGCACACAAATTCCCTAATTGATCTTGGCCTTTAATTGACCCTACCAGAGAACTCCCCTTTAGTCACTCCCCTTTTGGGTTGTAATTGGAAGCTGACATTTATTGCTTTATGTGTGGATTTTTATCACCTCTCTCTCTGACCCTGAAAACTTCAAGGCTCAAATTGCTTTGCCAAAGAATTACTGTGTGTGTGTGTGTGTGTGTGTGTGTGTGTGTGTGTGTGTGTTCCCTCAGAGCATTTGGAGAATGGATTTAGAAGAACAAGATGAGGACAGAGATGGAAAGAACTGGGTAGAGACAAGAGAACAGCAGAAGGGACTGAGAGCAGGAGGGATTGAGAAGAGCTAAGTATGAGAACAAAAAAGAAACTGTGTAGATAGAATTGACTTAGAAGAATAAAGTGAATGGACTAAAGAACTCAGTGTGCTTAGTCATTTGAATATCCCTCAGATTAGATCCTCAGCTGGTTGTTAGATTCTTCCTGGACCCTGGGAGAAAACAATAAAGGCTGGATCTTTTATTGTTTTTTGGTAGGGATCCTCCTGCCTCTACTTCCCACGTGCTGGGATTAAAGGCGTGCACCACCACACCCAGGTCCAGAGTTTTTCTTGATTGAGCTCAGTGCATTACTATTTTTCCTTCCTCCTGTCTGGGGGTCTTTTTTCCCGTCACTACAAAAGTATCCACGGTTGTCTAGCTTCTAAGGTTCTCAGTGCTGAGCTATGAGTATCTCGCTCCTTGTTTTGATTTTTTTGTTTGGTTTTGATTATCTTCTGTTCTGACTCGTGCCATATGCAGTTACTGAGAGCACCAGCTTCAAAGGGCATTTCCTATCTGGTTCTGAATCTGTCCATGGCTCCTTACTGCCCCACCACACACGCCCTTCTTCAACCTCATCACAGCTACTACAGCATGGCACAGTCCAAAGGCTAGGAGTATGCTCTGTCTGCACACATACATGGAGAAGCCGGAAGACAATTTCCCCATTGTTTCAGGGGTACCATCACCTTGGTTTTGGTTTTGTTGTTGTTTATTCATTTGTTTGTTTGTTTGTTTGTTTTAGACAAGGTCTCTTAGTGGCCTGGAACAAAGTCAGCTAGGCTCAGCAAGCCTCAGAGCCCCTATCTTTCCCTTCCAGAACTGGGATAGCAAATGTGTTGTCACCCACTGACCTGTTTGCATGGGTTCTGGGGACCCAGCATTGATTCTTGTGCTTCCAAAGCAAGCACTTCATCAACTGAACTATCTCCCCAGCCTGCAGATGCTTCATCAACTGAACTATCTCCCCAGCCTGCAGATGCCTTCCTTATCTAGTCCTTCACTCACCAGAAGACTATTGTCCCATTGTCTTAGGATGGTATTTCTCTATGGCTTCCCTGTCCCTGAACCAGGCTTTTCCACCTAACTGTTGTGACATGACTATGATGTCATATCATATTGTCCCCTATGGGCTCGTGTGTTTAAACCGAGCTGGTGGCAATGTTCAGGGAGGTTGCGGAAACTTTTGAACACGAGGCCCAGGGTAAAGAAGTGGCATGCTGGAGGGTAATAGAGTTGCCTGGGTTCTGGCTGAGCTCCCTGCTTCCTGATTGCCACTGGGATATAAGCAGCCACCTCACATTCCCACTGTTGGGAGCCACGGTACCACCCGCTGCCATGTCTGCCACTTGCCAAATATTTGTTTAAGAAAGGAGAAAGGCATTAGTACATTGTCCTTCACAACTCATGACATCGGCTCTCCTTCCCTGCAGAGTTCCCATGATCCTCTTTTCTTTGTCATTTTGGTGACATTCCCTACATTGGTCTTGAGTGACTTGGTGCTTATCCAGAGTTCACAGTTATCCCTGTCCTACTTTGTTTTTTCCTGTACTCGATGTGTCGAAATGCCTACTCCTTGTGTTGTCTCCTGATGTCAAGTGCAGCACCTGACAGGCAAAGGATGATGAAGGAAGGTAACTGACTTGGAGTTGCTACTAGTCCAGTAGTATCGGGTTTGACTTCCTCCTGCTTCTGCTTTCAGCCTGGCTATCTGTGCCCATCACTGTTCAGCCATACTGAGGGGTGGGGCTGAAGACCAGGCTCACGAATGGAGCCCATTGCTCTGTCACAGGCCAAAGCAGAAAGAAGCAGAACATTCAGCTGCCGATGACATCTTCACCTAGTGACCTCTCCTGGTTTTTATTTCCACTTCTGCAAATCAGGGGGAAGGTGACTCGGCCATGAAATCTCATGATGAGAGACGCTACATGGGTACCATCTTATCTTCATAAACACCACAGTGTCTGTAGAGTCAGCTGGGAAGACAATTAATACATCATGATAAAGATGACAGGATGTTTGCTCATATTCCCTGGGTGAACAGTGCATACAAGTGAGGAATTAGACGAGCTTCCCTCCCTCCTGATACCACATTTGTCATGAATAAGGGTGGGAGGGCAAAGAGGAGCTCAGAAGGGGGCTTTGTCCCTTTTGTTTGTCCTTGGTGAAGGACGAGAAAGTGCTTCTCTAAAAACTTGTTTTGAGGGCTCAGAATGTAATTCCTTTCCTCTTGTCTCACTGGATCCTACAATGTTCTTGATGCCCTGGGGAAAGTTCCCATACTTCCTCCTGAATTCTGTCTTGAGACAGACTTCAGAGTTGTACTGGTGAGTTGAGGTGTTGGGGCCTCAAGATATTGCTTTGATTTCCTCCAGACTGTCTACAAAGTGCCTGTCTATCCACATAGTGCCTGTCTATCTATAGAGTACCTGTCTGTCTACAGAGTGCCTATCTGTCTATAGAATGTCTGTCGGTCTACAGAGTGCCTGTCTGTCTACATAATGTCTGTCTGTCTGTCTACAGAGTGCCTATCTGTCTATAGAGTGTCTGTTGGTCTACAGAGTGCCTGTCTGTTTACAAAGTGTCTGTGTGTTTGTCTACAGAGTGTCTGTCTGTCTATAGAATGTCTGTCTGTTTACAGAGTACCAGGGGCATGGCAAAGACATCATTTGTCTTATTTTTCTAGGAAGAAGCAGAATGAGGATGCAAATGCACAACCAAGCACATTTCTAACCATAAACAACATGCAGATCGGTGTCACAGATTGGTAGCTTTTCAAGGTGTCAAGGGTAGAGGATGTACACAAGAAAGCCTGGAGGGGAAATGGTCTGTACTTTTTCTACCAAAAATACTGTCACAATGAAATTCCATACTTTCAGTCACCTGATCAAAGGATGATTATGTTCCCATCACCGCTGTGTCTCTCCCTGACTCCCCAAACCTACCAGGTCCCCATCACTGATGTGTCTCACCTTGACTCTCCTAGCTAACCAGGTCCCCATCACCACTGTGTCTCACCCTGACTCCCCTAGCTGATCCAGTCCCCATCACCACTGTGTCTCAACCTGACTCCTCTGGATCTTCCTTTTCTTACTCAGAGACTACCAGGTAAAGATCTGCCTCTCCAGCAGCAGGGTCATGAACCAGGAAGGGACTCTGTTCAGTCAGGCTGTGGTACAGGGTTAAATCAACCCACCAAATTTAAAGGGTAGTGTAGAGTTCACACAGCAATGGCAAAAGTCACTCTCAGGGAAATGTCTCTTTACAAGCCGAAGGCTTCCTTTAATATGGATGGGTGACTTCCATGTTTCTGGTTGTGTCTCCATCCTTTCACATCATTATACCACCTATCAGTCAGATATGCAGTATTGTTTTTCTTAATAAAATGAATTAAAATAGATTGGCTTGGGCATTTCAGAAGTTCTTGATGTTATAGCTGAATCAGAGCTGGGAATCCCTGGAGTCAGATTGACTGGGTTTAATTTGATTGCTGCAGGGACTTGAGCAAGGGACTCAGCCTGAGTCATTTTCTCATGTAAAAATAGGGATGATACTACCCATCTGGATAGGTAGTTGGTTACCATTAATGTGATGCATGTATGTTACTTGACACACACATACCCAAGCAGTGGTAGGCTTCATATAATGTGTTAACATTTGAGGTGGTGTCTTGGCATGCAAGAGATTGACTTGTAGATTGAACAGTTTCTTCCTGAGGCATAACTGTTACTCCAATCACTAAAGGCTTAGGAATAAACACCAAGTACAGAGGTCGAGGGCTGAGCCCAACAGACAGCTGAAGAGGAAGGCAGAGAGCAGGAAAGAGCATTAAGAATGAAATCACATTCTTGGACCCCAAAGACAAGGGCTGGGTTTGCTAAGCTTTAGTCCTTGTTGGGGGTTACAAATTGTAGAGCACACAGCTGCAGTCCCCTCTCAGGCAGGCACTTTATCTGGCTGGACAGCCCTGCTTACCTCAGGGAAACAGGTCAACAAAAACATCCTCTCTCCAACCTCAGAGCTGGGGGGAGCAGGGGGCAGAAACAGAAGACATGAGCCCTCATGAGCTGGCAGGCTTAGCTGAATGCAGTCTTCAGGATCTGACAGTGCAGCGTGTGGAGGTGAGGTGAGCTATTGTAGCATCAGGTCTTGTGGAATCTTCCAAATAATAGAGACTACAACCAACTTATAAGAACAAAAGAGGCATGAACACACCAAGCTCATGGTTAAAAAGCAGAATAAATATATGCATTTTTCAAAGATTGTAGAACTAAGCTCAACTTAATTCCCTGCGTCTTGAATCAATTCAAAGTGAATTTAAGAATAATAAAAATTTGTAATGTATTCTTCGAGTAAGCCAGGACAGAACCAATCATACAAAATTGAGAAGTGGGCACTGGTTAGAATATCACACTGTGTGAAGAACCAAGCTTAAGCAATCAGCAGCTTCAGGAGTCAGTCACTTTAAGGACAAAAGGGCATGAAGAATGTCTAGTCCTTGAGATGGTGATGATGACGCTGATGGAGACAATACTATATTTCCTGATGCCTGAATCTTAGAGCAATGACATCTGTCTCCCTGAGGTTGGACAGATACTGGTCCTGAACTCAACCCTTCCAGAGATCTCAATGCCGTCTAACTGGAAAATCTGCTTTCTGACTGCTGGGGCACTTGAGAAACGGGTTGGGTTAGACATCCCAGGGAGAATTAGTCTCTGAATAGCAAAAGAGAAAACAGCTAACTAACTTTTTCAGCAAAGCAACTATTTCTTTTTTCTCTCTCTCTTGGATTTATTTACTCTTATTTTATGTGTATGAGTGTCTTGCCTGCATGTATTTTTGTAAACCACTTGTGTGTCTGGTGCTCATGGAAGCCAAAAGAAGACCATCAGCTTCCCCTGGAACTGGAGTTACTGATCACATGGGTGCTGAGAATTCAACCTGGGTCCTCTGAAAGAACAAAAAGCTCTTTTAACCTTTGGGCCAACTCTCTAGCCACAACAAATCAACTATTAAATGTATTATCAGCATATCAACCAGGGATTATACCAATTGGTGTGTGTGATAAATATGTAGGTATTATTTACATGTATACATTGTTAATGATGTAAATGACCCACAATTTAAGTGCATTTGTTTGGTTTGGATATATCATTTAACCCCTGAGGATCCTTAGAGAGAAATAAAAATGTTAATACCTGTCACTAGTCACACCAGTGCAGTGAGTTAATTATGTTGACTAAAAATACAGAGGTGGCCAGACATGGTGGTGCACACATTTAATCCTAGTACTTTGGAGGCAGAGATGGGTGGATCTCTGTGAGCTCAAGGCCAGCCTGGTCTACATGGTGAGGTCTATGTCAGCCAGGGCTATATATGGATTAGGGGCTGGTGGGATAGCCCATCACATAAAAGTGTTGCAAGCCTGATGACCTGGGGCCAAACCCCAGATCCTGTGGAGGAAAGAACAAACCCCCAAAGTTGTTGTACTCTAACTTCCACAAGAACATGCACACACACACACACACACACACACACACACACACACACACACACACGAAAATAGGGATTTTTCAGAGTGTTGGAGAAATAGGAACTGTGAGGTAGTCTCTAAATGGAAGAGGTTGGGAAGATGGTCACATGGGTAGGTGAAAGCCTAGATCCATTATCTAGCAGAAAAGCCTGGCAAGGGGAAATGAAGGCAGCTAATTGCATGCCACCAGGAGCTTGGCAACAGCTCAGCTTTGCAGAAATGTGGCAAACGAAGTTGACTTGGCCACCACGCAGCCTTCTTTTTGTGTGGTTTGCAATTACTGGTCTGAGAATCATGGGACCTTCTAGCCACTGTAAAGAGACAAACTCAGTGATCCCCAGGAGAATGGTTGCTGGTTCAGAAACTGAAGAAAGAGAGGCCTGTGCGATTCCTGGCTTCTTCTCCTTCTGCATTCTGGGCTCCATTCCCTTCTCCTCTGACTATGTCTCTCTGAGCCTGGCTGGCTGGCTCTGCTCTGGACTGGGAGGCTCCTCCCAGAGGCCCAGAGCAGGTCTGCTCAGGTCTAAGAACAGTGAGTTCCTACAGGCACTCTCAACAACTCTGTGAGGTGTGGCCTCCACGCATGCTGCGTTTTTAAAACACCAGCCTGCAGTCATCTACTGCTTCTTTGGCTCGGCCTTCAGCCCAGCCCTCAATGAAGCTCTTAGCTGGGACGCCATTTCTCTTCCCCTCGTCCTACTTTCCCTGTGGCTGAGAGAGATTTTTCCATTTCATTTTGCAGACATGTGAAGCATCTGATTCCCCCACTTCTCCCGCCCCATTTGTCCACACATCTGGAAGAGTCATGTTCACATCTGGAGACCATTCTCATCTGGAAGATTTCTTTCAACATTCTTTTCTTTGAAACTCAAGCCATGTAACCTCTTATTCAAAAAGGGCCTCTCAACCTACTGGAATCTTTGCAGAGGTTCAGGAAAAAGTCTTTATTTTAGCCCTCCGTGGTGGAATTTATGACTCAAACCAAACCAGCATTATGTTTCTGATTTCTTTCTTTCTTTCTTTCTTCCTTTCCTTCCTTCTTTCTTTCTTTCTTTCTTTCTTTCTTTCTTTCTTTCTTTCTTTCTTCTCCTCCTCCTCCTCCTCCTCCTCCTCCTCTTCCTCCTCCTCCTCCTCCTCCTCCTCCTCCTCCTCCTCCTCCTTCTTTGTGATAATTACTTTTTTGAGCTTCATGTTTTAAAGGACCAAAAGTTCTGGTCTGGGTCACATACACAGGGAAGTTGGAAACTCAGAGATTCAGCAATTACATGGGCGAAACTAATTAGGCTCAAGCAAATAGGTCATTTCCTCATCAATAAAATTGATCTTTATAATCCATGCTTCATGAGGCCCGGAATATCAGATGAAGTGAGATAACTATTTAGACATAATTGTCTCGCACCAGGATAAGATAAGGACAGATAGAGAAGTGGGCCAGGGGGTAGGTTGGGCTGAGGTGGTCTGCATTTGCACATCTACTACCACTGAGCAGGGAAAGACAGAAGTTTCTGGAGCACAGAAGACTGCTAACAGCCATGTGCTCAATCTCACCAAGTCAATAATAGGCTATTTGATCAGTGGGTCTCAAATGTAACATGCTCTCAAATAAACTACCCAGCCGCTGTGACAGAAGGCAGATTCTCTTCTGGTGGTCTGGGAAGGACTTGGTGTCAGCATTCCTGACAAGCCCCCATCCTGGGGCAGGGGAGCAGGAGTGTAGTATTAAGAGTCCTGGGTCACATTTGAGTAATTCAGCGTTAGAGAAACGGACTCCACCTTAAAAAAAAAAAAAAAAATCCAACCTCCACTAACATGTGAGCTTGTCATTCTCTGCTTTGTCAAGGGAAATAATTCTCCAGCAGGTCCAGTGGAAGGCCAGTGGTGGGAGGGGACGAAATTCAGTTCAATTCCTCAAGTGCACCGGGCCCAACACTGCTCCACCTATGCGCTCTCCTGCCTCCAGGCAGGAACCATGTGGCCTCCTGTGTGTGAAGGGAACAGGAACTGCCCTACTTCATCCACTGAAGGCCTGCAGTGTTTCCCTTCTTGAGTCAAGTTTATGCCGGGGTGAGGTATGGCCATCATTGACCTCCAGCATGTGGCCTGATGCCTAGCCAGACTACACAAGGGAAAATGGGAAGCTCTCTGTCCCTGAGCTATGTTGCCTAGCAACCAGGGGGTAGAGGGGAGGGAGGGGAGGGAGGGGAGGAGGAAACAATGGCACTGGAGAGACTGGCTTCTGAGGGCTCCTCCTCACAGGAACACATGGGATGCTAATAAGTCTCTAAGGGAGGGTGCCAATGGGTGTGAGCCTAGAAAGCAAGAGGCTAGAAGCATAGAAGTGTTCATTGTTTTCCATTTTATTATTTGTTTTAAGTATTAGTAGTGAAAGGAGGAAGAAAATCCCTAACATCTTAGATGAGCTGGCAGAGCAAAGGGGAAAAACAGAAAGAATACTCATAAACACCGAGGGAACCATTACAGTGTGTGGAGAAAAGCTGCTAAGAATTGTGTTAAAAACTAAGACATGTCTTGAAAAGTTCCCCAAAAAATAGTCTGTAGAAAGATCTAGCAAGGTGAAATGAAACGCAGACACAGTAGGCTCCTGAGGCTCCTGAATGAGGAGGAGAGGCAGGCTGTCCAAGCTGGCCTTCCCGCTACAGTCCACTACCAGCTGCCCCATCAGGATCTCCAGGGACGGGTACATCCAGCTGACAGGAGGTGTTGTATGGCTGACTTCGGTCCAGGGAGGCTGCTATAGTGAGATTTTGTATTCTCATTGCCATCTTGGGAACATCAGTTTCTACACCGGGAGCCTGTGAAGACTGTAGGAGTGGCCTCTGATGTGACCATCCAGCTTCCTGCCATCTCCACACTTCAACAGCTACTACTCATTGCCACAAGGGCAATCCTTCTGAGATGCAATGGAATCAAGCTGCCCCAAATGCTCTGTAGTTCCCTCGCCAGCAAAGGAAATACCAGACTGACTGTGGTATCCAGTGCTTTCCACAGCGTCTCTCAACCCTGCCTTCACTGAGTTGTCCCAGGACCAACCACCCTACAATCTAGCTACAAAATCACACTGTTCTTGACCAAGCCACAGAAACTCTTCTGTATTTTGTACATTGACAGAACTGCCTATTTGGCTCATCTCCTGAATAAGTTTTATTACCCTTTTACATCCAAGCCAGGCATGGTGCACACCTCTAATCTCAGTTCTTGGGAAGCAGAAGCATGAGGATCTCCAGAACTTTGAGGCCAGCCTGGGCTAGTGATTTCCAGGCCAGCTTGGGCTACATAGTGAGACTCAGTCTCAAAAAATAAAAGGAAAAAGGAAATAAAGGGACTGGAGAGGCTGTTCAGTTGAGAGTGCTTGCTGCTCTTCCTGAGGACCAGGGTTCGGTTCCCAGCACTCAGGTCAGGTGGTTCACAACAAACTGTGACTCCAGCTGAAGGGGATCCGACACCCTCTCTGGCTTCCGGCACCTGCTCCCTGCACACACATAACAAAAATAAAATAGCTTTAGAAAAATAGGGAGGAAGGGAAGGGAAAAGACAAAAACAAAAAGTTCAAGTTTTTCAAAGTAATACATACTCATGGCTTTTGGGGGGTTGTTTGTTTTAGTGCAGAATATGTAAAATGTAAAGCGACAGTTTCCTGCATTCCTCTCCCCTTCTCTTCCCACTCCTGCTAAATCCCGTATTTCCCTCCTGCCTCTGCCTCTCCAGCCCTGGGGTGGTATAGTGCGCGTCACGGGGCCCGGTTAGTCTTCGTTTATCAATCTTACATTCCCACCTCTGCTGTGGATATCGCTCTGTGTAAATAAAGTTCTGATTGGCCAGTGGCCAGGCAGGAAGTATAGGCGGGACAAGAGAGTAGAGAATTCTGGGAAGTAGAAGGCTGGAGGGAGACACCGCCAGCCACCGCCATGAGAAGCAACATGTAAAGACACTGGTAAGCCACACGCCATGTGGCAAAGTATAGATTAACAAAAATAGGTTAATTTAAGATAAAAGAAGTAGATAACAAGCAGCCTGCCACGGCCATACAGTTTCTAAACAATGTAAGTTTCTGTGTGCTTTCTTGGTTGGGTCTGAGTGACTGTGGGACTGGCGGGTAAGAGAGATTTGTCCTGACTGTGGGCCAGGCAGGAAAACTCTAACTACACACCTCTAATACATGCTCAGCACACATGGAAACTATTACTGTTTTTATTTTCTTGACAGAAATCTTTAATGGCTTTAAAATACGTTACCTAGACAAATGTTGTAAGGATGGAAGTAACTGTTCATGCCCCCAAGTCAGTCAGGTGCACACAGATGGCTACCACTGTGGGGGTTCTAGATCCATTGATCTGCTTAACCAGCAATGGAAAATATAGAGAAAAGAGCCCCAAAGGAAAGCAAAATCCTACACTTCAGCATTGGCCCACAGCCATTTAGCACCTGACCCATAGTGCTGTACATAAGGCATCTAGAATTCAAGTGTGAATTGTTAGGTCCCAGACCCTCTAGCCTTTCTCCTAGTCTCAGAAATCAGGCATGGCCCATTCCAGCCTCTGGCAATTCTTTCTCTTCCTCACACCTGTGACATGAGAAGCCCAGCATCTCCTTTGCAGCTGCACAGTCCAGGCTTGGCATATGTGCTAGGCCAGACTAGAGCATGTGGTGTGGAAAATCTCCACACCCTTTGAAAAGCCATAGAAATCAGAAATGCCCTTTGTTCCAGAGATTTGGAAGCTCTGTCTCAGGACTTCCACCATGCTGTACACCATGGCTGTCTTTCCTGATGTGGCTCCTCTCTGGACCTGAGGGCCTGCTTTCCCCCTTCCTGGCCCTGTCTCCTAATGCGGCTCCTCTCGAGGTTTTGAAGAGAAAGCAGTCTCCTCGTGGTTCTAACATGCAGTCTCTATGGCATGATGCTACAGCTCCAATTGTTCTCGACTTCAGGGCCAGATCATGTCCACCTTCTTCCAGGTCACAAGACTCTCTCTGTCCAAATACAGGTCCTTCTGAAGTACAATTTCGGATCAGCTCATTTCCCCAGCCTGCTGCTCTGATCTACATTCCTTTACAACACTAATGATCACAGGGCCTTACACAAATGGCTGGTCTCAAGATAGACAATATAACTGTAAAATTTACTATGTAAGACAGTAAGAGGCCTGCTCATCCCCTCAGCCCACACAGGAGTCCCAAGGTGATAAGACCAAGTAACTTCTACCAAAAAATCCCAGCCCCTTTAGAAGCGAGAGTCCCACCCCACCCCACCGCCACCCCGGGAAGCTACTCACTGCATTTTTCAATACATTGTCTCTTTGCCTGCTGTGGTCTTGGTGAATTTTTGTTACCACACCTAATTCTTAATTCCTGCCCACTTTACCCTACTCTGGCACTCACTTAAGCTTGTCTATTGACCTCTCATGTGACCCAGGGTTGGAGAGAAAACTAAGAGATCAGGTGGAGGTAAGGTCTTGTGTTTCTGAGGAGAAAAAAATTCCTTTAGCAACAAGGGATCCTCCTTCATAATCAAATGGATCAACTGGACAGAGTGAACCCCACCCCCACCTCCCTCACCCCTGCAGAGAAGGCCTGGAAACAGTGACTTGAAGTGCTGTAGGGAGGCAGGTGACTGCTCAAAGGTGAACGCAGAGAGCAGATGAGATTACACAGAGCGTTGTTTTTAAAGTAGTGCATCATTGGTCACTTTCTTCTCATACATGAAGGCACCAAGCCCTCCAGTCTCTGTCTCCTCCATTTTCTTATTCTGTGGATTGGCCTTCCCCAGGTCACCACGCATAGAGACACAGTGCCCCATCTTCCTTATCTCCTTTTACATCCCACAAGTGAAGACTTTACCCCTGGGCCTTTCAGAACTTCATCCAGACCACAGAACGGTCCCAAGTCCTTTCTAGAGTGCATGTCCTCAACTGCTGGCCAGATGGTCGTTGAATACAGCCACCAAGTTTACACAGTGGGCTAAGCCACATGCTACGGCTTTACACTAGGAGCTAAAGAACCAGGCACGGCCACACACACCTGTTGGCTCAGCACTAGAGAGTTGGAGGGGAAGAGGATCAGGAGTTGACGGTCAGCTTAGTCCCCATGAGAAAAAACACAAGGAGGAGGAGATGGTATAATCTGGGTGTGGTGGTGCACACCTGTAACTCCAGCACTCAGAAGGATGAGATGGGAGTGTGGCCACCAGCTCTAGACCAGCTTGGGCTACACAGCCAAATGTCAGGCCAGACAGGAATACCTAGCAAGACCTTGTCATCAAAAGTCTAAAAAAGAGTGGGCCAGTGATGATACACACCTTTAATCCCAGCCCTCAGGAAGCAGAGGCTGGCAGATCTCTGAGTTCAAGGCTAACCTGGTCTACAGAGCAAGTTCCAGGATGAGTTATACAGAGAAACTTTGTTTCAAAAAACCAAATTGAAAAAAAAGGAAGGGAGGCGGGAGGGAAGGAGAAAGGAAACAAAGTAACGAGTTACAGGCCCTGCCTGGAAAGTCAACGAACAAGCGTTTATGGGTCACTTCTTCCATGACAACCATTGCTCTGACATTCTCATTACACTCCTTTGTCTTCATAGTGGCGCAGAAGTCAAGGCCATATTCCAGAGGAGTAAAGGGAGGCTCGCAGGGGACTGGAGACAGGTTGAATATAACAGCCGGTAGGTAACAAATCCATGTTCTTAACTTAAACCATACTCATGGCTCTTCTGTAACACCCTAGTCATGTTAAAGAGACTCCTTCCCACCTGGAAACCCAGAGCATTGCGCTCTGAAATAGGTCCCCGGTATGAGAAAAACTCAGTGTCTCTCCACCCCTTCTAAGGAAAGGATCTGTTCGATGGATGGCGAGCATCTCTAAGGGAAGGAACTCTTGGGGCTGGAGAGATGCCTCATCTGTTAAAAGCACTTGCTGCTCTTGCAAGGGACCTGGTTTTTATTCCTGGCACACACGTAGCAGCCCATAACTGTCTGTAACTCCAACTTCGAGAGGTCAGATGCCTTTTTCTGGCCTTGGAAGGTACTTGCATTCATGTACACATGCCTTCACACAGACAGACACACATACACATAATTTTAAAATAATAAAAATATTTTTTAATTAAAAAGTAAAGAAAGGAATTTTTATAATACAATTTGAAAGAGCAGACAGCTATCCATTGACAGAATTAGCTTTTTTTCCCCAGGTTACTTAGACATTCCTCCTGCTGTGAAATGAATTCTCCTCTCTGACTAGCAGAGAAAGACCAAGCATACTAAACATGGCAGAGTGGATTCAAGTTAGACATCATATTTCCCCTGGCAGGGAGGTCAGGCACCAATCTATTTCATTCATGAAGATCCCCACCTTGTTCCCTGATTTTAGTAGCTCTGAACCATCTGAATTCAGACAGCAGTTTCGTGCCTGTGTGATAACTTTATTACACTCACATAAAAAAGGGTCAGGGCAGCCCGTAGAACCACAAACCATTGCCCAACCCTGGATCCTCCCAGAGAACCACTGCACAGTCAGTTCTCACCTTTCCTCCCAGGTTCCCATACCCTGTGACAAGCAGGAGCCAGAAAGTGCCTGAGTCATGAGTCACGTGACTGAAAGTGCACACAGGGCTCTCTCCACACTTGGCAGGGTGGTATGAAACTGTCCTGCAAACAGAGAAGTGCTCCGCAGGTACAGGTGTGTCACGAAGCATCTTTGGGCTGTTGTCCGGCCATCCAAGATCAGAGAAAACACATGCTTGGTGATCATTCCTGAGCATTTCAGATGGCCACAGAAGTTCCTGTTGTTTCTAGCAGGCAGGTGGAGGGGGCGCAGTCTTCCAGAAGCTATGATTCCAGAGGACTTCAGTTTCCATGGTTAGATGGAAGAGGCTAATCACAGAGGCTCTTTATAAACTCCCTGGCTATATTCAGATTCCAGTTAGCTAATTGATAGGTTAGCTGGCTAGTTAGTTGGCTCAATGGTTATTTGGTTTATCAGCTAGTTACCTGAGTAGTCACCTAGTTAAATACCACAGAACATAATCTACCCTCAAGAAAATGACATTATTTCACAGACCCCTTAATCCTCGGAGAAGAGATTTCCAGGAAGAAATTGTTTCAGTTATTTCTGCTTTTCTTTCTTTCTTTCTCTCTTCCTTTTTTTTTTTTTTTTAAGGAATAATGTACTCTTGGAGGGAGGAAAAGGAAAGGGGGATGATACAATTATATCATAATCTCAAAAAGTCAAAAAAGTAATTTAAAGAAAAGATTGGACTCAGAGATGACATCTAGTGCAGCAATCACATCTTTCTCCAGGGAAGGAGAACAAGCCCAAGAGATGAGGTGACCTGGCTAGGGTCACATGTCTGGTCAGCACCCTTCACCTTGGGGTGGGCCTGCCAGCGTCCCAAAGCAGGAGGAAGCACGCTGTTTCCCTCCTCATTCAAGACATGAGTTTTGCTCAAGATTGGCAAGTATAGTTTTAGACATTTCTCTTTCCTGTCTCCATCCCAGTCCCTAACACACACACACACACACACACACACACACACACACACACACACACAAAAAAAAAAAAAAAATGTGTGTGCAGAATGCCTGCTGCTACTGTCTATAGATACCATCTAGTCTTCCAGCAGAAGTGTGATTGATGGTGAAAACCCAATTAATTACACACTAACTTAAAAAAAAAAAAAGCTAAAACTTATGTTTGAAAACCACAAGAAAAAATAGATTTGGCTTGCTGGCTCATAGAAGGCACAGGAAATGGTTCTAGTTGGCAAGCTCCAGCTGATGGCAAACACTGGCTTCTTGCCCTTCTGGTTCCGCCATGCAATTGTTTCTCCATTTTCATCTAATCCCACAGTTCACTGCTTTATTGCCAAAGTGCATCTACCAGGCAGGCTTAGGCACCTCCCCGTCACCAAAGCAGAACAGTCAGATGCAGACAGTGTGAACTGCGTACCAGAATCTGGCTTTCGAACCAAAGGCCTAAGTGTGACTTGGTTGCAAGGCATTTATAGATTGGCAGCTTCAAAGAGAGGCCAACATTTCCACAGTACGAATGAGATCATATTCTGGGGAAGCCCTTGTGACATTACTATGGGAGTAAACGTGAGGATGCCCAGGCCTGACCATGCAGCAGGGTTCTCAATCCAAGGGGAAGGCTGCCAGCAGCTGGGCAGGGCCAGAGGCAGGCCTGGAAATTGGAACTGTGATCTGCCCCACCTGTGTACACAGGAAAGCTCCTCTTCCCACAGCCCTAAGAGGGGGCACCACTGGGGCAGGTCACAGCTAGGGCCAGCTGCATGCACAATCCTGGAATGCTCCCTGTCCATTCCTGAAGCTGTTTTGTTTTGTTTTGTTCTGTTTTCCTGGTTCTTGATCTTCTGCGACAATTTAAAGAGGCCCTGTCACTTCTTTCTGGCAGATAGGTGATTGCTCAAAGGCAGTAACTCCTTCCCTTTCCCAGCTTAAGTGTGTGCAAAGGAAGCATACTGGAAAGCCAGATGCCGGTTCTCACACTTTCTTCCAGCACTCAGTCCCTCTGACCACTTCAGGGTATCAAGAGTCTACAGGAAACAATCAGCTCCCAGCTAACACTGTCACCTCGACCTCCTTCTCCATCTCCAAAGCCTTCATCTCCTCCAATGGGACAGCATCTTCCTGTGCTCAAGACAAACTCACACCCCTCTCCCTCCAGAGCTCTCTCCTCCCTTACCAGGCCCTGCCCACTCTCCTGACCTCAACCAATAGCTCATTTTATTTCTCCTCCTATCAGACCTCTGCTGTCCCCTGGCTGTCTTGAAAATCTTCCTGAACTATCTTTCTGTTGCTCAATCTGCTCACAATACTATTGCTATTGTCCTTCCGTCTCTGCGCCCCTTAGGTCAGGGTACCAGTTCACGTTCACAAGCCTCACTCTGTAAAGTCTTGACTGCAAAGGTCACCAAGGAACTAGAGAAAGGTTGCTGCCTGCCTTTTGCTCCACATTCTTCCTCTGCAGTAATAATGGTGCTCCATGCAGTGGAGCTGACCTCTTCTGGGACTTCTGGGGCAACATGACCCTCCTGTCTCCATCTGACCCTCTGTTCCTGCATGCCAGTAGTCAGTCAGCTCCTTCTACCTAATTGTCTCTGGACACAGAATCCACCACAGTCTACTCCCAAAGCTATTCTCTCCCTCCCCTGTCTCTCTCTTCTATAGTGATATTTTATTTGTATTGAAATGTGATTTTATTTGTATGTTAATAAAATTGCCTTGAGGTCAGAGCAAGCCATAGCAGAAGCTGGGTGGTCGTGGCACATGCCTTTAATCCCAGCACTTGGGAGGCAGAGCTAGGTAGATCTCTGTGTGTTCAAGGACACAGCCAGCATGGCAGACACACGCTTTTAATCTCAATACCAACCATAGAAGACATGGAGGTCTGTACAAACAGACAGTGATGAGGAGGTCATGTGGCTGGGTTTACAACCAATGAGAAAACAGAACAGAAAATCTCTTGCGGAGAGGAAGAACAGCAGAAGCAGTGAAGGGTAAGGTTTTCCACTCTTGCTCTGACCTCGTGTTTTTTAACTCTGCAATTGGTTCTGTGCTTCTTATTTAACAAGCCGGTTACATCTACACTCTTCTGTTCTTTTCTCTTGGTTTTTAATTTTGCATCTGTGTCTATGCCCTCAGAAGCCAGAGGCATCAGATTACCCCTGGAGCTGGAGTTATCGGCAGTTGTGAGCCACGCGATGTGGATGCTGGAAACTGAACTCAGGTCCTCCACAAGAGCAGTACATGCTCTTAACTGCTGAGCCATGTCTCCAGCCCACACATCTGCTTTCTTAACTGAGTTGCTGTTTCACTTAGGAAATGGGTCCAAACTTGATTATCCTTCCCTTGTACAATTCCTCTCTCAACAATGTCCTCGGGCTATTGTCCTCCTCTAGGTTGTTACAGTGATCTGATTAGCTAAGCTTAAATCCATAGTCTTTCTGGATTCTCTATTTCTAGTAAATGGTAAAACGTTTCTCTTAATTGATTATTTAAGCAGGAAGCTTGAGAGCCGTTCTAGTGCCCAGCCTCTCATCCCTGTGTATAATCAATCACCAAGGCAGTTCTTTCTAAAAAACATTTACAGTCTCCTTTCTTCTTTACCCACCATATTCCCACTAACATTATCTTCTCTAGTTCAGAGCAATCATTCTGTCATCCCCCATCAAATAAATCTGTTTTAAGTGCATATATACTCTGCTCTAGGCTTTGAGCCGCAAACTAGGGAAACAAAACAGATAGACTCCCCTTGCTCCACCAACACAACTTAAAGCTGTTAGAAGAGACGAGCATTACTCGAGAAAGCACCTATGAATGTGTAATTACAAGTGCAAGTGAGCAAGACAGAAGACAGAAGGTGATTAGGAGAAGGAAGTGTGGACCAGGAATAGTGCCTCAAGCCTGCAGTCCCAGCCTGAGCTACACAGTGAGGTACAGCATGGCTGGGATTACAGAGTGAGACCCTGTTTTGGAAAAAAAAGAAAAAGAGGAGGGTGGGAATTGACTGAATAAATAGAAATGGTCACTGAGGATAGGAAGGAGTCACTCACACAATTGCTGACACAAAGCCTAATAGTCTCTTTGATCAAAAAGAACATGAGAGATGGCAGGACACTCAGAACACTGGAAGAGGCCAATAAGATTGGAGCTGGAAGGGCCTAGAAAGAGGCTGGAGAAAGAAGTGGGCAGGGCCAGCTTGGCTGACCAAGGTATGGGACTTGCCTGGGTTGCACCCTAAGACCCGTGAGGAGCCTTGCTGGCCTCCGCTTGAGCCTCTGGCTTTCCTAACTCTCCACCTCTGCCTCACTCACCACAAGGCTCCCTCTAGACTCTTCGCCCAACACCATCTTCAACAATCTGTGCATCATGGTCAATGGCTCTACACTGTGGTCCTTGGCTCTGTGCCTCCTCTCCCCTCCCCACCTTCCCTGCCTGTAATCTGCGGGTCCCCTCTATCTCACCTTTGATGGCCTCATGGAAACTCTCAGCTACTCATCTAAAATGGTCATCCATGTGCTCAACCACCTAGACCCTCAAGCTGTACCAGTACAGGATGGGCTACCTAGCTGGGCAGTCATCCCTAGAATCTTGGGTTTGAGCAAATCATTTCACTTTGGAAGCCCCAGATATCTAATCCATAGAATGAGTAAAATCATTGTTCTTATAAAGCTGTTGGAGAATTCAGAATTAGGTCTGAATTCGTTTTTTTAAGTAACTGTATAGTACCTAGTAAACATAGACTACTTCCTATCCATCTGGCTCCTCCACCTTCTCTTACCATCCTAAGGAAATGGCAAAGTTTTTAGAAGAAAGGGACTATGTACTTTTTAATCTTTGTATTTCTAATTGATGCCTAACAGAAAAAGTATCTAGCCAATAATGCTGAATGATTCAAGATGTTAAATATTAAAAAATGTTGAAGAATTGTTTTGTTGAATGGAATAAAACATTTAAAATATCAATTATACTTTTTAAAATAATTTTTTTTCAAAGACAGGATATCATATTGCCCAGGCTAGCCTCAAACTTGCTTTGGAGCTCACACTGGCCCTAAGTGCCTTATCCACCTGTCTTCAGTTCCCAAGTTCTAAGCTAACAGGTATGCATCACCACATATAGCTTCATATTTTTTTAATTAACACATCATATTAAAAGATTTTGGGGGATCTGCATAGCTGTGAAACAGCCAAAGTTTAGCTCATATCATTCACACAGATTAGATAATCAAAACATATTTTTCTTGATGATACTCAACATTGGCAAAGCTAGAATTCCATGAATTCATATGCTGCCTGTAAGAGTGCAAATTACTGGTAATACTCAGGAAAACTATTTTGTAGTTGATATAAAAAACCACTATAGTTTTGTACTTAGTAATTAACTGAGCCTCTGGGGATGCAACAGAAACAAAGACAGGAATGTAATGAAGGTTTGTATTCTGAGAAGGTCTTTGCTACACTGTTCATAATAGCAACAGAAGAAAAAGAAAAGAAATGGTATGACCACCCCGGAGAGCGAGGAGTAAGTTAGAGGCTCGGGTCCATCCACAAGAGGGATCGGGAGTCACTTACTTATGTGTTTCTAAGGAATTCTTAGACATTGAAAACTCTCTGTGATGTGGTGCTAAGTGGCCATATACCATATAAGCCTGCACTACAGTGTCATGCCAGCTTTAGAAATATATGCAGGGTTCCTTTGACCAAAATACTCAACATCTAAGGTTTTGTGAAATGTGAGGAGTTTAGGAACTGCACAAATGCATACATGTCCACTAGCAAATGAGAATCTGGTTGTGGTCAGCAAATTCTCAGAAAGGAGGGCAAAAGAGGCCCCCACTTTTGTCCTTCAAAAAAAGAGGGGGATGAAGGCACCTGCTATCAAGCCTCAAACCAGAGGGTCCACCGAGCCTCACAGCTGCAGCTGGATCTTTGGAGCCCATGTAATAGAATAAGAGAACCACTCCCTTACGTCTTATGGCCTCCAGATGTGAATCATGGCATGCATTCTCTCTCTCTCTCTCTCTCTCTCTCTCTCTCTCTCTCTCTCTCTCTCTCTCTCTCTCACACACACACACACACACACACACACACACACACACACCACACACTAAATAAATGTAACAATTTAGAAAGACAGTAGAGGCCATGACATGACAAATGAGCCTTGTAAATGAACAGTCTTGTTAAATAAGAAACACAGAGCCAATTGCAGAGCTAAAAGCCTAAGAGGTCAGAACAGTAGCTTAGAGCTGAGACTTAAAACCACCTTTCTTACCCTTAGCTGCTGCTGTTGTCCTTCCCCTCAAAAAGAGGCCTACTTCCTGTGTGTCTGTCCTTTTATTGACTTTCTGTTATGCCTTCTCATTGGTTGTAAACCCAACCACATGACCTCCTCATCACTGCCTGTCTATACAGACCTCCAGGTCTTCTATGGTTGGTATTGAGATTAAAGGCGTGTGTCGCCATGCTGACAGTATCCTTGAACACACAGAGATCCACCTTGCTCTGCCTCCCAAGTGCTGGGATTAAAGGCATGGCCACCACCACCCAGCTTCTTCTATGGCTTGCTATTAGCTCTGACCTCCAAGCAACTTTATTTATGAACATACAAATAAAATCACATTTCAGTACAAATAAAATATCACCATAGAGCCTACTCATGATTGGTCTGTTAAAGTCTTACTGGAGGCCATTAAGGAAGTTGACCAACAGTTTAAACATCCTCACAGAGGCGTTCTTCATTATGATGGTGGTACAAAAACTCAAATGAAGAAAAATATGTGTTAGGCTTCCTTTTCTAGTCACCCTCCCACTCTGCCCTAAGTCTTAATTGATTGATACTTTCTTGTAAGATGGTATACAAATGCATATATCATATTTGATTTTTATGGAATGGGCATACGATCAATTGGTGCATATGTCCCCTATCACCTGCTATAGAAGGGAACAGAACCTGAGGGAGAATTGAGCCCCTGAGACCTGGTAAGCTGTGGCCTGGCTCCAGAGACTGGGCACTCTGACTGGTTTCTGGTGACTGAGTAAGTCTCATAACATTCAAAAAATGTGTGAATAACTCCAAAGGGAGACACCTATCCTCTAGGACTTGCCTGAGGCATCTGAGGCTGTGGTTGTGTCAGATTCCTCAACAGAGACACTGACATCCAAGAATTCCAGGACAACATCCCCAGAGCCATAAATGAAATATCTGTTGATGAGAGGTTGACCTGACTCTGGCTCTGCCAGAATTTGTTTGCTCCTGGGATGTCTATTGAAAAATATGATAAAACTTCAGACTCAGCAAAGCTGGGTTCTCCAAAGGCACATTCATGTGTGTGTGTGTGTGTGTGTGTGTGTGTGTGTGTGTGTGTGTGTTGCATGTTTGTGTGTACAGAATGGCAGATAAAAGCTAGAGGTCAATGGGACTTCATCCTGAATTGCTTCCCCACCTTTTTTTGAGAGAAGGTTTCTCACTGAACCTGAAGATGACTGTTTGATTTCACTGGCTGGCCAGTGGCCCCCAAGATCTGCCTGTGACTGCTCCCAATGCTGGCATTGGTAGATGCAGACCCCCATGCCCAAATTTGACTTGGGTGTGAGGGATCTGAATTCTGGTCCTCATGCTTGCTTAGCAAGAACTTCGCCCAATGAGTCTCCTATTTTCACTGTACTTTTTGAGCCAAGGTCTCTCACTAAACCTGGAGCTTCTCAATTTGACCCAGCTGGCTAGCAAGCTCTGGGGGATCTTCCTGTCAGTGCTATGATTACAGGTGTGAGTTGCCACTTAGGCGTGCTGGAGATCTAAACTTAGGTTCTCATGCTTGCTCAGCAAGCACTTGACTAATGGAACCATTCCCTAAGCAAGCTCTGGTTTTTTTGTTTTGCTTTGTCTTGTCTTGTGTGGGTGTTGTGTTGTGTTGTGTTTTGTTTTGTTTTGCTTTGTTTTGTTTTGTTTTGTTTGAGGCAGGATTTTGTTATGTAGCCTGGACTGGGTTGGAACTCATTTTGTAGCCCAAGCTAGACTGGAATTCAAAGCAATCCATACCCATCTCAGGCCCCAGAGTACTATAATTACAGATGTATACCACCATATCTGACTCAATCACCATCTTCTGATCCTGAGTCCTTGTAGGCTGTGGAAATTTAGGCCAAAGTCCAACAAGTCAGGGAGGTGCCCAAAGAAGACAGAAATACTGCACTCAGCTCTGTAGACACATTCCATTCCCCTGCCCTATACCTCCGGCTACTTCTGAACTAGGCTCCAAAAGACCTGTTTATGACTCTACTAACAGCAAGAGAATCCAAACCCGTAGTTAATTCTACCCCGTTCTGGGTCACTGTTGAGGTCTTGAACTAGCATGGCTGTATCTGATAACTGTCCACATAATCTTTAAAGATTCTTTCTGGATTTCTGTCTGGGCTCTGTTGGGCTACATTGCCACTACCTTTATGTGCTGTCACTTTTTAAAGTTATTTTTAATTGTGTGTGTGTGTGTGTGTGTGTGTGTGTGTGTGTCTATCTGATGTGTATTTGCGCATGTCTGTTCTGTGTGTGTACCTCTTCTCTGTCTATCTGATGTGTGTGTGTATACATGAGTGTGTGTGCATGTGTGAGTGTGTGTGTGTGTGTTAGTGTCCTAGGATGCTAGAGAAATGAGATCCCCCCCCCCACCGCCAGCTGGCATCACGGGCATTTGTGAGCAGCCTGGTGTGGATACTGGGAACCAAACTCAAATCGTCTGCAAGGGCAGTGTGAGCTTTTAACCACTGAGCCACCCTTCCACTCCTCCCCACCTTTTCTGTGCTTTTCAGTGGTGAACACTGTCCCAGACACAGCTAGGATCTCTGAGTCTACATTGTGTCCCTGGAGACATCGTCTCATCGATGTACGTTTGTCATGGGGCTGGAGAAACTTCACTGGGTAAGAGCCTCAGTCTGGACTCACTAGCCTTCTTGCCTTCCATCTGGAGCTGCTTTTCATTCCCAGCATTGTCCAGCTCCTCTGTGGGGCTCTGAGACTTTTGTCTTCAAGCTGTGTCCACAGTAGCACTCAACACTATCATGACCATAGCGACCAGGGACAGGGATTTTAAAATAATTTCTTTCTTGATTCTTTGGGGATTTCACATCATACAGCCTAATTCTGATCACCTCTCAGTATCCCCATATCCTCCCCTCGCCCCTGCAGCACCCCCCAAAAGAAAATTTAAAAAAATCAAACCCAAACAAAAGCAAGCAAACAAACCACAAAAACAAAAATAACATGAAACAAAAACAGGAAACCTCTTCAATTCTCCATCTTTCCCACCTATCCAACACCTCTTCATCAGTCCTGGTGATGCTGGGGTGGTGAGGAACAGATTCTTGACAGAGGCAGTGAGAGCCATCTGTGTTTAGAGCCAGGACCTCCTATGCATCCTCTCTTACTAAGAATTTCAGAAACAGGCTGGGCATGGCGGCATGTGCATCCATGCATTCATGCATTCATTCATTTTGGTTTTTTTTTTTTAATTTATTTATTTATTATGTATACAGAAGAGGGTGCCAGATCTCATTACAGATGGTTGAGCCATCAAGTGGGTACTGGGAATTGAACTCAGGACCTCTGGAAAAGCAGTCGGTGCTCTTAACCTCTGAGCCATTTCTCCAGCCCCTCATTTTGGTTTTTTGAGACAGGGTTTCTCTGTAGAGCCTTGGCTATCCTGGAACTTGCTCTGTAGACAGGCTGGCCTCAAACTCATGCCTTCAATCCCAGCACTCTCATTAAAGTATCTCAGGAACAGCACAAAGTGTCACTTCAGGAGTGTTAACCCATGACATCTTTATCTTTAGGGGCTTCTACTCTGTTACTATCCATGTTTCCAAATGGATGATCTGGAAAGAGCTTTTAAAGACCCTTTATGTTTTGATAAGTTTTCACAGATATAGGTTATCTTCTAGAAGGTTCTGTAGATTGAAGACCTCCTGGGAATAGTGATCCATGGTGTGAAGGGCCAGCTCTTGTGCAACACACTGTTCTCAGTATTGGGGGCTGTCTCATACTTCCCAGTGTAGATTGTGCATGGGTGGGGCCTGGTATGGTTATATTTTATTTGTACTGAAATGTGATTTTATTTGTATGTTAATAAATAAAGTTGCCTGGGGGTCAGAGCTAATAGCAAGCCACAGCAGAAGCTGGGTGGTCGTGGCACATGCCTTTAATCCCAGCACTTGGGAGGCAGAGCCAGGCAGATCTCTGTGTGTTCCAGGATACAGTCAGCATGGCGACACACGCCTTTAATCTCAATACCAACCATAGAAGACCTGGAGGTCTATATAGACAGGCAGTGACGAGGAGGTCATGTGGCTGGGTTTACAACCAATGAGAAAGCAGAACAGAAAGTCAATAAAAGGACAGACACACAGGAAGTAGGCCTTTTGCCGAGGGGAAGGACAGTAGCGGCAGTGAAGGGTAAGAAAGGGTTTTTAGCTCTTAACTATTGCTCTGACCTCTTGGGCTTTTAACTAGGCATTTGGCTCTGTGTTTCTTATTTAATAAGACTGTTCATTTACAGTCTGGTGCCACTGTGGTCTTGTAGAGGTGATGGTGCCAGAGAGGTGAAGGTTCTGGATGACAACTGTGTCACCTGAACTCCTGAGGTACTCAAAGCTCAATGTGGCTGAGCTAATGTGACTAGAAAAAAAGCAAGAAAATGCACCCAGAGGAACAATAGAGCTCACACCATTAATGATAGCCTTCTCTGTGTATAAGGGGATAGCTGGCTGGTATTCTCCAGCATCTTAATGAAGACCTCCCACCTCAATGAAAGTCCTTGCCCCTCCTTTAATCCTATGCAAATACCCTCACAGACACTTGTAGAGGTGTGTCTCCTAGGTGACTTTAAATCCAGAATGTTAACAGCAAAGACCAACCAACAGAGAGGTGGCATCTCCTTGAGCTAACTCCTGTCTTCCACACCAATTTGGATCTCTGGGCAGGAGTTCAGCGTGGAGTCCAACAGGTCTGTGTCTGCTCCTTCAGTATCCTTGGCTCCCTCACTGTTCTCGGGCTACAGTGTTCTGGAAATCCTCCAGGAGACCCAGGGAATCCTAGATTTTGTTGGAGAAGAAACTCCATGGGGTCATGAAGATGATGGTCTGCTTGTCCATTTGGACAGTGGACAGTCCAGCTCTGAGTCTTTGCATAAAAATGCCTTGAACATCCGGCTGTAGAAAACAGGATGAATTGTTTCCTGCGTTTTTTCACCAAGCAGCCCAGCTAATCCCCCCCCCCCATAGTTTCATGGCCTTCCTCAACCTCTAAGGGTGGGCTAGGCTCACTACAGTTTAGGAGCACTGGAGCTGCTGCTGGAGAAGGGTCTCTTCCTCCTGGAATACTCTGCCTCAGTGATTAGTAGCAGAGATGATGGCCACCCCAGGACACAAGCCAAGCTAAATAGTTCAACCACATGGAAAAGATATTCATAAGTACAAAGTGAATCAACAGCTTGCTGATCAGTGGTAAGGTTATATTGCAAATAATGAGCTCAGTCACACATGGTGTCCTGTCCTAGTCTACAGTAAGTGGGGCTTGGGCATTAGCCCTTGAAGCAATAAGTTCAGAATGCCAAGTGTATGGTAGTGTCAGGACCAGAGCTGTGTTCATTGGGATATGGAGAAGTATCCTGGCAGTATGCCTCCCACAGCTGGCAGAGCTAAAGTGGATGGCTCTGCTTCCTGCTGTGGCTGTCTTTGCCTGAGTGGAGCTCTGAAGATGACAACCAGAGAGTCTTAACCCTCTGGAAAAGAGCAGAGTTGTTCACCATGCCCATCTACCATGGAAACCCCTGAATTAGCCTTTTTATGCACGCCTCTGTCTCTTCCTCAACAGCTGGCTGACCCCTGGCTCCCTGAGTGATAGCAGGATAAGACAGAATCCACATAATCATTGGGTGGCAGCAAGGGCAGATAGCCACTAAGATGAAGCCTTCTCTGTGAAGTCCAAACAGCGGCACTGAAGCCCAGCCATCCTCCAGCACCACTAGCAACACAGATGGAAGACATAGTAAGTATGACCAGAGAGGTTGACCTAGGGCTATCCAAGTGAATCCTGCACAACCATCAGCTTCCAGCTACTCCACAGGTAACTGATAGTGCAGCTGGACTTGGTTGGGAGATCCTGAACTGGAGACGTTGTCCCTGTCTTCACGACTTAGAGGATCAGGAAGCTTTTCCAGGTCACAATCCACTTTTTATCTTCTTTAGTGTCAGAGAAAGGGGCACTAGCTGTTCCAGATAATTGGAGGTTAGATGTGCTAACTAGAGAGAGGTTGGGACTCTGGGCGATCAAAGTCCTACAAGCACTGAGAAATGGCTCCTCTAAGTCACTCTTCCATAGAGGTCTTCAGAACCCTCTGATTGGGCTTCTAGAACAGATGAGGAACATGGCTACATCTGGATGAAAGGCTGAAGTGTAAGGAGGTATTTTCATAATCTGAAATTACTGGGAGGCTGGAGATGTACTCAGCTGGTAGAGTGCTTGCCTTGAGTGCATACAGTTCTGGTTGGATCCCCAGAACCACATAAACCAGGACTGTTGATGTATGTCTGCAGTTCCAGCTCTCAGGATGTGTAGGCAGGAAGAGCAAACCTTCAAGGTCATCCTTGACTATATAGGAAATGTGAGACCAGTCTGGGCTACATGAGACCCTGACATCATCATCATCATCATCATCATCATCATCATCATCATCATCAATAAAATTACTTGAAAATATAGCATTCAAAAATCCCAAACTTTTAGCTTTTTTAAAAAAACTTATGAAAGATAATGTTTTTCTGAATCTTTCATGTTCATTTTAAATACTCAAATAACACTTTTTCTTGTTTCTCTGAATGTTTATTGCATTTCATTTGCTTTGGCTTTTATGATTTTCTCATCAAATTATTTAAACTTTTTCCATCCTGCTTACTGGTATCCTGGTGAAGTTTCTGCTTCTGAGATTATTTCAAAGTCGCTCTCAACCCTGCCAAGTTCACTTAGTATTCTACCCTCTGCTGCTGTCTCATGGATCTGGCCATTTTGCTTCTGTCACAAGATGCACACTGTTTTGTTTTGGAACAAGCAGTTCTCTTGGGCTTCCTTGGAGAGGGGACACAGCAAGGAGAATACTTGTTTGCCACCTGGGCAAGAAGACCTGAGTTCAGATCCCAACACTCATGTGAAAATCCAGGTCTAACCCTAGTGTGGATGCAGGGATGTGGGGAGTAGGGTGGGCATGCAGAGGGGCAGAGGCAGGAGGATAACTGGGACTTAATGGCTGCAGTCTAACCTCAGGTTCAGTGAGAGGCCAGTGCCAAGGGAGTGTCAGGACAGTGAAAGAACAGGACAGCAGTTGCCCCCTCACCCTCCATATGCCCACCCATGTGCACACTCCACACCAACACCACACTCACACACTAAATAAATAAATAAGTGAGCAAATAAATAAATAAAACTAAGAAAAAGAACATCAAACCAGGAGGGAAAAAGGTAGAAAGTCCTGAGAAAAGATCCCCAGGTGACAACTTATTAAATATTCAGTCTGTAGATGCTGAAAACAAATTCCCCAAACATCTGCTTAGGAACCTTTCCAGGCCACCCGCAGAAAGCTAAGGATCGTGTTGCTTCTTGGAGTGGGAGTAGAGAGCTATGAATAATAATGTTTTAATTCAGGAAGTGGAAAAATAAAATACAGAAATTAAGATTTGAGGTAGAATTAATGATCTGTTGTTTTCCATATGGATTGTGTGTGAGGGCAGAGGACCCTACAGGCTGGATGTGGTTATCTGGCAGAGTTCTTGTTAGTTTATATCCTGCAATGCTCTGCAGAGGGCTTGTGGGAAGGGGACAGTCGGGTTTTAAAATATCAGCATTCTACACAAGTGCTCCAGAGTGTAGGAAGGCGGGGGGGGGGGGGGAAAAGAGCTGAGAGGATAGAGGAGTCAGAGGAGAAGCGGGCGCAGGGACTTCACTTCAGTGTATTTAAAGTTTGGAATAGACTTGCCAGAGGGGGGGAAAGAGAGGCTATTGGATACAGTTTAAATTTAAACAATAACTGTTAGGTGAGAAAGAGGCCACAAGAGAGGAGCAGCTAGATCACTACATAAGGAGAATTCTCTGGCCTCCACAGGTCCACAGAGGAATGGCAATTTCAACCCATGGGGCAGAGGGGCAGGAGCTTGCACCACGATCAGCCCAAGCCAAGCTAGGCTCTCTGCACCATCCCAACTCAAAGGAGCCTCCAAAGATGAGAACAATTCCAGAGCTCATGCGGGCTGTTTTTGTGTTTGTCTCTGTCTCTGTCTCTCTGTCTCTCTGTCTCTCTGTCTCTGTCTCTCTCTCTCTGTCTCTCTGTCTCTCTCTCTGTCTCTGTCTCTCTCTCTCTCATACACACACACACACACACACACACACACACACACACACACACACACACACACACACCAATCCACAGCTGAGGACCAAACCCAGAGCCTTTGTTAGTCAAGCATTCTACCACAGAGCTAAATCCCCAACCTCTAGTGCTCGCTGTGAATCCAGTACTGACTTTGGTCTGTGTTATCCTAAATTCATCTTGTAGTAGTCTCCAGGCAAGATTCCCTGTCCTCTCATTCACTGCAAAAGGAAGTCCTGGTGGCCAGGCAGTGGTGGTGCACGCCTTTAATCCCAGCACTCGGGAGGCAGAGCCAGGCGGATCTCTGTGAGTTCAAGGCCAGCCTGGGCTACCAAGTGAGTTCCAGAAAAGGTGCAAAGCTACACAGAGACCCTGTCATGAAAAGCCAAAAAAAAAAAAAAAAAAAAAAAAAAAAAAAAAAAAAGGAAGTCCTGGGTCCTCTTAGGATGGCATTATTGGCACTCTCTCCAATAAGAAAGAGCAGATTTGCCACAAGTCAAGTAGAAACCCTGGTGTCTGTGGCAGAAGAACAGAGAAAGTGAGTCAGGAGGAAACTTGGGGAGACAAGGTTTTGCAAGCTGGCTTCTAGCCATGCACAGCCATACATGAAAGATCTTCCTTTCATGGGTCAATTTTTTTCAACCTCCAAAGGATGAAAGCATCACCTACATGCCAGGATCCCACCAATAGCTAAGACTCCTAAACATTCCAGAAAACTTGAATAGGATAGTAAGCAAGTTTTGTTTTGTTTTGTTTTTTTAATTAAAAAATTTTCTATTCAATTTACATACCAACCACAGATCCCCCTCTCCTCCCTCCTCCCACCCTCCAGTCCCCTCCCAACTCACCCCCCATTCCCACCTCCTCCAAGGCAAGGCCTCCCATGGGGAGTCAGCAGAGCCTGGTACTTTCAGTTGAGGCAGGTCCAAGCCCCTCCCCCTGCACCAAGGCTGCACAAGGTGTCCCACCATAGGCACTGTGCCCCAAAAAGCCCACTCATGCACTACGGACAGGTCCCAATCCCACTGCCTGGGGGCTCCCTAAACAGTTCAAGCTAAACAGCAACTTGTTTTTTAATTAACATGGTTCGTTTGTTTTGTTTTGTTTTGTTTTCATGCATGCAAACTGATCTACATCACTGGAGATGCACCCTCTCCTCTATCTAACTCCTCCCATCCTAAACTCATATCTCTTCTTTATTACTGTTACACACACACACACACACACACACACACACACACACACATTATGTATGTGTATATGCATATATGTATATATAACCTACTAACTCCATTTTTTTATTTGTTTGAATATGTATGTGTCCAGTGCTGACCATGTGGGACTGGATAACCTATGTGGGAGTTTGTCCCTAAAGCAACTGCTTTTCCCTCTTTGGGCAGCCACTGACCATCTGTAGCTCTTCACCGAGCAGGAGGACCATATGGAATTTGCCTGTCTACACTGGCATGTCCACTAACATGAAATCTCTCACACAGCTGAGTGAATCAGTCGGAGCTAAATGAATGTGAACACTTCCTAAGAAACCCTTGGAGATGATGTGCCAGACTCTGAAAGTGAAATGGAAATACATATTATCAATATAATCAATTAAAGAAATGTCCTAAGTGGCAGGAACCACACTTAAAATTGTGCTGAACCTGAACTCTACAGGCTGCCTGTGAGAATCCTAAGCAACAGAAGGCAGGAAGCAGTCTGGGGTTCACAGTGGCCCTGGAGCTGGCCTGGAGGATTCAGAGTGCTGTGTTTCCAAAGCCATTAGCATGGCGGGGAGAGGTGGCTGAAAGGGCAGCGAGCTAGGGGATCACAGACATCTGCCTACCACACCCTCATCTCCATCCTGTCTGAAACCGCACCCCTGGGGCGGGCCTGAAGCAAAGCCAGCCACCACATGGCCACACAAGTGGGGGTGTAAAGTGCTTCTCTCCAGACTCACCCAGCATGTCTATCCTGGGGTTGCTCTTTCCTTCTGTTAATTTTGCAGCATACCTCCCAGCCCACATAACAAAGCTGTGAAGAGATAAATCCATGTTGACTTCACGGAAGAGGCAAAAAGGCCAAAGAACTCTGGGCCCTGCTCCTGGTAAATGCTAGACTTAGGAGCTTCCCCCTCACATCTGTGTTTCCTCCTGTCAGCTAAACGCCAATAGAGATACATAGTCTCCGAATTATACCTCAAGGAGCCAGTGAGATGGCTCAGCAAGTAAAGGCCACCAAGCCCAGTGACCCGAATTCAGTCCCTAGGATACATGGTAGAAGGAAAGTGTATAAACTAATGATATGACTGCTCTGTGGTCTAGATAAGGGTAAAGCTTTTATTGTACATATGAGAGAGAACAGCCAGAGGCATCTGGAAGAGTTCAGAGCAGAGAAGGAAGTAGACAGAACATGGCCAGCAGACTGGACCTGGCCAGGGGAGAAGCAGGAGCAGAGCAGAGAGAGGGGAACACAGAAATAGAAACAAAATCATGAGAGAGGGGAGTAAACAGAAAATGGGTGTGGGGGAAGAGCAGGGGGTCAGAGAGGGGAGGAGGAATACAGAGAGAGAGGGAGAGGGAGACAGAGAGAGGGAGAGGGAGACAGAGAGAGAGGGAGACAGAGAGACAGAGAGAGAGGGAGACAGAGAGAGAGGGAGACAGAAAGAGAGGGAGAGGGAGACAGAGAGAGAGGGAGAGGGAGACAGAGAGAGAGGGAGAGGGAGACAGAGAGAGAGGGAGAGAGAGACAGAGAGAGGGAGAGGGAGACAGAGAGAGAGAGAGAGAGACAGAGAGAGAGAGACAGAGAGAGAGGAGGAGAGGGAGACAGAGAGAGAGGAGGAGGAAGACAGAGAGAGGGAGAGGGAGACAGAGAGAGAGGAGGAGGAAGACAGAGAGAGAGGAGGAGGAAGACAGAGAGAGGGAGAGGGAGGCAGAGAGAGAGGAGGAGGGAGACAGAGAGAGAGGGAGAGGGAGACAGAGAGAGAGGGAGACAGAGAGAAAGGGAGACAGAGAGAGAGGGAGAGGGAAACAGAAAGCACAGTTGGAATAGCAGGGTTATAAGGAAAATGAGTAACTGAGGGTAGGGAAGCCTGTGAGCTGGGGAAGTTTGAGTAGGGGAGGAGGTGAGGAGAGCTAGGATGATAGCTAGCATGGTCTTTGAAATGTGCAACAGGGACTTGTGATACTGAGGGATCCTAGAAGCCAGCATATACTTTGGTATGCTAATGGGTGTTCGGTTGTAACCTCCAGCTCTCCTCTGCATGATCCAGAAAGCCCCATTCCTGTCTCTCTCCAAGCCCCGCCCACTCAGAGAACCTCCAGACAAAGGACAGGCACCAAAAGGCCCAGTTCAGCATTCTTGGCAGCTCCTGCAGCTTCCTCCCTTGAAGTTGCCAGCCACCCAAGTCCCCACCTAAAGTGCTCAGCTTTTGACCATACTTGGGCACAAACCCAGCTTGTGGCAGATGCATCATCACCCCACACCTACAATCTATAAAGTCTCCCTGTGGATGCAGCTTCTCCCGCCTCCATCTCAGACTGGAGACCCTGCTCAGGAGCTGCTTTGCTCAAATAAACCTGTTCTTGTACTTTTTCAATTCGGCTTGATCTGGCTTACTGCATCGGTGGGATGCACACGTGGTGGGGTGGGGGCACAGGTAGCCATTTGTCCCTCCTGCCTTTTGGAATTTGTTGAAATGGAGTTTCCTTTGGAGTTCACAGAAAGACCTGACTCCTATAAGATATCCTTTGGCTTCTAAACACACACACACACTCATAAACAAACAAAATG
Organism: Onychomys torridus; assembly: GCF_903995425.1. Taxonomy (NCBI): domain Eukaryota; kingdom Metazoa; phylum Chordata; class Mammalia; order Rodentia; family Cricetidae; genus Onychomys; species Onychomys torridus. Next base: position 146,468,850 of record NC_050445.1, on the reverse strand, counting down.
TGCCAGGGGTGGTGGTGCACACCTTTAATCCTAACACACAGAAGGCAGAGACAGGCAGATCTCTGTGAGTTTGAAGGTAGCTTGGTCTACAAATCCAGTTCCAGGACAGCCAGGGCTATTACACAGAAAAGCCATGTCTTGAAAAAAAAAAATGTAAATTAAAAAAATTTTAAAAATACCTCAATTTGACTAGTAGTCCCTGAATTCTGGAACTCTGTGAGCTCCACATGAGTAAAGCAATAAACACGAATAAGCCACATCTAGCTTTGACCATCTAGGTCAATAATAAAATGTACATTTAATATTTACCTGCTGGGTTAACATTTACCAAGTGTCTTATATTTACTGGCCCAGTTCATAACGAAAGCATCTTGCAAGGCAGTGCCATCCAGGCTCCAACTGGTTCCAAAGGACTGTCAGCCTTGATGTTCTCATCATTGGTAAGCCACCCCACACTGAGCAGGACTGACCTGTGTAGTCAACAGCACTCTGCAGTCTCCAGGCTTAGGCTGTCTTGGGTGTTGCACTTCTCACCTCATTCTGTCTTGGGTCACTCCCTCTGGGGAAGACAGCTGCTGTCTGTAAGTATATTCAATGTTCTGGCGGAGAAGCTGTGGCCACCTGACAACAGGCAGGACCGCCCAGAGAGAAGAACCATTCCCCCAGGGAGCCTTCACTACCAATGTCTTTTAGGTTTTTGTTTGTTTTACATAATGGCTTTATGGAAATGTAATTCACATGACATATAATTCAATCACCTAAAAGTTAATTTTGGTGACATTTTATGATAGTCAGATACATGTTAGCCACCAACACCCTGAAACTGAGAATATTTTATTCATGGGAAAAGGAACCTGTGCCCTTCAGCTGTCTGCTCATTCCCCCAGCTGCCACACAAAACCACCACTGAAGAACTTCTAGATCCATCTTCATATTTGCCTTTTAAAGATATTTTACAGAAGTAGATTCATATAGACTGGGTTTTTTATCTTAAGTGTGTGCATGATTCAGGGGTGGGGGCTCACGTGCCACAGTGCGATTAGGGTCAGAGGACAGCTTTGTCAATCTGTTCCCTTCTTCCACGCTGTGTGGGTTCTGGGGATGGAACTCAGGTCACCAGTCTTGTTTGGAAAGTACCTTTACCCGCTGAGTCATCTCATTGGCCCAGAGTGTAGCATTTTCTAACTGATCATTATTTACCCTCATGTTTCCAAAGTCCATCCATGTTGTAGCATGTATCAGAACTTCATTTCCTTTTATGGCTGAGTAGAATTCTGTTCTCATTGTATATAAGTATATTTTGCTTATCCATTCATCCATTCATGGACATTGGTTTACTTCCAACTTTGGGCTATTGTGAATACTGTTACTATAAACACTGATATACAACTTTTTATGTGGATATATATTTTCACAACTCTAGGGTGTGTATACAGAAGCCAATGCTGGACAGTAAAGTAACTTTTATGGGCAGTCACTTGAGAAGCAAACAGTACCATTTCCCCTCTCCACCAGGAGTCTTTGAGGACTTCTGTTTTTCCATGTACCTTCTGGCACTTACTGTATTTGACTTTTTTTGTTCTAGCAGATCTAGGTGGGTATGACTGACATTCCCATACTGGTTTGTGGTTTTCCTGATAACTTACAATGTCTACCATCTTTTCTTGTGCTCTTGGTCATTTATGTATCATCTTCTTAAGAGAAATGTCTGCTCCAGGCCTTAACCCTTTTGTTAAAATTAGTTGGAATTTATTATTAAATTGTAAATATTCTTTTTCTTGGGTGGGGGGAGAGTTTCAAGACAGGGTTTTTCTGTGTAGCCCTGGCTGTCCTAGAACTCACTCTGTAGACCAAGCTGGCCTCGGTACTCACAGAGATCCACCTGCCTCTGCCTCTCAAGTGATGGGATTAAAGGCATGTGCCACTACCACCTGACTTGGTAATATTCTTTATAGACTCAGGATATGACTTTTATTAAATATGTGATAGCAAAAATGTTTAAAAAATCCATTTTATATATTGCCTTTTATTGTTTTTTAATAACATTTAATTTTTTTTAATTTAGTGTAGATGTTAAGGGGGATGTGCTACTACATTTGTGCAGAGGTCAGAGGACAACCTATGCAAGTTAGTTCTCTCCTTCATCCATGTGGGGCCCAGGAATCAAACTCAGATGGTCATGTTGGTGGCAGTCACCTTTACCTAATGAGCCATCTTGCTAGCCCATCTCAGCCTTTTCTCATTATTAATAATACTTTTGGAAACATAGAATATATATTCATTTTAATGAAGTTCAATTTGTCTTTTTCTTTTATGGTTCATGTCTTAGTGTGTTTTATATGTTTGGTTTTGATTTGTTACATTACTTTGTTTGGGGGGTGTGTGTGTGTGTGTGTGTGTGTGTGTGTGTGTGTGTGTGTGTGTGTGTGTGTGTGCCATGCCATACATGTGGAGGCCAGAGAACAAATTCCACCACATGGGTCCTAGAGACCAAACTTAGGTCCTGAAGCTTCTCAGTGGGTGCCTTTATTCACTGAGCCATTGCCAACCTGAATCTTGGTTTATAGCTAAGACTCCATCATCAAACCCAAAGTCATAAAAATGTAGCCATATGTGTTCTTCTAATAGTTCCATAAATTCTTATACTTAAGCTCTTGTTCTGTTTCACATTAACTTATACCTGGTGTTTAGGTTGGGGCCCAATTATTCTTTTGCATGTAGATGTCCAGTGATTTCAGAATCACTTACTAGAGACTGTATTCTTCCCTGTTGAGTGCTTTGTGTCTTTGTTGAAAATTGCTTCACGTGGGTGTACATCTGGATTCAAAAGCAGTGCACAGATCCCTGCGTCTCCCATTGTGCCCGTATGCCACTGCCTCAATTATCACTGTTTTGTGCTGACTTTACATCAGAAAACATGTGAATCTTCCAGCTTTGTTCTTTTCAAGATAGCTGTAACTGTTCTGGCTCCTTGCAAATCCATCCATATGAATTTTTAACTCAACAGTTTCTACAAAGAAGCTGAGGTTTAGATAGGACTTTCATTGAATCTACACACCATCTTAACGGATGCTTATTTCTTGTTAACTCCTAAGTCTTACCCACAAACATGGAGTGATTTTCATTGATTTAAAGCCTGTTCAGTGTACCTTTCAACAATCGCTTGTACTTTTCACACCATGGTTTTCATAATTTCTGTCAATTTTGTTCTTGAGTATTTTAATTTTATCACTTTAAAAAAATTGAATTGATTTCTTAATACTCTTCCTTGAATCATTCATTGAGGTATATAAGAATGCAGAGGTGTGCTCACGCGGCTAAGGGCTCACATGGTTGGTCACCGGCCAGTTCTCAGCACAGCACGTGGGTTCTAGTTGTTCGTACCCAACTGCCACCACAGCCTCTAGCCATGCCGGTAGACATCAGCAAGTGGGCCGGGCCCTTGAGCCTACAGGAGGTGGATGAGCGGCCCCAACACCCACTGCGGGTCACCTATGCTGGGGTGGAGGTGGACGAGCTGGGCCAAGTGTTGACGCCCACCCAGGTTAAGAATAGACCCAGCAGCATTTCATGGGATGGCCTTGACCCAGGGAAACTCTACACCTTGGTCCTCACAGACCCCGATGCTCCCAGCAGGAAAGACCCCAAGTACAGGGAGTGGCACCATTTTCTGGTGGTCAACATGAAGGGCAACGACATCAGCAGTGGGAAGGTCCTCTCGGATTATGTGGGTTCGGGGCCTCCCAGTGGCACGGGCCTCCATCGCTACGTCTGGCTGGTGTACGAGCAGGACAAGCCCCTCAAGTGTGACGAGCCTGTTCTCAGCAACCGGTCAGGAGACCACCGCGGCAAATTCAAGGTGGCGGCCTTCCGCAAGAAATATCACCTAGGAGCCCCAGTAGCCGGCACGTGTTATCAGGCGGAGTGGGATGACTATGTGCCCAAGCTGCACAAGCAGCTGTCTGGGAAATAGGGGAGTCAGTCACTTGACAGTCCTGCCCCCCCCCCTGCAGTGTCATCTGAACCATGAGTGGCACGTCTCTCCTCTTCTCACTCCCATCCTGCAAAGGGGAGACTGGAGCTGTTGTGGGGAGGTAGTTTAGGGTGACTCTTTCTTCTTGTTTGCCCTAAAGACTCTAAATAATTGCATGTCCCAGTTTGTTTTGATCAAATTTAAGCTCCATCTGGTGAATATTTGGCACTATGATGGGGTTGTTATATTGTTAATAAAAAGATAGTAACTCCAAAAGCAGAGAAGGAAGGAAAAAAACCCATGTAAGAAAACAAGGTCTACAGGAAGATGACTAAGTATTCATCCTTATGAAGACACAGGTGTGATGCCTCTGCCTCCATTCTGATCAGGAGCTGTTGCACAGTGGGCCCCATCTAATGAGACTTGTTCTAAGTCCTGTCTCCTGCCAGCACAACCAGAGACTCCACATCCTGGGTAATGCCAGACAGTACAGCTAAACGAGTATTTGTGTCTTGTGGCTCCATTAAAAAGAGCTGGGAAAGGCAGTAAGGAAGAAGGCTTTGCTGTAACCTGGCTTGGCCAGGGGGCCCTGCTGCAGTTCTGTATTGCAGTCCTGGACAGGTAACAGGAGTCCTTAACTCAGTTCCTGCTAAGTCAAGTGCTTCTCACTGGTGCAAGAAGAGCTAACCTGGAGCTGCTTATGTTATGTTTGCTTCTTGTCAAATAAAAATTTTAAAGGGAAACAAACCCTACACAATGGATTTTTTTGTACTGATTTTATATCTCAAAACCTTGTTGAACTCATTTGTTGGATGTTGTTTCACACTTTGACTGGTTGGTAGATTGATTTCTTAAAATTTTCTGGGTTCTTACTGATTATTTTCATTTTGTTGCTTGAAATGGTACCTCATGTAGCCTAGGCTAGCCTTGAACTTTTGACCCTCCAACTTCTATCTACTTAGTGCTGGAATTATACATATTTACCATCATGCTTGTTGGTTGTGTGGGGATTTTTGTTGTTTTGCTTTGGTTTTTGAGTATTCATGCATACATATGCACACTTAAAGCAATTTAAAACATATAGCTATCAGATTGTTCTAGTTTTCTTTCTGTTGTTGGGATAAAAAACACTGCTAGTATGACCAAAAGCAACTTAGGGGAGGGAAGAAGGGTTTGTTTGGCTTATACTTCCAGGTCTTAGCCCATCCTTAGGGGTAGTAAGGGTAGGAACTCAAGCAAGAACTTGAAGCAGAAACCACAGAAGACTACTTCCTGGCTTGCTTTGGTTTTCCAAGACAGGTTTTCTCTGTGTAGCTTTGCGCCTTTCCTGGTAGCCCAGGCTGGCCTCGAACTCACAGAGATCCGCCTGCCTCTGCCTCCCGAGTGCTGGGATTAAAGGCATATGCCACCACCACCCGGCCCTGAGCTCACTTTCTTATACAGCCCAAGATCACTGGTCAGGGAATGGTGCCACCCACAGTGGGCTGGGCCCTCCTACATCAATTATCAGTCAAGACAATGCCCCACAGACACACCTACAGGCCAATCTGATCTAGGCAATTACTCTACAGGGCCTTTCCTCTCAGGTGACTCAAGGCTGTGTAAAGTTGACCGTTAAAGTTGACTAGGACACAAGTTGGAAAGAAACTATATTCACAGCTTTCACTGAAACCCCTCCAGTGAAAGAATGAGATTCGGAACTCCGTTTCTCACCTTTTCATGTGATCAACCAGACAGGGTACACATATGCCTCCAAGCAGCTGCCTTGGGGCTACAGTCTTCAAAGAAGCTGGAACAATTTTTCTTACAGAAGCATGTAGCTGGGAGAAAGGCATAAGAAGAGAGCTCTTGAGAAAGCCTGGCACGGACTCGGGATGGCTGCTCATTGTTTCAGGGAAGCATTAGAGCAGGGAATCTCAGAGTGTGGCAGAGTTCACTTCAGAACACCATGTAGAAAGAATTAATGGGCCACCCACAACCTTATCTGACCCTACAATGTCCGCAGAACTGAGCAACAAAGTTTAACCCAACAGCCTTTGCCTTGCAAGCCTCTGGTGTCAAGATCCCTTGTGGCCCGGCTGTAACTCAATACAGGAGCCAAGGAAATTAAATGGAATTTGGGGAACTTGATCCTTGTGTGCCGAGGGCAGAAATATTTGTGTTGATAGAAGCAGGGCGTGGGTCTGTTTGCTTAGGGCCCTTCTCTCTCTCTCTCTCTCCAAAGGGCTCGCTGGTATTGTAGGATCAGGCTGGTCTCAGGGCCCCTGGGGAAAAACAAAGTTCTTGGTAAACTGTCCCAGACCCTCACCACTCACAGGGGAAGACCCTCACCACTCACAAGGGAGCTATGGAGAGTGTCAGCTGACAGCCCTCTGTGAAACAGACTAGCTTCACAAACTAACCAGGAGAACTGGTCTGTGACAATAACAGTTGAAAACCTTGAGAAAGAGATTGATGCAGCATGCTGAGAAGCCAGTCAAGTACACAGCTGCTGCACTTAAAAAAGGCACAGGAAAGAGTGTGTGAAGCTACCCCACTCCTCATAACTCAGGGATCTGAAAAAGCCAAAACTTAGGAAAGCTTCAGAAAGATGGGTTAGAGGAGGCAGGTGGATGTGGGGGTGACAGTGATCTGCACTGCCAAGTCCACTATGCTAAGAAATGTCTTGGGAATGGAGAGACAGCTCAATCCATAAAGTGCTTTCCTTGAAAACATGAGGACCCAGCTCCAGAACTCAGGTGAAAATGCCAGGGCATGGTGGTGAACCACTGTATCACTAGCACCAGGAGGTTAAAAAAGGAGAAAAGTCAGCCAGGAGGTGGTGGCACACTCCTTTAATCCTAAGACTCGGGAGGCAGAGGCAGGTGGATCTATGGGAATTCGAGGACAGCCAGGGCTATACAGAGAAATCCTGTCTCGAACAAACAAACAAACCGAAAAGTTTCTGGGGCTTGATGGACAGCTAGTTGCTTGGTTGAGCTCAATGCCAGTGAGAGGATGAGATGTGACGTTGTGCTCTGACCTCCACAGGCACACACAGGCACACACACACACACACACACACACACACACACACACACACACACCCTGCACACAGACATTACAAACAAAAGAAATGCCTAAGGCATTAGTGAAGCATATTTTTGGATGTATCTGTGACAGCATCTCCACACAGGATGAACTGAGGGGAGCAGGTATGCCCTGAATGAAGGAGGACTGCCCTACATATCAGGAACTGGGTGGATAAAAAGGGAAAGGAGAAAGCAAGTAGAGGAGTGGCATTCTCTTTACTGTACTTCTGCTCTACATGCTATTAACAACATCTGCCACATGTTCTCACTGCCATGCCCTGACGTGCTCCATCGTGCCTTTCCTGTCATGGTGGTTTGCACCCTCCAAATGTGAGCCAGATCTACCCAGTCTACCCTTAAATTGCTTCTTGTCATGTTATTTGGTCATAGCAATGAAAAAGGTGACTGACATAATGATGAAGACAGCTATATAGATAGATGGATGATAGTGAGTTAGATAAATAAATAGAAAGATGGTAGGTAGATAGATAGATAGATAGATAGATAGATAGATAGATAGATGACAGTGAGTCAGCTAAATAAATAGAAAGATGGTAGGTAGGTAAATAGATAGATGGATGACAGTTAGATAAATAAATAGAAAGATGGTAGGTAGGTAGGTAGGTAGGTAGGTAGATAGATAATAGATAGATGACAGTGAGTTAGATAAATAAATAGAAAGATGGTAGGTAGATAGATAGATAGATAGATAGATAGATAGATAGATAGATAGATAAAAGTACAAGGGGGAAGGGGAGAAGATAGAGAACATACAACATGACAGACTCTAGTTGGGTAGCAAGATCACTGTAGTAGGAGTTAAGAGAAATACCTTCTGATTGTGCTGCCACTGGTCCTGATGTGAACCTGGCCTGTAAGATTCTTTTTTTTTTTCAGGCTAATGATTCTCCATGTGAGTTAAAATATCTCTAAGGACCTCTAATTCCAGCATCCATGGGTTCTCTGACTATGAGGAAGGTCCAGCAGGGGCCCATAGTTGCCTATAACAGCTTGGAACCTGCCCTTAGTTCTTCCTCATGGGAACAAGGGACTTTATTTGTACATATGGTGAAACCTGCTAGTCAATGCCACGCTAGAAGAGCCATGTGACCAAGCACAGAGAGTGACATGGAAGCAAAATCAGCACCCGGACTTCAGAGAAGTCGCACCAAGCCTTGTCATCCTGACATTAATACCCAGTACCAATATTTGTTAATACTAATGACATTAATACAAAATTCACACTCTTCCAGAATCAGACACAAGGGCCACCATTTTACATAGATTCTCAGTCTCCATAAATCCTGGGGGGGGGGGGGGAACTATATATCATTCTCATTTTACAAACAGGAAACTAAGATCCAGATGTTTTCCATGGCTGATCAGACATCCGGTCAAAGGCAAGAGCATCTACTGTATGCTGTAAAAAGCGGGGCCAGGTGGGGGGGGGGCTCAGTGGAGATTCTGTGGCTATTAGGAGACCTGTGAGGGAGGGAAGAGAAGCTGTGAATGAGGTGCACGGTCTGCACACAGCAGTAAGAACAGAGAGGTTGAGAAATGTTGCAGAGAGACTAGACACAGGTACCATTGATAAGAAGTGGTGATTCCAAGGGTCAAAGGTGAAGTAGACTAAAAATAGCTCCCCCACCCACCCCGAGAAATGGTGAAATAGGTCCCAGACCATTGGCAGAAGGTGAGACAAACAGTCAGGCCCCTGAGACAGGATGAGGGAGGCACTTGAGCAAAATAAGCAGTCAGAAGTTCTTGCCAAGTGTCCCATAGTCTCCCTTCACAATGTTGCTTCATAGTCCTACTACTGAGTGACTTTGGGGGGAAGGGATAGGGAAGGATTGGGATTTGAACCTAGGACCTCATGTTTTCTGGGCAAGTTGTCTACCACTAAGTTACATTTCCAGACAGGGGTACTGACTCAGTGTCTCAGAGATCCCTCTTCCCTGTCCCCTACAGCCTTTCTGTTCTCCTATGGGATGTGTACAAACCCAGTCTTTCCTTGGGCTCTCGTGCCCCTGTGTTTCTCTCTTTTGGAAGTCTGCATTGCCTTCTTTTCCTCCCTTGGCAACAACAGCTGCCTGACAAGCAACCAGGAAATGCTCCTGTGCTCAGAAAGAGCATGCAAAGGCTATTCTGTGGAGTGAGGGAAACGGGGCACCAGGAAGAGGCCAAACCATCCAAGAGCAGATGATCCAGATGCACTGCCTGCTGCATGCAAAGGATTCAACTAATGCTTGCTGCAAGGAAGAAAGGGAGAGATGGAAGGATGACCTGAATGACAGACACATCTAATCTGAGGGTTTCAAACCCACGCACTACACTCAGGGCTTGCCAGTAGCTCTTCAGAAAAAAAAAAAAAAAAAAAAAGACATTTTTAATAAAATGAATCAGATGATGCATGCTGTTGAGGACCCCGGTACCTGCTCTGCATCTCTCTATAGCCCTGACTCTAAATTCTCCAGAGGGGTCCTTCCCCATTCCATTTCCCTCGGCTTCCTAAGATGAACCTCTATCAATGACATCACTTTAGCTGTGTGCATCATCTTCTCTTATTGCCTTTGACTGGAAGTTCTGTGGGTGTTTCTGCCTCTGCAGCTGAAAGATAAACTTCTGAAAATGACATGTTAAATTTTGTATTTGTCCCCAAGGGCCACCTTCCATTCTTCCTCACCTTGGCCTCAAAAGGCTTTGGACTGAGTTATCCAGGTTTCCCTGAAGTTTAAGCTTCTGGGCTACAGTGAGCACAGACGACAGAAGACACAGGGGAAAGACTGGGGGTGGGGCAAGAGATTGGGCATTTCTTCCCTCCCACCCCAGTTGCCATAATGCCACGGCATCTAATGACCACTCCCTCCCTTTCCTGTTTGGGAGATGGTGGTTTCCACCACCGCCTGTGCATGCTGTATTGTTTGTCCCTTTTTTTCTTTTTCTTTTTTGACTTGGTTCACTCTGTAGCCCAGGCTGGCCTAGAACTCACTGTGTAGACCAGGCTTACCCTTGAAGCTTTGTGAAGTATTGATCATTGCATTTCCTGTCCTGTGATGATTTACTACATATTAATGACTTAGTATGGAGTGACACTGGTCTAGACATACACCAGTTCTGTGTAATATCAGTTTAGGGTAAGGAGGCCTACAACTCTCTCCATCCTTCTCTCAGGGGCCCTATAGCCCCTTCACTCCAGGACCACCTCCTGCCTCCTGGACTGCACCAGTTATTTTCCTTCTGCTGGGGAGCTACCAGCAACTAATGTATCTTCAACTTTAGACTTGGACATTTCTCTTGCAAGCCTGGCTTGGTAGTACATGCCTGTGATGCCAGGAATCAGGAAGCAGAGGCAGGAGGATCACTGCAAATTCAAAATCAGCCTGGTCTACAAAGTGAATTCTAGGCCAGCTAGGGCTTCCCAGTAAGATCTTGTGTACAAAAATCAAAGGAAGAGAGGGAGGGAAAAAGGCAGGTGAGGGAGAAAATAGAGAAGGAGAAGGAAAGTTCTTTTGCAATGTAAATATGACTTCTAGGAAAAGCTGGAAGTGGATAAACTTATCACATTTATTTACAGGAAGGAGTTGGAAATAAAACATCTTGTGAAAACCTACAGAGGCCAGGTGGTGGCAATGCACATCTTTAATTCCAGAACTTGGAAGGCAGAGGCAGGCAGATCTCTGAGGTCAGCCTGGTCTAAGAGTGAGTTCTAGGACAGCTAGGGTTGTTGCACAAAGAAACCTTATCTCAAAAAAACGGGGAGAGAGAGAGGGGGGGGGGCAGACAGACAGACAGACAGAGACAGAGACAGAGAGACACACAGAGAGACAGAGACAGAGAGAGAGACAGACAGACAGAGACAGAGAGAGAGACAGACAGACAGAGAGAGAGAGGGGGGTCCTGCAGTGTACTTCTCATTGTGTAAATGCAGCAGTCGTCTCTGTGAACGTCTAAAGACACAGTCACTGATGTTGCTTTTGATTGGGGTGAAGAAGGAAAAGCTTGGGAGAGGGGCCAGTGTCCACAGACTAGAAGAGGTCCTGAAAAGAAACAGAATCATTGGATGTTTGTGCAGAGCTGGCCTGTTCCCACCCTCTCCTCTTTCCTCTTCAGCCACCATTACCTTCCTTCATGGCTGGCTTCTTCCTGCTCCTCTTCCTCCTCTGCCTCTCCCTTTCTCCCTGCTCTTTCCTCGGTCGCCACACTTACGCTCTACAGGCTACAGAGGAAGTGCATGTTCACTGTCATCAGAGAGCATGCCAGAGACTTCTTGGGTGGGACTCACACAGCTACAAGCTGTTTCCTGTGTTCAGGGAACCAGAGAAAGTCCTTTCAGAAGGACCTTGACATTCATGCTCTGCCTGCAATGGGTGAGTAGACATTATGTGGATGAAATCCTGAGAGGCAAGATCCATTCATGGTGATGCTTTCACATAATCTGGAGGACAGCAAATGGGCGTGCATTCTCCTCTCCTTAGCATTCTTGCAGGTACAGAGAATCAGATTATAACCTTTGGGACAGGTTGAGCGACTCTTCGTGGGACCTACCATTGATGAGGATTATGTAGGAGAGTAAAAAGGGCGTTTCAACTGTCCGATCACACACACCCGGTGCTCTTCCTCTTGGCATTTGTAAGAGAGACTGCCAGTGGCCCACTACATCATCTGTCTTTTCTCTTCTTGCTTGATGAAATGACATAGGCAGCCTCCACCAAATTCTAGCCAATACACTCAAGCTTCCAGGAAATCTCTACAAGACAACAGCTAGGTGACAGCTCTCTCCCCTCCACTGTCTTTGTCTGCTGCTAGGAATGTAGGTGTAATGGCTGGAGATAGTGCAACCACTCGGCTATAAGATGGAACCCACAGAGACCACACTAGAGACTTTTAAGACTAAAAAGTCTGGGGCTCTGAGTAGTTAACTGTACCAGTCTTGAACTGTTTTCCTTTGCTTATAAGTGAAGGAAAACAAATTTCTATCTTGTTTAAATACTATTTGTTTTGATTCTTTCTTCTGTGTGGCCAAATCTGTTAGAGCATCTCAGGGTCTTTGGGTACAACAAGTAAGTTATCTTGAATAAGTTCTAGCCTGGAAATTACAGTTACTTTCTTAATTTCTCCAGAGATGTCTAACCACTGAACTATCATTCCCTTTCTTTCCAGGAACTTGAAGACTGCATTCTCATGCTCCCTGAATGTGTCCATTTCCCACTGAATGGCAAAATAGAAACTGGAATGTCTTCACAGTTCCCACTCTGGCCAATTCTGGTGCAGGAGTTTCTGCAGGCAGCTGAGCCACAGTCGCACTACTACATGGGAATATGAGAACACGTAACTGAGGTCCACTGGAGAGAGAGATCAGGAGGGATCCCACATCTCCAGATTCCTCAGCGATGGCCAGATGGGAAGAGACTCAGGAAACAGAAGCCTGCCCTTGTCTTTAGCTAGAAAACAGAATACCCTGAGTGAAAGCCAGTAAAGCACTTTTGAAGAAAGCACATCTGGCCTTTTCAGGAAGTAGTTAGCAGTGGAGGGAAGTTGTGAGTGAAGAGGAGGAGGATGGGGAATGAGGGACTGAGGGAGAGTAGGCAGTGTTCCTGATCTCTCTTCTCTGTGTCAGCCCTGGCTGTGCTTCCAATCCAGCATGGCTTCCACTACCCTCCAAGCCACACAAGCTCTGTATCACTCCTTGAATAGGTCTGCAGGCTGATCCCCAAGTGAAGAAAGCTCAGCCTGCAAGGCTAGGTGCCACATTCTTTTGATCCCAGCACCCAGGAAGCAGAGACAAGTAGATCTCCATGAGTTTGCTGTCAGCCTGGTCCACACAGTGAATTTCAGGCCAGCCAGGGCTATATAGTGAGACCCTGTCTCTCAAGTAATTAATTAACAAATTAAAAAATAATGTGCCAATCCAGCTTGCACCAATTCGAATGACACCTCCATGGTGAAGCCTTCCAGATCTCCTCAGGCAGTTACAGCTTTTCTCTTCTCTATTTCTAAACATCTACATGTTCAAGCAAGCTTTAACTCCTAGGGCTAGCATCGTGTATGCTTTGCATTTAACTCAAATGAATTTAACTTCAAGTGCTCAGTAAATAGAAAGTTCTAGAAAAGAAGAGAGGCATTTTTATTTTCATATCTACAAAATATATCTTCTCCTATTTGGTTCTTTTGAAAATTTTTAAATTTATTTTTATACATTTTTATTTAAATATAATTGTAACACTTTCTCCGCCCTTCCCCCAACACCTCCCAGTTCTCCTTCCAACTGCTTCCATGTTTACATCTGTAACCCTAAGTCAGCACTCTTAAGACTGAAGTAGGAGGAGTGTGGTGAATTCAAGGCCAGCTTGGCTACAGAGTCAGACCCTGTCTTAAGAGTACAAAAATACTGACAATAAATAAGAACAAAAATTTAAAGGGAATTCTTGCTGAAATTCAAAGAAAAAAGTTACTCAGAATTCACTCATGAGTTTGGAGGGGTAGCCTTCTGAGATGTTTGCAGCAACACTGTACATGCAAATACTATTTACAGTCACACTCACTGTGTATGCTGACTCTCTGCAGTTACACTGTACATACTGACACTCTGCAGTTACACTGTACATGCTGATATACTCTGCAGTTACACTGTACATACTGACACTCTACAGTTACACTGTACATGCTGACACTCTGCAGTTACACTGTACATGCTGACACTCTGCAGTTACACTGTACATACTGACACTCTGCAGTTACACTGTATATACTGACACTGCAGTTACACTGTACATGCTGACAATCTGCAGTTACACTGTACGTGCTGACACTCTGCAGTTACACTGTACATGCTGATACACTCTGCAGTTACACTGTACATGCTGATATACTCTGCAGTTACACTGTACATACTGACACTCTACAGTTACACTATACATGCTGACATTGCAGTTACACTGTACATGCTGATATACTCTGCAGTTACACTGTACATGCTGACTCTCTGCAGTTACACTCACTGTGCATGCTGACACTTGACTAAATCCCTGAAGAGGCTGAGGGAGCTCCTCTCCCAAGCCATGTGATAACTTCTCCTTTTTTGCCTTTGCCCTTATGTGTGTGTGGTATATTCCATATGAGTGGGTGGGAGTACGTGTACCCATGCACATGCAAGCAAAGGCCCGAGGATTCCTCTTTTACTCTGCCCCTTAGTTTTTGAGACAGGGTCATTCACTGACTTCAACTAGGCTGGCTGCTCAGCAAGCCCTAGGGCTCTGTCTGACTCCTCTCCATCCCCAACCCCCAAGGCTGGGTTTAGGAGCACAGGGTGCTCTCTTATCTACTGATCCATCTCCCTGGAAGTCCCATGATAACTTCCTAACTACACCCCTCCTTGTGTATTCTAAAGGGTGGGAACTTGTGCTTCCAGCTGGAACTGAGTGTACATTTGTTGAATGCCAAGCGAAATGATTGCAGGATTTTCCACTGGTAACACCTTGTCTGGGATGAAAAGAAAGCCACCCTACCCAACTTAGCCATTCAAGCTCTTATCTAATCCCTTTTCTGCAGACAGGAGCTATTCACTTTTCAGAGCAGACCAGGTCATGGTAAACAAACCTCACTGTTAGGAAACCAGAGTGTGCAGAACACCTGTCAGGACACCTGTCAGGACACCAGGAGCATGGAGGAGCTTAGACAGCTTCGGGCACCACCCCTGCCAACATCCAGGTCCAGGTGAGACCACACTGGCTTTCCACAATCAGTCTTGACACAGAGGTTCAGCCCATTCTCAGTGGGACTCCTAAGAAGCCAATCTGCTTTTTGTGTCTGGTTATCCTAAGGTCAGCCTTCAGTCTTCAGAGGGGCTGCAAGTACTAATGGAGTAAAAAGAGGAAAAATATTCTGGGGTGACTCGCTTCTTGATCACCCATAACAGAAATCAATAAGAGACAAAGAAATCAGAGGGTATGGTAGCAAGCTGTAATCCCCACACTTGGGAGACAGAGGCAGGGGGATCAGAAATTCAAGATCATCCTTAGATACATATCCAGTACGAACCAAGCTAAGTGGGACTATGATACACTTTTTCTCTCTGTGGGGACCACAGAACAGTTGAGTGCACAGTGGCGCAAGAAGAGGAACAGATGAGTATTGATGAAATTATTAAGGCCACTCCACGTAGTTAAAAGGGAGGTTTATTTTGTGGGCTAACTTACAAATGAAGGGGTAGGTTGCAGGATCTGGCAAAGGTATAGCGCAGTCCAGCGGTGTTCTCTGGAGAACTCTGCTCAGTCTACCTCCAGCGTCCAGCGTCCTGGCACCAAGAGAGCGACCTCCTCTTGATCCTTGGTCTTCCGCTCCCTCCTCTGCCCCGCCTTGTGGGCATGATCATTACCGAAGCCTCAATGGGGGTTGGAACTTCCAGGCCAATGCTGGGATGGCTATCCACTACAGATGAGCTTGTCCCCCAAATGTAGATAGCCACCTGACTATGTGATGGCCATCACAGCTGAGCGTGACAGAAGGCCTGTGTTGACAGAGCAGGATAGGAAGTCTCTAAGGAGGACACTAGGTTTGTACTGGGGTAACAAATTGTGATATCAGTCACTGACAACCACTTCCCTGGAGGACTTTCTGCTCCATCTGGAACATCCCACTGTAGGGATGGAAAGGTCAACTCTCCACAGTGGGTGCCAGAAGCCTTCAGCTGTGTCTGCAATTCAGCCTCTCTCAGAGAGTTCCTGTGAGTCAAGGGTCACTCACTGACCAAGGACTACATGGCCCCTCTGGAGCCTTCTCTGCCAAGTACTTTCACCCCATCAGGAGAAATTCTGAGTCGTTAGGTTTGCCAGTATACCTATAATCCCTGCATTTGGGATGTGGAGGCAGGGGGATAAGCCAGCAAAGGGGAAACTGAGTTCAGATCCCCAGCAATACATAAAAGTCAGGCATGGAACCACACCTGTAATAGCAGTGCTGGAGAGGCAGAGACAGAGGACCCCTGAGGCTCATTGGCCAACCAGTCTGACTGAATTGCTGAGCCCCACATTCACTGTGAGAGACCCTGCCTCAAAACATAAGATAGATAGCAGAATGGAAGCACCTGATGTAGACCTCAGGCCTCCACACATGAACATATACAGGTACACACAGATAGGAGAGGAGTGGGGAAGAGAAAGAGAGAGTCCAACAGTTGGCTGTAGATCCATGACAATTGACTGCTGCCCGCCTGGCTTGCATAACCAAGTTTGGATACCTCTTCCCCAGAGTAATGGGGAAGGACAGCAGAAGACAGAACCTCCATTCCTCCTCCACCAGTTCAGTCCCCCAATATCACAGGGCCCAGAGCCAACCCTGGATTACCCATCAAAATGTGCTCAGAGCCAGGGGACAGAGCCGCTGCCTAGAGGAGATGCCGGCAAAGCCATTTCTGTAGGACTTGATTTGTTTGTCTTTGTTATAACTAGACTGTTGCCTCCTCTAGGCAAAGCTTGTCCAGCAATAAACTCCTGAGTACATCCTTCATTATGAAAGGTAAATAAAGTTATGACAGAAAAACAGTCAGTCTCTCACTAAGAAAGTAAGTAAATACTTTTGTTCAGTTTGTGGGAAATTTTGAGACCCAGTGGGCAAGGGAACACAGGTGTGATTCACAGTTACCCCCAATTTTAGCATCTGATTAATCACCTTGGATCTGACTGTGGGAGAGGTTCCAGGCCAGGGTGGTTGGTTGTACTTTATTTATGCATTTGAAGGATAAATCAAAAATGGCTAACAGCATCAAGACCATATCTTGTTATGTTTAAGAGGAGAGTGACAAAGTTGTCCTTTTGTCCATCCACTCATCTGTCCATCCTGCATAACTGGGGACTTATGCCAGTGAAGCGAGGAGAAGGCTCACCCAGCTTAGTAGTGGCTCTAGGCTGATTTGGGTTCTGCACAAGCTGTTCCATTCAGTTGCCCTTGACCTGTTGGGCCCACAGTGTCAGGTGACAAAAATGAGCCTGCCAGAAGGTGGCCACATTCTGAACTAATCCCTAACATGGGTCAGACCCATCTCACTGCCCTGAGCTCCCTGGTGCCAGACTCATTCCCCAGCCTATCCTTAGAAGGTGTGGCTACCCCAGGAGCCATCTCCCAGTCACACCTCCACCCCTTCCAGAAGGGCCCCTGGAGGACTCCTGTTACAGCAACCAGCCCTTCCAGTTGAGCAGAAATTTCCTGTTCTGGCAACCAAGAGGCATTTCATTTTGTTTTATTTTAAATGTTCAGTACATTCCCAGGCAGCTCCACCCTCCATTCTAATTCCATTGAACCTATTCCTCTTGGACCTTTATTTTCACACATGAGAAGCAGGAGAGAGGGTGGGGAGAGAAGTTGGCAAAATGAGGCTCAACTGTGAAAAGCTGAAAGCAAAATAAAGGGTCCTGTGCATCCCTGCTCTGTGTCTCTCCTTTCTCCTGCCTCAAACATGTCACCTCCGCCACCAAACCCAGTTAAGCTGGTGCCCAGTCTCCCCACCCCAAGGAGTACAGGCTGCATTAACTGAGCTAAAATACATAGTGTCACACACAGAAGCTGGCAATAATTAAAGGGTTAGGCAGACATCTGTGTCTTCAGACAATAACACATGTGTGTACTGTTCTTGATTTAAAACTAATAACCATGTCATGCTAATGTAACTGATGCCTCATTTGTTAGGGTCTGTGGAGAAAGAACTATTCCTTGTCATTGATTCTCCTAAATTCATGGAGCTTACATCTTTTGTTCAAATCATTTAAGCATTCTTCTTCTTTTTTTTTTTTCTGGAACTCTTTCTAAATATGAAGTGCTATTCTCTGCTTCACTAAGCAAAGTTCATGCAGCATAATTCATTACCCTCTGTAAGGACACAACTCTATACCCAAGGGCCTGGTGGAGTGTGCAGGTGGAGCGTGGGGGTAGAGCATGTGGGTGGAGCCTGGGGGTGGAGCATGCGGGGCTCTGGGTCTGTTTGTGAAACAAATAGTTATAACTTCCAAGATTGAACTTCGGTGAAGAAAACCAATAAACGATTGAGTTTTGGGGTTCTGGAGAATTCTTCGTCCTTACCTCCAGTTACTCTGTTGTTTGAAGTCTCATTTGTGCTCTCCAATCCCCTGCGTCCTGCCTCACGGGGAAGCTGCTAGGCTCTTGCTATGGCTTCTGAAGTCCATTTATTCTAGTTTTCTAGTGATCAGTAAATGATTGCAGCCCTGCTGGAAACCAACAGGCCTCTCTGTGTTTAAGAAGGGCAGAATGCCAATGAGAATGCATGTCTTGCTTTCTCTCCATTTGTTTTGAGTTTCAAATTGGTGGATACTAAACTGGGTGTGGTGGCACACTCCTCTAATACCAGTACTCGAGAGATAAGAGGATCTCTGTGAGTTCAAGGCTAGCCTGGTCTACATAGTGAGTTCCAGGACAGCCAGTGCTATATAAAGAGACCCTGTCTCAAAAAATAGATGAATGTTCATTATACGTAATAAGGGGATTGATCATGGTATAATCTCATACACCTATTACGTGTATTGGTCATATCACCCCATTTCCTTCTTTTGTCACCCTCGTCCTCCTGATAATCCCCTTCCTCTCCCTAATTACTCCCAACTCTGTTTTAATGTCTCCTATTTTATTTATTAATTTATTATTATCATTATTACTGGTGAACCAGTAAGTTTAATTCAGCTTACTTATAGGAGTATGGGGGCAGTGTTTATTTTATCAGGCAAGGTCTCATCCTGTAGCCAGGTTGTCTCGGAACTACGTAGCCCAGCCTGAGCCTCAAACTCACAGCAACCCTCCTGCCTCAGCCTCCCAAGTGCTGGAGTTACAGGCATGAGCCACCATGCCCAGCTCATTTTTGATGGGCATGTTGACCTTCCTAAGAATGTGTCCTTCCCTCTGGTGTCTGTGTTTGAGATGATTGAGCCTTCTTTAAGAACCATAACAGTACTCATAATAAATGTGTCTCACACCGGTAGACTACCTCACCATGAATCACCCAGAAAGATAGTTCCTGATGGTAGAACCTGACACCCATGAGACAAGCCAGCGAGGCAAGGAGGAGCGCCCGCCACATGCAAGATCCACAGCATTTCTCAAATTCCATGGGTGTGCCCCCACCCCAGGTTAAGTCATGTGGCCCACTTATTGGTGCCCAGGGTCTAACAGTCCTTCCCTTCTGGGTCCTTAAGTCTCAACATTTATGCAGAATCAAGTCTAGCAGGCCTGAGTTTCCCAGAGTCCCCCAGAGCATCTCACCTTCATGCTATAAGACTTGGAAAACAGATGAACCAACCCATGAAAATCCTGATTGGCACTGGTGTGTGTGTGTGTGTGTGTGTGTGTGTGTGTGTGTGTGTGAGAGAGAGAGAGAGATATAAAAGTAGAAAGTAGTACTGTATGGGGAAGGAAGGTTCTTGACACCAAGACTAAGAGCCTACATTCAATCCTGGGGGCCTACATGGTGGAAGGAGAAAACAGACAAATTGTCCTCGGATCTCCATATGCATTCCATGGCATATGTGCATGCATACACACACACACACACACACACACACACACACACACACACACACGATTTTAAAAAGAAACCTCATTAAAATGTTTATTATGTTTATAGTGTGTGTGTGTGTGTGTGTTTGTGATGTATAATATATGATGCACCTGATATTAGAGAAGTTTATGTTCATTCTTAATAAAAATATGGGTGTGCAAAGAACAAAGCTCAGAGTTTCTGAAAGTTTTCATCTGGAAATATAAATCTTCCCAGACAGCAGTAAGAGCTCATCCTTTAGACAGTGGAGTACAGGTACCTGAAGACAGCCTAGAGTGTCAGCCCTTACCTTCTGCTCTGCTTCCCTGTGTGATTCAGGATGGCTGCTGGCCTGTGAGCTTCCAGGGGCTCTGTTGTCTAGTCACCCTGGGATGAGAGGCTCACGCTACTACACCCAGTTGCACATGGGAGCTGGGAATCTGAACTCCGGTCCTCACCTTGTGCAGCAAGCACATTACCTACAGAGACATCTCCCTTGTTCTTTACTAGGGGTGAGGGTGGAAGGTGTTGAGACAGGGGTGGGGGGTGTTGAGACAGGGGTGGGGGTGTTGAGACAGGGGTGGGAGGTGTTGAGACAGGGGTGGGAGGTGTTGAGACAGGGTCTGTCACTCTGTAACTCGGGCTTGCCTAGAACTCCTGACGATCTTTCTGCTTCAGCCTTCCAAGGACTGGTATCACAGGAGTGAGCCTCTACTCCTGGTGTATTAATAAGTCTAAAAATATTAGATGTAGATAGCTCTCTCTTTCTCTCTCTCTCTCTCTCTCTCTCTCTCTCTCCCCCCCTTAGTCTTTTTTTTTTTTTTTTTCAAGACAGGGTTTCTTAGTGTAACAGCGCCGGCTGTCCTGGAACTCACTCTGTAGACCAAGTTGGCCTCAAATACTCAGAGATCCACCTGCCTCTGCAAGTGCTGGGATTAGAGGCATGTGCCGCCACCACCCAGCTAGGAGTTTGTTGTTGTAGCTGCTGTTTTGGTTTGGTTTTCGAGACAGGGTTTCTCTGTGTAGTTTTGGTGCCTGTCCTGGATCTCACTCTGTAGACCAGGCTGGCCTCGAACTCACAGAGATCCACCTGGCTCTGTCTCCCCAGTGCTGGGATTAAAGGTGTGCACCACCACCTCCTGGTGGATTTTTTTTTTTTAAGACAGTGTTTCACTGTGTAGCACGGGCTAACCTAGAACTCACTGTGTAGACAAATCTCTCAAAATCACAGAGATCTTCCTGACTCCCCAGTATTAGGATCAAAGTCAGGCACCACCATCTCTGGTCCCCATGTAGGATTTTTGAGGAAGGGTATCATGTAGTCCAGACTGGCCTTGCTCTCCCTATGTAGCTGATGATGACCTTGAATTCCTGATACTATAGCCCATATGTCCCATGTTCTAGGGTTACAAATGTGTGCTACCATATCCAGGAAAACTGGATTTTCATATATCAAATTATGGATGGGATGTAAGCTGCCCATGCTAGCCTAAAATTTTGGTTTTGAATCTTTTAGAAAACACGATGCTTTTTGCAGTGGATAGACATTATTATTTCTAACAGCTGTATTGGAGTCAAATCCACACACAGTTAAATACTGTTTGACCCCCATAATTTGAAAAGTTGGTGCATGTGAATTCATCCAGGCAGCCACAATCAAATCACTGACGAGTCCACATCTCCACCACTTCGCTTGTGTCCCTTCGCTGTCCTTTGCTCTCTCCCCTCCTCCACAGTCAGCGTTTTCTAGAATCTAACCTGTATAAAAACATGTTCTAGCCAAGCAGTGTGGTGGTACACACCTTTAATCCCAGCACTCAGGAGACAGATTCAGGCAGATCTCTGAGTTCAAGCTCAGCCTGGTCTACAGAGTGAGTTCTAGAACAGCCAGGGCTACACAGAGAAACCCTGTCTCCAAAAAATAAAAAATTAAAATTAAAAAAATCACATGTTCCCTTTGTCTGGCTTGCTTTCTGAGGGTCCCCTGTGATTCATCCCTGGAGTTGGGTGTGTCTTGGGGTTCCTGCTCCATGAATCCTTTCCACTGGGGAATAGTCCTTCATGTGTAGCTGGGTCAAAGTTGTTCATCCTCTCACCTTTGGAGGGACGTCTTTTGTTCAGATTGATGCTCTCATCCCTCTTCAGTGAACATCCAGAAATGGCTGGGCATGTGGCACATTACTTTTTTAAGTATAAAAGCTTGGCATGCATGAACTCCTACTATATGTGGTTCTCCTGATACCACCAATTGCTCATTACAGAGTCAAAACTATCTTTTCTTCCTTTTTCCTTATCTCATAATAATAACAAAAAGCTGTGGGCAGATTTTTCTTTGGGCCACCAGCTCACAAAATATGACATGGAGACTTACTATTAATAAGAAAGTGTGGCTATAGCCTAGGCTTGTTTCTAACTAGCTCTTATAACTTAAATTAACCCATATTTTTAATATATGTTCTTGCATGCACCAGTTACCTCATCTTCATTTGCCCATCCTCCATCCACCATATCTGACTGGCAACTCTGCCTTTCTTCTTCCCAGAGCTCTCTCTGTCTAGAAGTCCTGCTATACCTCTTGCCTAGCTATGGGCCATTTAGCTTTCTATTAAACCAACCACAGTGACACATCTTCACACCGTGTAAAGAAGTATTCCACAACAAAAAGCATTGCTTCAACACAATGTGACTTTTCAAGTGTTCTTGCTCATAGCACCCAAGCATATCTTTAAAGCAATTTCTTCCTCTACCTTAGCCAGGTAGACTAGTGCCTTAGTTACTGTTCTATCACTGTGAAGAGACTCCATGACCAAGGCAACTTATAAAAGAAAGCATTTAAGCTGAACAACAGTGGAGAGGGTGCCTGAACAGGCCTTCCCCTGTAATCAGATTGGTGACTACCCCAATTGTCATCATAGAGCCTTTATCTAGTGACTGACAGAAGCAGATGCAGAGATCCACAGCTAGGCACAGGGCTGAGCACCTGGAGTCTAGTAGAGAGAGGGAGGAAGGATTGTACAAGCAGGGGCAGGGTTAAAGACCATGATGGGGAAACCCACAGAGACAGCTGCCCCAAGCTAGTGGGAGCTCACAGACTCTGGTTGAATGGCTGGGGTACTTACAGGAGACCAAACCAGGCCCTCTGAATGTGGATGACAGTTGTACGGCTTGGTCTGCTTGTGGGGCTCCTGACAGTGGGACATGGATTTATCCCTGGTGCACAAATGAGTTTTCTGGAGCCACTTCCTGTGGAGGGATACCTTGCTGAGCCTTGATGCAGTGGGGAGTGCCTTGGGCCTGCCTCAACTTGATGTGCCAGACCTTGTTGAATCCCCATGGGGGAGGCCTTGGTCCTTCTAAGGAGTGGATGGGAGGGAGGTGAGTGGAGAGGAGGTGGGGGGGGAGTGGGAGAAGGGGAAGGAAGGGGAACTGTGATTGGTATGTAAAATGAGAAAAAGTTTAATAATATAAGAGAGAGAGGGAGAGAGAGAGAGAGAGAGAGAGAGAGAGAGAGAGAGAGAGACCAAAACTGTTCATCTAATTCCCAAGCGCTAAGTCACCTTCTCATGCTACTTAAATTCGGTAGTAATAAATATAATGAGCATTGTCGACAGCAAAGCTTGCATTTTTCCTGTTTCTTGTCTAAAATAACCTCATCCAATTGTTGGAGAAGACTTTTAGTGATGGCCAGGTATGGTAGCAATGCCTTTAATCCAGCACTTGAGAGCTGAATTCAGGAAGATTAGGAGTTCAAAGTCATCCTCATCTACATAGCTAATTTCAAGTCAGTGTGGACTTTATTGAATCCTGTCTCAAAACAATCCTCTTGGTAAGACCTTTAGAATTAGAATCTTCTCTTCAAAACATTAATCCTGGAGCCTAAGAGCACTGGCTGCTCTTGCAGAGGACCTGGGTTCAGTTCTCAGCACCCACATGTCAACTCAGAATTGCTTGCAACCTCAGTCCCAGAGAAATGGATGCTCTGTTCCAGCCTCCTTGGGCATCAGGTGCATACACCATATACATCCATCCATCCAGGCTCCTGTGCACATAAAATGAATAAATAAGTCTCAAAAATGCACACACAACTCGAGACCTGGCCCTCTACCTGCTTCTACCCCCCACTTCTTCCTGCCTGCTGCTGTCTTCTCTCCCACAACTTCCTGTTTCCTCTGTGTTCCAAAGACACGTGCAGTCAAAAGCTACAGCACATAGTTCTAAAGAGAGCCCTTGGCTTTGAGACAGCTAGTTTCTTATTGCAACCAATTAGGTTTTATCAAGCCCAACATGTAATATACTTTCATTTGGATTTTCAAAATTAAAAATAGAATTATCAAGGCACTAGGGGGAAACTGGAACTTTTAAAATACTATTGGGATGGGGAAATCTTCACAAAGAAGATGAAAAACCTAGAATTCATGAAGAAAATTGCCAGACTGGGGCAGGTGAGAAGGCTCTGTGGATAAGGATGGCTGCGGCCACGCCAGGGGATCTCAGTTCACTTGTGGGTTCCACATAGTGAAAGGAAAGAATCAGTTTGCGGAAGTGGTCCTCTGACACCCACACGTGCACACACACACAATGAGTAAGTTAATGGATAAGATATAAATGAAAGAAAAGAGCAACTGTGGTGACCATTTCTGCAATCCTAGAACTGGGAGACTGACACAGAAGACGACGACAAGGTGAAGGCCAGTCTGGGCTATGTGGTGAGATGCTGTAACACACAGAGAATTAGATAAAAGTAATAAAATAACAATGAATGAAGTTTAAAAGCCTGCAAACAAATATCTAATTCTTTTAAGCATCCAAGACATTACTGGTCTAATGTCTCCAACTTATCCTGAAATGCACAGAACAAAATTGATCAGTATAGTAAAATGTTAATATGGATCCCAACTGGCCATGTATGTTTACTACAGAATTCTTCCAATCTGACTAAATGTGTCTTAGTTAGGGTTACTACTGCTGTGATGACCAAAGCAAGTTGGGGAGAAGAGGATTTATTTTGCTCACACCTCCTCAGCATTGTTCATCACTGAAGGAAGTCAAGGCAGGAACTCAAAAAGGGTAGGAACCTGGAGGTAGGAACTGATGCAGAGGCCTTGGAGGGGAGCTGCTTACTGGCTTGTTTCTCATGCCTTGCTAATCCTGGCTTGCTCAGCCTGCTTTCTTGTAGAACCCGGGACCACCAGCCCAGGGATGGTAGGCTGGGCCCTCCCACAAGGATCACTAATTGGGAAAGGCCTCACAGCTGGATCTCATGGAGGCCTTTCCTCACTGAAGTTTTTCTCCCTTCCAATGACTTCAGCTAGTGACAAGTCGATAGAAAATGAGCCAACACTTTTGTTTCCTTTTCTTCTTTTTCCTTTTGTAGCCCATGGAAACCCAAAGTCACTGATGTACCCAAGGATGATCTTGAACTTCTGATCCTCCTGCCTCTACTGCCCCAGTGCTGGGACTGCACCCCCAAACCCAGCTTGAAATTTGTCTTGATAAAAGTACTGGGAAAGGAAATCCTTAAAACCATATACATACATACATACACACACACACACACACACACACACACACACACACACACACACATATATAATAAAACTCCTCGGAACTATAAAAGTGTAAGCGTTAAATTTAAGTGTTTTTAAAAAAAAAAACCCAAAAGGAAAAAAGTAAAGAAAATTCTCATTCTCACTGGGGATTAACACAAATTTATAAATCTTGACAATACTCACACCCAAAAAAACACATGGCAAAAATATGTATGCAAAGATATGTGTTGCTCTATTGCTTAAAATACAAAAGGAAATGAAAGAGGGGGGAATGGTGGTGATGTGGCTCAGTGAGCTTGCCATACAACTGTGAGGATCCCCAACCCTCAGGTAAACAGCCAGGGGTAGAGTCACTGGCCTGAAAGCCCAGCCCTGAGCAGGTAGAACCAATAGGATCCTGGGAGCTCATGGACCAATTGGCCTAGCCAGTCTATGAGCTCCAGGCCTCAAAAACTAAGGTGGAGGGGCTAGCAGGATGGCTCAGTGGAGAAAGGCAGATCCCGGAAGGAAGCCACAGGGAGGGGGGAAGAATAAATCTGACACCAAAAAAGTTGTCCTCTGACCTCCATACAAATGCTCAGCGTGAGCATGTGTACATACATACATAGACACATACACACCCATGCACACACACTCATGCACATACATACATACATACATACATACATACATACATACATAGACACACACACACTCATGCACACACACTCATGCACACACACTCATGCACACACACTCATGCACACACACTCATGCACATACACACTTGAGCATGCAAGAGAGAGGGAGAGAGCACTTAAGAAATGAATATAGTAGACAGCAATAGAAGAAAGGCATCATCTGGCCTCCACATAATTGTGCAAATGTGCACAAGCACCTGCACAGACACACAGACACACAAAGGAGGAGGAGAGGAAGAGGAAGAAAGGAAAGAAGGCAGAGATAATCCACAGGATGCTGCCATAAATGATTAAATAAATGGCAGCGTGCTCAGGCTTCTAGACTCCAGCCAGGTGCTGGAGTGCCGTGCTTTTGCACATACTGACAAGAGTGACCCACAAGTTCAATGGCTCTTTGAAAGACGACCATCACAGAACAAAGTAGATAACATGACAGTTTCTATAAAAGCTAATAGACTCATGAGTGAATGCAAATGCACAGGAAAAAAAGGTCCCCAAACTTAGTCAATGAACTCATCCCAAGAAGGACTGAAATTAGCTGGGAGTGGCCTACAATCCCGGCACTGGGAAGTCTGAGGCAGGAGAATTGTCACAAGTTCAAAGCCGGCCTGAGTTACATAGTGAGCTCAAAGCCAGTTTGGGTAGCAAGACCTTGCATCAAAAATTAGGTTAAATGTGGTGGTGTATACCTTTAATCCCAGTATTTGGAAGGCAGAGGCAGGGGGAGTTTGAAGCCAGTCTGGGCTGCAGAGTGAGTTCTAGACTGGCCAGGGCTACAGAGTGGGATGTCTCAAAAAAGACTAAAGAAAGAGAAAAGAGAAACACAGAGAGTAAAATTGGCAGGGGGGGAGGGTGGGCCTGGGAGAAGAATGTGGGTCACTTAGCTGCTTCTCTGTGAACATTTGTATTATTTGGACTTCTTGTCACAAGTGTGAGACACTTTAATAACTTTAAATTGCCCAAACTGACCCAAGACACCAAGAACGGTTACTATCTAAATATCTCTAAAATGCCTTGTGAACTATTAATTATTAATTGTTGATTCAATCATCCACGTATTTTCCTGCCCCGCATCAAAAGCTTCAGTCTTGCAGGCAGACCATTTGCGCGTTTTTATGGGCTTCTCCTGGAGTTTTCATGTGACTGCCTCAGCCTGCAAATCGAATGGTCACAAGCCTGTAAATCATGTGAAAGTGGTCTTTCTTCTCCCAACTTCATTCCCCAGGGGCACAGCCCAACTCTGGATGCAAGGCTGGTCTCAATAGAAGCCCCATTGAAAGCAAAGTCATCTTAAACATAATGGAATGCATTTTGAGCTAAATGTCAATGGGGTCAGTGAGCAGAGATTGTTGGGGGAAGAACACACACACATTGCAGCCCAAATGCAAAGGAGGTGAGGGTGAAAAGGGAGACAAGCAGAGGGTGTTGAAGGTGAAGGGAAAGAGAACAAGTACTGGTTCTCTAACCTACCACACAATCCTAGAGACCTTTGGCAGGGAGGCTTGGGCAAGTGACTCCCTTCAGGAAAGCAATGAGACCTTGGAGGCAGACACAGTGGTAAACAGTGTCGAAGTGAAGACTTCCCGCTCACTAACTGAAGAAAAGAGCAGAGGTGCAAAAAGAGTTGAGTCTACACACACACACACACACACACACACACACACACACACACACATGCACACACACGAAGAAAGATTATATGTAAATGACTGAAGAGCTTCTAACCTCCTGGAGAGCATGAGAGCATTGAACATGCTGCCTTGGAGTGTAACGGGAATCTTAAAGGGTCTTATTAATAAAATCAAACCTGAGGCCAGTTATTGGGGTGAATGCTGGAAGATCAGAGAGGCAGAACAAGCCACAGCTTCCTCACCCTACCAGTTCCTCGGCTGATCCTGTTTCCTCAGACTGGAAGCCTCTGTGTCCTTTTCCAAATGGGTCTCAGCTGAACTGTTGCTAAAAGCCTAAAAGCTTAACCATTCAAATGCTTCTAGTTTCTGGTCCTCATGCCTTATATATCTTTCTGCTTCCTGCCATCACTCCCTGGGATTAAAGTTGTAAGTCACCATGCTTGGCTGTATCCTTGAACAGATGGATTTCTGCCTCTGGAATGCTAGGATTAAAGGTGTGTGCTACCACTGCCTATCCTCTATGTTTAATATTGTGGCTGTTCTGTCTCTGACCCCAGATAAGTTTATTAGGGTGCACAATATTTTGGGGAACACAATACCACCACACTCAAATTTAGTAGGGACGGCATGGTAACACAGCCAAGAACAGAATGCTAGTCACAGAGCAAGCTCATGCTACCTCCCTAAAGAAAGACTTTTGAGGGAAACAGGGGTGGCTCTGTCCTCATTCTGCATGCTCTGTTCCTTCAGTGCATGTGTGTTAAGTATATAACTAACAACAGATGCTATGCCAAGCTTTGGAAATGAAGAAATATAAGGTGTGACCCTTTTCTGGAGAATTTCATCACCTGGTGAGTAAATATTTACAGTATAAAAAATGTTTATGTACATCAGAAATAGCAGTACAAGTCAACAGGAACAGACTGAGAGAAAAGGCTAACCCAGTGTCACAGAAGGTCACCTCTGAGTTGGACTTTAAAAATAAGTAGGCACTCTAGAGAACAAGAAGCCACAGACTGGGAGGCAATATTTGCAAAACACCAAAACACATGTTTGAATGGTCTGCTGTCCAGTACCCTTCAAACCCAGCAATTAGAAAACAATCTAAGCTGGACTTGATGAAAAATGCCTGTAACCCCAGCACTCAGGAAGAACAGAGTTCAAGATCAGCCTCAGCTATGCGGTTTGAGGCCAGCCTGGGTTACAAAAGAGCTTGTCTCCAAACAAAATAAAAAGAGCTGAACAAAACAAATAAATATAGTCTAAAATGGGCATCATCTCTGAACTGAGACTTCACAGGCAATCCAGAGACAGCAAACATCGGCAAAGACACTCTACTGCCATGTGTCACCAAAGAATTACACAGCCTCGCACACTTATTAGCAAGCCATTCAAACAGTAACCATATCAAGTACTGCCATGTGGAGAGAAAGATCTCACACCCATTGCTGGTGTGAATGCAAAATGGACCAGCTATGTTAAAGACAGTTTGGCGCTTCCTTATACAACTCAACACACTCTTTCCAAAGGATAGAGACACTGAATTTATAGGTATTTATCAAATAAGTTTAAATTGCATCTACAGCACACCCTGCACACAGAGGTTATGGCAGCTTTTTTCACAATTGCCAAAACCTGGAGGCAACCAAGATGTCCTCCCCTGGGTAAGTGAGCAGACTGTAATATCCAGACTACTCAGCACTAACTGTAAGGAGTTCTTTAGCCATAAGAAGACATGGTAAGTACATACGACTAAATAAGTGAAGCCAGTCTAAACAGACCACAGACTACGTGACATTTCAGAAAAGACAAAACTGTAATGACTGAAAAGATCAGGAGTTAGGAGGGAGGAAGAGAGAGTGGGGAATTCCTGAGGGTTTTTAGAGCAGTGCATCTCTTTACTACAATACTATAATGGCAGATACAAGCATTAACTATTCTCTTTTTTGTTTTCAGGGAGTTAGTTCGAGGCAGGGGGTGTGTGTGTGTGTGTGTGTGTGTGTGTGTGTGTGTACAATCCTGGCTGTCCTGGAATTTCCTCTGTAGACCAGACTATCCTCGAACTCTGTCTCTGTCCCCCAAGTGCTGGGATTAAAGGTGTGTACCACCACCACCTGCTCACTAGCTATTTTCTTATTGATGTGATTTAAAAAGAAAGAAACAGGCCACTAAAGAAAGAAAAGGTAAAACTAGCAAGATGGCTCCTCAGGACCAGGCACTTGCCAGCTGTCCTGGAAACCTGAGTCCATCCCCAGGATCCATGTGGTAAAAGGAGAGAACAAACTCCTGCAAGTGTCTTTTGATCTACACACTCAGAAAGGCATGTCTGAGGCAGGGGAGATGGGAGGGCCTGAGTTTGAAGGGACAGACAGACCATCAGGATGGAGAAGCCACAGCAGCAGGAGAATGAGGCAGCTGACACCCTTTTTCTTTATTTGGTAAGAGCTCCTGCCCATGGCATGGTGCCAGCTCCATTCTGTGGGGGTCCTCTTTCATCAGTTAAACCTCTCTGGAAACACCTTCAGACACATCCAGAAGTGTGTCTCCTAGGCCTTTTCAAATCCAATCAAGGTGATAATAAAGATTAACCATCTGGTGGCAGACCTGTGTGAGTTGGAGGCCAGCTTGGTCTATAGAGAAATCTTGTCTCAAAAAAAAAAAAAAAAAATTATCCATCACATGTGGAACGTTACATTTGCCTAAATCATAGAATGTCCAACGTGATGAGAGCATCCAATTCATGTCAACTGTGGGCACTGGGTACTCATGGCATGTCAGTGTAGGTCCATGAGGTATGACAAAGGAACCACTGTGGTGATGATGCCCACAAGGGAGGAGGCTGGGCTGATATATGAGGACTATGGAGACCCTCCATGCTTTGGGCTCAAATTTGCCATGAACCTAAAGCTTTTCTAAAGACAGAAATATACTTAAGACATTGAGATTCCATCTCATCCATCAGAATGATTATTAATAAGAAAACTTAGTAAGTCCTGACAAAGATGTGGGGTAAAGGGAGCACCTCTACATTGTTGGTGGTGTGTAAATTAGTCCACCATTATGGAGGTCAGTGTGGGATTCCTCATAAAATCAAAACTATCATATGGATCTGAGGGCAGGAAGAGTGTTCAGCAAGCAAAGCCGCTAGCTAACAAGCCTGATGACCCAGGTCAGTCCCCTACATAAAAAGCCACATGGTGGCACACATATGCAATCTCAGCAATCTACATGATGAGATGGGAGGCATAAACAGAATCATCCAGAAGCTTAAAGACCACTAGAGTACATGCTGCCCCAGCAGAAAAAGACAGGCCTTGCCTCAAGAAGTGCAAGGCGAGGACCAACTCCTGAAAGCTGTTCTCTGACCCCCACATGGCTCCCAAGTGCTCGCACATGCTCACATGCATGAGTGCACATACATATACACAGTAAACAAGTAAAAATATTTTAATAATTTCTTTAATTTTATTTTATATACATTGGTATGAGGGTGTTAGATCCTCTGGAACTGTAGTTACAGACAGCTATGAGCTGCCATGTAGGTGTTGGGAATTAAACCTGGGTCCTCTTGGAAGAGCAACCAGTGCTCTTAACCATCTCTCCAGCACCATAAAAATATTTTTAAATGCTTAGAATTGTCATATGACCCAGCTATACCACTCCTAGCTGTATACATGAAGGACTTTAACACACCATGGAAATGTTTGCACACCTGTTTTATTGAAGCATTATTCACAATAGCCAAGAACTAGACTAGGTGCCCATCAAAGATGAATGGGTAAAGAGAATATGATGTATATATACAATGTTGTTCTATTAATCCATAAAGAACAAAATTATGTCATTTCCAGGAAAATGAAAACAACTGGAGATCATGACATTAAGCAAAATAAATCAGACTCAGAAGATAAACAGGAGATGTTTCCTTTCATTTGTCGACCCTGGGTTTTATACACACAGAATTGCACATGTATGCAGCACATGAAAACAGGTGGCTGTTTGGGGGAAATGCATGGGAACAAGGGGAGAGGAGAGTGGAGCAGAGAGGTGGATGTACACAATGTGCGTATATGCAATGTCTCAGTGAAAACATCACTAAGTACAACCACTATATGCCAAGTCAATAAAATCTACTTAAAAGAGAACGCATAGGGGCTGGAGAGAAGGCTCAATGGTTAAGAATGTGTACTGCTGGAACAAAGAACCCGGGCTGGTTCCCAGCATGGCACCCAACCTCCTATGACTCTAGTACCCCAGGATTCAATGTGTCTGCCTTCCAAAGACACTTGCACTCATGTGCATGTGTGCACACATGCACACAAAATTTAATCTTAAAGAGAGAGGGAGGGAGGGAGGAAGGGAGGGAGGGAGAGAGGGAGGGAGGAAGGGAGGGAGGGATGAAAGAAGGAAAATGAATAGGTAATGCAGTAGCATATGCCCAAACATGGGCTCCCATAGTGGGTGAGCAGCAAAGGCAGGCCCAATGAATTCCCAGTGAAACACTAGTGTTAACAAACACACAGATGTATTACTAAAGACTGTCATTATATATATGTTTCCCAGAAAACCAAGGTTGAGTACTGGCAGATTGCAAATTTAAAGCACCAACCCCAGACAGTCACTGACACTTACCGATGACTTTATGAAATAGATGGCATTGTTGCCATTGTCCTTATTTTAACAGATTAGGAAACTTAGATTTACAAATCACCCAAAGACACAGAGGCAGTGGGGGCAGGGACATAAACTTGTCTACTAGCAAAGTCTGTCCTATGAATCAGCACCCTCAAGGGACTCACTCCACTGCCACCCCCAACCCTTTCTCCTTTGTCATAAGTGGAAGTCCGTGGCCTTGTGTAACAAATTCAGACCCCACCTAGCTTGGGTAGAGTATCCATTGCTCAGCTGGGAATCGGTGGCAGCATGTCACCTCGGGCTGTCTCTGGAGCCTCACACCAGTTCCCTAACACAGCCATGCATGTGGATGTAAAGGTGTCAGTCTACAAGGAGATTCCAGCCACAGCAATGAGGGACATATTCCTCTTTAGTTAACTGACACTTCCCAGAGGAATGATCTTTATCTCTAGATGTTGACATCTCCGAGTCCTAGACAGTGTGCACCACCCTGTCTGCTAAATAAGCCACCACAATGAGGAAAAGCTTTTCAATTAAAAAAAAAAAGGACTCAGGGTAAAAATTGAGCCAAGAGGCAATAAAATATGGATGCATATTTGGTAAATTTGTCATGGGAACCTTTGAGACTCAGAGATCTGCTTCTCTCAGCATTGTGGAGCAATGGCAATTGCCACACTTAATTAATGGCCATGACTTTTAGGATAGCAATTTTGAAATGCCCGTCCTTGGACTAAGTAAGTCCCTGATGAAGTGTTAATAAAAGTGATTCAAAAAGTAGAGGAAACATGCTTTCGCAGTCAGGCGTATAATATGCCTCCCACAAACACAGAAGTAGCAAGATGACTTTTCTAATTGCCTACCTTGGGAAGAATTCTCCTGTGTTCTGAAGCTTTTGATTCAGTTACTTGTGTGTCGTGTTGTGTTTGGTGTATGTGCCTGTTAGTGTGTGCACGTGCATGTGTGGAGGTCAAAGGCTGATGCCGGGTGTCATCAACTGAGCACTCCCCAACTTTATTTCCAGGGGTAGGGTCTCTCTCTATATGAAGCTCATCTGTTCATTGAGGTGGCTGGCCAGAGAGCATCAGGGTCCTGCCTGCCTCAGTCCCCCAGCACTGGAGTTACAGCTGCATACTGTCACACCCCTCTTTGAACCTGGTTCTGGAGATCCAAACTCAGGTGTTCCTGCTCACATGGCAGGCACTTTACTGACCAAGGCATCTCTCCAGTCCCTGTCTTACCTTTTTTTTTCCCACTTTTTTCTTATTTTTTACTTTTCAAGACAGGGTTTTTCTGTGTAGCCCTGGCTGTCCTGGAACTCATTCTGTAAACCAGGCTGGCCTCAAACTCAGAGATACACCTACTTCTGTCAGAAGCCAGAATTCCACACATAGTCTGTGTCCCTGGGGATGTTACTGAGTTCTGGCAGCCCTTGCCAACTGATGTGTTGGCCTGTGCACTGTCAAGCTCTGTTTGGTAAATGACAAACGTTCTGTGAGTGAGAGTCTGCCATCCCTGGCAAGACCGGACAGGAGGGTCGTTTTGCTGACCACTCCATGCTTCAGGTTTGCTTGCTTGTTTGTTTGTTTGTTTTCTCTCATGTCTAAAATAACAAGGTTTAGGCTGGAATGACCTGAATTCAACCTTTGGAATTGAAGAAGAGAACCACTAACTCACAAATCATACTCAGATGGACACACACACACACACACACACACACACACACACACACGTGCACATACATACCACATTAAAGAAATATTTTAAAAACACATAAAATAACAAGGTTAGCTGCTGTGGTTGTCTTTCTGTATGCTGTGAATGTGTTGCTCTGATTGATTGATAAATAAAACACTGATTGGCCAGTAGCCAGGCAAGAAGTATAGTGTAGGCAGGATGGGCAGAGAGGAGAAGTGGAAAGCTGAGTCAAGAGAAGCTGCCAGCCACCAACGCCATGAGAAGCAAGATGTAAGTACCAGTAAGCCATGTGGCAACTTACAGATTAATGGGTTAATTTAAGATATAAGAACTAGATAGCAAGAAGCCTGACACCGCCATACAGTTTATAAGTAATATAAGTCTCTGTGTGTTTACTTGGGTCTGAGTGGCTGCATGCCCCAGCAGGACTGGAGAAAACTGCAGCTACAGTTGGTTTTTAGTGACAGTGAGATCAATGCTATCCACCCTGTAGATGACATGTGATCTTGTTGATCTCTTTAGTTCCTCCCCACCTTCAAACCTCTGGTGTTATTGTTAACAACAATAACAATAATAAAACACAGTTCAGTCTTTAAATCTGCCCTCCTCCTTCCTGCTTCTCCCCTCCCCCTCCTCCTCCTTTCTACACCTTCCCCACCCCACCCCACCCCTTTTCCCTGGCTTTTTCACACAGGTTCTATAACTTGCTATCTAGACTATACTTCCCTCAAACTTGTAGCAATCCCCCTGCTTCTGCTTCCAGAGTGCTGGAATTATACTGGTGAGCCTCCACACCCCGGCCTGAGTCTTCCCAGGTTGGCATCCACAGGCTGAGTCCCCGACAGTTGTCACATTGTGTCTTTAAATTTACTTTTTTGGGATTTGTTTTGTTTTGTTTGTTTAAGGAAAGGTCTCACCCAGCCCAAGCTTACCTCAAACTCACTATTATAGTTGAGACTAGCCTTGAACTACTGATCCTCCTGCCTCTAGGCCCCAAGTTCTAGAATTATAGGTGGATGCCACCATACCCGGATGGTGTGTCAACAAGCCCACACCAGTCTGCCAGGTCAGTATAATTTCCATGGTGTTCTGGATGAGCAACTATGAAGTACAGAGTGGAAGCTCCTCAGTCACATCCCTCCTGAGCTACCAAACCAGCACTCAAATCCGGCCTTCTCTGATTGCATTCCAGGACTGTCTCCAGCCATCAACACTCCCATGAAGTCCTTGGGCTAGCCTTGGACTCCTCATTGTGTCATTCAAAATCTCTCCTTCCTGTTCTTCTCCTTGAATAGTGGGCAGGGAGATCTGTTCAGAGGATGTGGACTGTGGAAGCACTCACATCGCCCCCGTAGTGCTTGCTTTATGTTGCTGCACGTGACTTGCTTTATGTTGCTGCACGTGACTTTCCCATCACCACTTCTCTCCCCAACTGGAATGAGCCCAAGGAACCCAAGTGGACAGTGACTGCAACTGACTGAATCTTGGTACTCAGCCCCAAATTTGCATATTGAAACCCTCACTTGCAATATGATGGTATTAGAAAGGAGAATGTCCCACACATAAATTATCTCATCAGTGCAACTGATGTCTACGTACGGGGACACCAAAGAGTGCCCTCTGCTACTTGAAGACAGAGTAAGAAGACAAGCATCTGTGGAAAGAAAACAACCTCTCACCAGGGACCAACTCTACTGGGAGCCAGCCCCCAGAGCTATGAGAAAGAAAATTCCTGCTCTGTGTACTTCACTCTGTGTGGTGATATATTGTGTACCCCAATAAAGCTTGCCTGAGGAAAGGAGGATAGAGCCAGCCACTAAATTAGACATAGAGGTCAGGCAGTGGTGGCATACACACCTTTAATCCTATCATTCAGGAGGCAGAGATCCAGATGGATCTCTGTGAGTTCAAGACCACACTGGGCTACATCAGAGAAACAGAACCAGGCAGTGGTGACACACACCTTTAATCCCAGGAAGTAATATGACAGGACACAGAAAAAGGTATATAAGGTGTGAGGAAACAGGAACTCAGTCTCCTGAGGCTGAGGATTTTGTAGAGGTGAGCTAGTGGCTGGCTGTTCCGCTTCTCTGATCCCCAGGTAAGCTTTATTGGGGTACACAACATATCACCACAACTCTGTCCATGTCATTCTGTTACAGCTGTCCAAATGGACTCGGACAATGACCCAGCAAGAAAGCATACTGTATGAGATAAGGAGAATGTGTAAGCAGATGTGATAGGAGAGGCAGTCTGAAATTCACCTGTGCCTGAGGGGTGGTCTTAGGACAGCGGAAGGAGGGACAGTATACAGGTCTTGGTAGGCAAGTGAGCCCTAAGGGGCTTCTGTATGTGTGACAAGTGACCGGGTGCAGTGGTACATCTGGAACTGAAGACTCGAAAGGCCAGCAACTGGTCGTGAGTGAGATGGGTAATGGCAGCTGAATTCTTGGAACTGTAGGAAAGGGCCAAAGACCAAGGCGGGCCCTTCGTCCTAAGACAGTGACAAGGAATGCCACAAGAATAGAGACCAAGATTAGGGCTTGGCCCTGTGGGATGGAGGCAGAGCATTGACACCAATGTGGGGATGCTGCAGGTGGGCCAGGCCATCAACCACAAGGAGCCCATAGTGGAACAAACTTGAGAGTCTTGGATAGGTAGCTGCGATTAGAGATCACTAACTTGATCAGAACCAGCTTTGGTTCTGATCCCAATCCAGATGCTTCTGAGCTGGGGGACTTGGAGATGCTCTGGGGAGAATGATCTCTAGGGGTCCCTCATGGTTTTCTGTGTTTTAGGGAATCTTTCCGCAGAGGTCTATCTGATGAACACCCCTGGAAGACACAGATATACCTCCCTTAGGAATGTCAGTCCAAACTAGGCCCACAGGACAAGGGTTAGGTGCCCTCAGCCAGGGACTCCTTTTCGCTTAAACCTGTTTCCTATGTGGGTGTTACCTGACACACTGTGCAATTTACACACAAAAAATTACTTCTTCCTTCCACTATCTATCTCAGGGGGTTATAGTGCTCACTGTAAATGTCCATGCATTGATTCTGTTATAAATTATTATTATTATTACTAATAAAAATTTTCTAATTCCTCAAAGTCAAGTCACCCAGCTCTGCCTCCCTCTCTCTCTCCCTCTCTCTCTCTCTCTCTCTCTCTCTCTCTCTATATATATATATATATATATATATATATATATATATGTGTGTGTGTGTGTGTGTGTGTGTGTGTGTGTGTGTGTGTGTGTATGCACAATTATTCCTGTGTATGTGTGAATGGGGCATGAATGTGCCACAGTGCACACACAGAGACCAGAGAACCTCAGGTGTCTATCTCTACCTTCCACCTTATTGGAGAAAATGCTCTGTTGTTTTTCCATGGTGTACAGCTGGCCTGTAAGTTTCTTAGGGATTCTTCTGTCTCTGTCCCTGGGATTATGCACACAGGCTACCACATCTGGTTTTCTATGGGTTCTGGAGATTCAAAGACAGACCATTATGCTTGCCCAGCAAGCTCTTTGGGGCCATCTCTCCAGCCCCTCACCTCTTTCTTAATCTATAGGATAACTTTTTCAAATATTCTGGGAAGAGACCAGGCACATAACTTACATACACTGTCACCATTTTATATCCTTCCTTTTTGGGTGTTATTTTTAGCTCTGTGATCTGATTGTTCGTGTGTTTGAGAAGGGAAGGGTCACCTCCTCTACCTCTTCTAGATCAGGTATCTATACTTAGCTCCTGAGAAGCCCACAAAAGATGCCACAAATACTTGTTAGTTGATTGTATCTCACACATCATTGTTCTGTATACCTATTACCAGAGGAAGCTTCATGAAAGTCAGTAGGGAAGGACCTGGCTGGGTTTAATCAGTTTTACTGCTGCTGTGAAACGGCCTTCTAGCCTGGAGTGAGGGCAGGCTGGTAGGAGCTGTCCGCAGAAGGGCCTACTGGATTTATCTGAGACTGACTGAGTAGTTGATGTACTCATCAGACATCTGCCTTGAGTGTATTATTAAACACAAACTTAAGAATTAATATATGCAAAGTGAACTGCAATCATTCACATGGCTTCTTCTCTGAGATTCATCATGGGGAACAGGCCATCTGGTCACCCACAGGAACGATTAGGTCAAATCCCAGAAGTTACATCTTCTCTCTATTCTTGGGATTCCAGAGCCACAAAGCATGTGATCTATTTCAAAAAGATGTTAATGGAGTTATAAGGTCTAAGCTATTATAGCCAACAAGCAATAAATCTAATGAGCAAAAACAAAATAAAGCAATAGGAACCAAAATAAGGCTGATAGTACAAATGGTTATTGTGCTATTAAAAAAAGCTATTTGTTTCCTCTAACATATTTGTCTTGTGGGATGGAGAGCAGTGTCTTGGCCCTAGGCTCATAGTCAAACATCGACAGTCCTCAAACTTGGGCTGAACTGAGGATTGAAAACTCTCTGTCAAGCGATGGCAAAGGTCAGAGCTGCAGAGTCGTCCGTACAGATGCATGTTTTACCATCATTAGAAGTGATCTTTCTCCCACAAAGCAAAAGGAATCTTTTTTCC
The DNA here is from genome assembly GCF_903995425.1 of Onychomys torridus. Classification (NCBI taxonomy): domain Eukaryota; kingdom Metazoa; phylum Chordata; class Mammalia; order Rodentia; family Cricetidae; genus Onychomys; species Onychomys torridus. Next base: position 146,430,507 of record NC_050445.1, on the reverse strand, counting down.
CCAAATCTGTAAATGAAGATTTCCACTGGAGAAGTGGCCCATGTGGAAGTATGTTCATGTTGGGATCTGATGTATCAGTGTGACCATCCCATGTGTGAGAACAGAGGAGGATCACAGAAACACCTTGCCCTCTGACCTCCGTGACCGTGACTGCCTCTGTTCTTTAACTTGGGTTTGGAAAAGCATCGACCCTCCCAGGTCACATCAAAGCTGGTGAGACAAAGTGAGATGATGTCACACATGTGTGACATGTAGTCGTACCTTAAAGCAACTGCCAGATGTTACTTCTCCTCCATCTTCCCAAATTAACCAGAGATGGAGGATGAGAGAGGGATGCAGGGAGATACTGTAGCCAGCTACAGAGTGAAGCCATGTGTGAGCCAGAGACAGGAGGACCATCTGCCATTGCAGGCAGTCGGCACGCAGGCTGATCAGGAAATGAAATTCTTCTCTCACTTTCACCAGCCCAGGAGGGATCCCAATGTGATTGGAAGACTTCCACCACTGTTGGCTCTGTGTGGCAGTCTCCAGAGGACCCACTCTATGGTCACTCCAGTATGGGTGGCCAGACCCACCAGGCTGCCCAGAACTGGAACCAGAGACAATATTTCAAACGTCCTTCATTAGTGAACATTGATGACTTATTTTATTGTTTTAAATCAGAAACAATAGTGATCTTTTCCCAAGGCAGTAACCTTATTGTGGCTGTTGTTTATGCCTAAGATGTGCAACTCTCAACTTGGTGAAGTCCAAACACCACCTGCACAATCAAGTACAAGTATGCTGACAGTGCATATCATACAGGTTGGGTAAAAATAGCTCTGAGATGCAAAGATGAAAGGCCCCATCCCTCTTGTCAGTGATGCCCATTGCAAGAATCCAGTATTTCAGCTCCCTTCTTCTTTGGTCCTGGAGGATTTTTTTTGTAGTCGGGGGTTGGGGGTAATGTGTGTTGTGTATGTGTGCATGCCTGTGTATGCATATCCATGTATGGGCTCATGCATGTTTCTGCAGGTGTGTGTGTGTGTGTGTGTGTGTGTGTGTGTGTGTGTGTGTGTGTGTACACCTGGAGGCAAGAGGCCAGCCTTCAGTGTTGTTACTCAGGTGCTAGCCACTTTATTTTGAGACAGGATGTGTTCATTGACAGGCAGCTTACCTCTTAGGGTGGGTTAGCTGATTCACCTGCCTGCCTCCCCAGCATACCACTGTGCCTGGCATTTTATATGGCTTCTGAGGATCAAATCCAGAAGATCAAACTTGCACTGTTATCACTGTACCCCTGAACCATCTTCCCAGCCCCCTGATGTTCTGTTTCATTTTCTTTTCATTGATTTTTACCCTGCTTTCCCCATTTGAGGAGACAGAGTTGGAGAAAACACTCAGGCCCAGTTTTTGTCTCCAGTTTAGCCAGAAGGAAACAGGCAGAGGGTGACTCCAGTCAGCTCTTGCAGCCACTGACAATTAAAGACGGTTTGGAATAAGCCAACCTCATAACAGGACTTGAAGCTTCCAAGAGGCAGAAGTTTGACAGTGGGCTCTATCATGGAGACTGGCTGTACCAGCTACACAAATGCCAGCGCTTTGATGACTGTTCTTGCTTCTTGTATTTGAGGGTCTTGGCATGCTCCAGGATGAAAGACCCCAGCAGCCTAAAAGGAACTAATGACAGGCTGTGGGTGTTATCATGCTCCCACAGAGACACCTGCACTCTGGAGGATAGAGGTGAGTTTTCAGCCTGAAGCACTCATGGGACATGCAGTTTTTGCCACTTCAAAAAAATCTTGCCAGGCTTGGGTATGGTGGCCATACCTGTTATCCCACACGCAGGAAGTTGAGACAGGAGGATTGCAAGTTGGAGAGTAGCCTAGCCTGTATAATGAGATCCTGTCTCAAAAAACCAGCAGCAATTGCTGGGCAGTGGTGGTGCACGCCTTTAATCCCAGCACTAGAGAGGCAGAGGCAGGTGGATCTCTGTGAGTTCAAGGCCAGCCTGGTCTACAGAGTGAGTTCAAGACAGGCTCCAAAGCTACACAGAGAAACCCTGTCTCCAAAAACCAAAACCCAACAGCAAAAGCTGAGCATAGTAGCAAATACCTGTAACTCCAGCTCTGATTTCAGGAAATACGCAGAACTTTCCAGACACTGACAGACTCTGCCTAGGCTGAGGAAAAGAGTTCAAGAGCAAGCTAGCACACTGTTGCCGTCTTCAGCATCCTTTCTGTCAAGAGGTCTGGGTTTGGGCCTCAAGGGCTGATCATGAGAAAGAGAACATAGCTCCCCTGCTCGGGACAGCTTGGGCAGGCTTCAGACTATTTCCAAACATGTAATCTTAACATTTGCATCTACCAGATCTTCTCAGTAGTAATCCTTTGAAGGAAGTAATGACAGTGTTTGGTACCTTTTATTCCCTTCTGCATCATTTCCACTGTGGCTCTTGAGCGCATTTCCCACATTGGTTCCATTTTCCTCTATCCATTAGCTCCCTGCCTTCCGTGGAAACAGCCCAGGAATGTGGGGCTGTGTCAAAAGACAGGAAAGCTCTATTTGACTTGGATGTCCACAGCAGGGCAGGTGGGGTGGGCAGCATTGAGGAATGTCAGGGCCACCTAAACAGGGTGCTCCTTGTCCTGGGGAACTTGAAGGATCAGACCTGTGATAAAAACAGGGCAGGAAGTGTGGGAAAGGCCCAGGTTAGTTTCCCCAGATGCCGGGGATGGAACAATACCGACTATATTTGTCCTTTCCTACCGTCACTTTTTCTGTCCTTCCCTTTCCTCAGCTTACGAAATGCATCACATGATTAGGGACTAAAGCAGCAATTTAAAATCCCAGTTTATAAGGAGGGAGGAAGCCCTGGATTCAATCCCCAGCATCTAAGGGACTCAATGGTTGACCCCACCTACAATCCCAGCATTAGGGAGATGGAGGCAGACAGATCAGAAGTTTAGAGATATCCTGGGCTACATAGCAAGTTGGAGGCCAATCTGGGCTATGAGAAAATCTGTCTCAAATGACAGAGAGGAAGGAAGGAAGGAAGGAAGGAAGGAAGGAAGGAAGGAAGAAGAAGAAGAAGAAGAAGAAGAAGAAGAAGAAGAAGAAGAAGAAAGAGAGAGAGAGAGAGAGATCTGTGTATTATTCTGGGTACCAAGTCAATGTTCCCTCAATTAGAAAAGTGAAGCAAAATTCTTTTAAGTTTTATTGGTGGTGGTGATATTTTTTGTTTTGTTTTGTGTGTGTGTGCGCGCGCGCGCGTGCGTGCGTGCGTGCGTGCGTGCGTGTGTGTGTGTGTGTGTGTGTGAAAGAGAGAGAGAGAGAGACTTTGAGAGAGAGACTTTGAGAGAGAGAGAGAGACTTTGAGAGAGAGAGAGACTTTGCTCATCACAAAGAGGAACTTCAGATGCCAGATGTGGTAGCACCTACCTATAATCCCAGAACTCAGTAGGATGAGTCTCAAAACACAGAGAAATGGGGGGGGGGGATTCAGTTCAGTGGGACATTAGAGTAGCAGCTAGGTGGTCACCCAGCTGTGGACATTGACCTCTGCTCACATGAAGCCTTCAAGCAGGCATTACCAAGGTCCCTTCTTATACTGAACTTCAGGGATTCCCATTATTTAAGCTTAAAGGCACTTGTGGTGCCCCAGTGTGTCACACCCTCCTCCAATGATGAGTGGAGCAAGTAGCAGGGTGTCATTGGTCCAAGAGCTTCCTGAAGAGGTTAGGAAACCAACAGAGACATTAAGAAACACAGAGAAGGCTCAAGCCTTTTCCAGGGGACCAGTGACCTCTGCCCCTTTCTGCATCCTGAGACTATTAAACAACAGTCTCAGACACCCTTTCCTCTGGAAACTTCCCCCAAATCCATTGTTGTGTGTAACAGGGCTCATGTGTCACTTCCCCTGACCTGAGAAGGGACATAGTGGAGACCTGGCTGGCTTTTGTCACTAGCCTGTCACTGTGGCAAAATGTCTGTCAGAAACAGCTTCTGGGAGGAAGGGTTTATCTCAGCTCACGGTTTTGGGAGACATCAAATTATCTTGTCAGGAAGGCAGGGAGAAGAGGCTCCTAGGAAGGTGGCCCTTCTTGGTCTATGTTGGTGGGAGTGTGAGAAGCAGAGTGGAAGGTGCTGAGGATGCAGCTCTGTAGCCAGAGTTTTTCTGGTCCTGCCTGGCCCACTGTGTCAGGACAAATCTCTCTCACCCGCCAGTCCCACAGCTGCTAAAACCCAACCAAGTAAACACACAGAGACTTATATTACTTATAAACTGTATGGCCATTGCAGGCTTCTTGTTATCTAGTTCTTCTATCCTAAAATAACCCATTTCTATAAATCTATACCTTGCTACATGGCTCGTGGCTTACCAGTATCTTAACATCTGCTTCTCATCATGGTGGCTGGCAGCATCTCTCTGCCTCAACCTTCCACTTCCTAAAATTCTCTTCTCTGCTAGTCCCGCCTATAGTTCCTACCTGGCTACTGGCCAATCAGCATTTTATTTATACAGAGCAATATCCACAGCACTTCCCCTTTTCTTTCTTTTTTTTTTTCAAATAGCAAGTTTTTAACTTTCACATAGTAAAATTACATATAACAAAACAATTATCAAGCAAGAATTACAGTTACACTATCTGGTCTATTTATAACATCTAGTCTATTTGTATTTGGCACAATTAAAGAAGATATCCTATCTATCCTATATTTGTGAGTCTAAGGTTTCATATTTAACTTATCTTTTATCATAACTAAGGAAAATTGTAACTATCTAGCTTCAACTACATCAAAAACCTCAGAAGGATATAATAGTACCTGAGAAATGGGAGAAGGACACAAGCAACTTTCAGGAGTCTTATGACAGTAGACAGAGACAGCTGGCAGCCTGGACAATCACCTAATGTTCCTTTGTAAAATTTGGGCATCTGTCTTCAGCCCATAGGTCTAGAGTCTCTCAGTCATTTCTCTCAGTGTCCTGTAGAATGTCTGGCAGTTTCCTCTGTGAAGCAGGAACCTGAAGGACCATTTTGCCAAGCAAAGTTCAGTGGTCACCTTTCTATGGGTCCTGCATGTCCAGTTGATCAAGCAGTCCAAGCAAGAACAGTTTCTTGCCCAAATGCCTATTTTTGTCAAGATGAAGATAAACTCCATATACAGTGTCTTCAATGCCCATCCTCCTCTTTGAAGTAAATCAGTGCTGCCAGGAGCAGACATGTCTCATTTTCCAGGAAGTCTAAATTTTTAAAAACATTTTAAATGCCATATTCTTTATGTCTTTAAAGTGCTTGAAGATTACCTATCAATCTAAAATGTATCTGTGTATACCTAGAAAACTTAACTAACATAGCTTCAAGTATGATTATCATAGATGACTAATTATTAATCTATTTCTTAATTATCCATTACAATTTTAAATGAGCTGTACAAACATAATACCTCAAAAAGAATAGAAATTTATATACAGTATAACAAAATTAAGTTTAAACTGTATCAATAAACTAAAATCCATAGCAATGTAAAACGTTTTAAACAAGATGCTCTTTAAAAGTAGATTCAATAATCTACCCTTTCATCCTATTATATCTATATCATATCCTCTTTTCTTCTTTAGAAAGAGATTGCATTTATAATCAACCTATTTTAAATAAAAATATTGGTTTTTCTCTGTCCCACACCAGAGGGCTCTTCTGATATGGGACAAAAGAATTTCTTAACCTTTTTTTTTTTTTTTTTTTTTTTTTTTTAGCAATATGTCTGGGTTTAGAGAAGCAGTGAGCAAATTCCATCTCCAAAGCCAGCTTGGTATATTTGGGAATTTGGGAATAGCTTCTCTTATTACTTCCTGCTGGAGGGGGGCACTGTATCTTATGGGGACACAAAGAAAATTTTAGGATTATGGAGTAGTCCGTGAGGGTGTATTGTCTGAGACAGTTGCCTTGAATCCATTCTGGATGTTGGATCATCCGGGGCCATGGTGTCATTGGAGACCTTTCAGGGGGTCTTGGCTGGTCAAAGCTGATGTATCTTAATCTGGAATAAATCCATAGCCTCTGGCTTTCTGTGGAAAGAAAAGCAGAGCCTCCTTTCTAAAGCAACATATCCTTACATCCAAATTTTGAAGTCAAGGTACCTTTAAAATATACATATTGGCTTAACTCAACAGCTTTTATGATCAAATGTCTTTCTGCAGGTAAGAATATCAAAGACACATAATCCAAATTCTCTGTGTGATATCCATCTTTTCGTGGCTTATTTTTATATTAATTTTACTGTCTCTTTAAAGACTTTATTTTTAAAACTGTGTTTCTTTATATAACTGTATATATCACCTTTTTTGTCTCTTTCAAGCTTACGTATATTTTACACACATTGTGAAGTATTCCATCCGAATCTGTCTTATTGTGAACCTATTGCTTTAAACTGCAGCATTCTAAGACTGAAATGGTGCTGTGGCTGCTGGCTCCACCCACCTCAGCTTCCCAACATGGCAGTGGTATGTTTACCACCAGCTCTGGGAGCCATCAGCTCTCAGAAACAATTGTTCTATGCTTCTATCAAAGCAGAGTGTAGCCCAGAAACCTTTTTTTTTTTTTAATTTTACTAGCAAAGACTAAATCTACCATGCAGCATAATGTGCCACTTGTAGACGCCTCATTCCCACAATACTGCTGGTCAAACTTGCACACCAGGCACCCACCAACTTGAGAGAGACAACTAGGAAGCTGTTTTTAGCTCTGGTTTAAATTTTTTTTTCCTCATGTTTTAGATGGAAACTCTTGCCAACCCGTTGGGTGCCATTTGTAGCTAGAGTTTTTCTGGTCCTGCCTGGCCCACTGTCAGGACAAATCTCTCTCACCCGCCAGTCCCACAGCTGCTAAAACCCAACCAAGTAAACACACAGAGACTTATATTACTTATAAACTGTATGGCCATTGCAGGCTTCTTGTTATCTAGTTCTTCTGTCTTAAAATAACCAATTTCTATAAATATATACCTTGCCACATGGCTCGTGGCTTACCGGTATCTTAACATCTGCTTCTCATCATGGCGGCTGGCAGTGTCTCTCTGCCTCAGCCTTCCACTTCCGAGAATTCTCTTCTCTGCTTGTCTCACCTATAGTTCCTACATGGCTACTGGCCAATCAGCATTTTATTTATACAGAGCAATATCCACAGCACAGCTCAGTTGGTAGAGAGTCTGCCTAGTGTGGGCAAAGTTCTGTGTTCTGTCTCCCAAACCATAGAAAACTGTGCATGGTGGTACATGCCACTAACCACAGCACTTTGGAGGTAGAGCTCAGTGGATCAGAAGTGCAGGGTTATGGTAATATTTTATTTGTACTGAAATGTGATTTTATTTGTATGTTAATAAATAAAGTTGCCTGGGGGTCAGAGCTAATAGCAAGCCATAGCAGAAGCTATGGGCAGTGGTGGTGAACGCCTTTAATCCCAGCACTTGGGAGGCAATCCCAGCACTTGGGAGGCAGAAGTAGGTGGATCTCTGTGTGTTCAAGGATACAGCCAGCATGGAGACACATGCCTTTAATCTCAATACCAACCATAGAAGACCTGGAGGTCTGTATAGACAGACAGTGACGAGGAGGTCAGTGGTTGGGTTTACAACCAATGAGAAGGCAGAACAGAAAGTCAATAAAAGGACAGACACACAGGAAGTAGATCTCTTTGCTGAGGGGAAGGACAGCAGCAGCAGTGAAGGGTAAGAAAGAGTTTTTAGCTCTTAGCTATTGCTCTGACCTCTTAGGCTTTTAACTCTGCAACTGACTCTGTGTTTCTTATTTAATAAGACTGTTCATCTACACAGGGTCATTCTCAGCTACATGGTGAGTTCAAAGCCAGCTTAGTCTTAAACACACAGAGACACGGAAGCAGAAAGCCAGACTAGAACTGGAGCTGGGTAAAACCTCTCACAGCTTGTCTCTGGCCTGGATTCAGCAGCCAGGCCCTGTCTCCCAAAGCTTCCACAGCCTTCCAAAACAGTGCCATGCATTAGCTGGGGACCAAGAGTCCAAGCACCCAGGTCTCTGGGGGTCATTTTCACATACCAACCTTAACACCAGGACAGGCTTAAAGCTCCTAGCACACAAGTGAGTCACCAGTATCATAATGGATGGGGAGGAGGAGTAAAAGACCTAGACAGCATCTGAAGGCTTGAAGAGCTCAGGGCTGGTTACCTTCCCTCCCGGAAACCATTCCAGGCTCTATACATAGACAGTTGCTGCCTAAACACCCAAGTCATTCCAAGGTGTTCTGGATAAAACCGTGGCTAGTTGGGAGAAATCTATGAGTGTTTGAATGGAAAGTCAAATCTGTGCTCATCTATTCCTGAAGGTAACTGTAACTGTACTACCTAAGAGCAATCAAAGCCCTACCCTACACGTTGGAAAACTAGGATCAGCAAGGAACTCATTTCTTGATTTCTCTACAGGTGCCCTTCCTGCTAGCCAAAGAGATATGGATGCTTTGAAAGTAGCTCATGGTAACCTCTAAAGCAAGAAATCACCAATTTCTAGGCCTTGGATGAGTGACATCATAATAGTACCTTACAGTGCAGCAAGCTTTACAGTGGGCATGGCTCTTATGGATGTTAATCTCACGTGCTCCTGGCAGCCCTGTGAAGCAAGCATACCTGGTATTAACATCCCTGTATTAAACCCCAGAAACCAGAGGCTCAAAAGTGGCTTCATGACATATTCAAGCTCCCAAGGCTAGGGAGTGTCAAAACATGGACTTTGTTGTCAAAATCACAGGCAGAGAACAAAAGGCGACCTACCAAGCCTCTTTGCTGGCCACAACCTACTTGTCATTCATGCCACTGTGCACATAAGCCCTAGGCAGACAACTGTGCCCACATTCTTTGGTAAGAGGCTCCAAATCCCTGGCAAAGATTTAACTGCGTGCTATGCCCTCCCCACGTACACTACACACATCCTGGAATCTCGTGGCTGGAAAAGTCAGTAACAACCCCAATTTCCCAGGAGCACCAATTAGTAGTGCATACATCTGAACACCCGCACAGTTCTTAGCAAGCCTGGCAGGGCTTTATGGCCAATGAGAAATGTGGTCTCTATTCTTGAGGCATTTACAGTCTTCAGAGGAAGTAGAAGGTAGATGTTAAATCACACAGGGCACAAGAGGTTTTGCAGGAGACCAGAACATAAAATCTAAATATGGTAGTTGAGGAGTGTTGGTGGCAAAATTCTGGCTGCTCTCACACTGGTTCTCAGCAGGCGCATGATTGCTAACAATGTCTGTTAACTCCAGTTCCAGAAGATCTGACGCCCTCTTCTGGCCCTGGGGGTACTGCAATCACAGGGGACACAGGCATATATGCAGGCAAAACACCCATACATATTTTTTAAAAATCTAAATAATGGCAAAGTCTCACTGTGGGAAAGACAACGATGAGGACACAGCAAACATTTGCAGTGCTTGTCAGCAGTAACAAATGAAAACTCACATACATACTTAACTGCAGGCTCTGATTTCATGAGCCATGTGGATGTCACAACTGATATATTCCAGGATTCCCTCTCACTTTTAAATTTTCTTTTACATAAGTTATGGTTATTAATAACAATATATTCCACCAATTCAATGTTTATTCTGTGTCTGGCATTCTAAAATGCTCTATAATTAAGTCCCTCCAAGATTGTATATGGAAACTGAGGACTGGGGATGGGGGGAAGGGGTTACACTCTCCCAAAGTCGCATAGCTTATAAGTGTGGAAAGGCAGAGTGTAAACATAGCTGTGCAAATGCCAAGTTCCTAAGAGGCTTATACTTCCTCCTTTTAGCTTTATGGATCCTTGTGAAGCCAGCAAGGAAGGTTTTTATCACCTCTGTTTGAAAGACATATCATGGACAGTCTCGATGACTTCCTCCAGGGTTTTGGCAGGAATCCTGCAATCCTCTTCTACTTCCAACCCACACTATCCCTTCCTTACCAAACCAGCCACTCCCTATAGCAAGTAGGGAACCTGGGATATTATGGTCAGGCTTGAGACTGACATGCGAGCAGAACCCTTGCAGTTTTTAGAATCTTTGCTAAATGGGCAGGACAGGATCGGAATGGTAAAGTGTCTACCAGTTGCCCTTCAGGAGCACAGCCAGGGACTCTTCAAAGACAAGCTGGAGAAGCACACTGCCCTTGACCCTTCAGAGGCCTCAGAACCACAGGGTGCCAAGGTGGCTGATCCTAGAGCTAACACCTTTGAGCACCTATCCATTTTATTTTATTTTATTTTATTTTATTTTATTTTATTTTATTTTAGATTTATTTATTTATTATGTATACAGTGTATACTGTATGCCAGAAGAGGGAAATGGATTTCATTATAGATGGTTGTAAGCCACCATGTGGTTGCTGGGAATTGAACTCAGGACTTCTAGAAGAACAACCAGTGCTCTTAACCTTTGAGCCATCTCTCCAGCTCCCCTATCCATTTTAAAACAGGAGTGTGTCTGCATTTTGATGATTCAGAGGATCCAGATGCCATGGAAACTCCTCTCCACACACTCCATCCATCTTCTCAGTTGTCTTTCATTTGAAACTGTCATATTTGTTAAGTACCATAGGGAGCCAGGCAAGGTGTGGCTCCAGGCCAGGAAACTCCTGCTTGCATTGAACATCCAAAAGAACTGCAGTCTTGTCTCATCATATCAGAAAATCACATGTCACCATTGATGATGGCATCACATTCTCAGGTTCCTTTTCTTTAAAATGATCTCATAGAGCCTACCTTATTGCCTTATGGACATTATATGAGACAGTGAATGGAGAAGAAGGAGGAGGAGGAAGAGAAGGAGAAGGGGGGAAATGAGAAGGAGGAGAAGAAATCCAGCAGCTGGAGAGATGGCTCAGTTGTTAAGAGCAATTGCTGCCCTTGCACAAGACTCCAGTTCTGTTCCAAGCAACTATATCAGCAGTTCCCAGCGGCCTGTAGCTCCAGCTCCAGTGGTCGAATGCCCTCTTCGTGCCTCTGAGGGCACTGCACTAATATGCACATACACAGAGACACATAATTAAAAATAAAACAAAAACATTAGACAACGAGGACAATGGGCTATCTTACAAGACCTAAAAGGTCCTTAGTGTTCTGAGAGCAAGACAAGGACAACCTGTGCCATTAGTAGAGTTAGATAAGTGCCTGACATCTGGGCCATATGTGCCTTGTCCTCCAAGAATTATGTATCCAGATTAAATCTCTGTCAGAGTCTGCCTGCAGCTTTAACAATTTAATCATGTGCCTCATGATAAAAGGCCCTGCTGTTTTTGGAAACAGTCTTAGACCTAACAATCTGTTGCACCCTTTATTGTTCATATATTCTAATGTCTTCAGTAATAATATCCTCTCTTCCAGATTGACTTCAAATGATGACCCTCTGATCTCCAAGCTATTGCCTGTCATTTCTCTCTTAGACAGATTGGTGGATGTGTGTGTGTGTGTGTGTGTGTGTGTGTGTGTGTGTGTGTGTGTGTGTTCCATCCTCAATCACTCTCCATCATGTTCTTTTGAGGTGTGGTTTCTAACTGAACCTGGAGCTAGCATTTTTCAACTGGGCTAGCAGCCAACAAGCCTTAGAGACCCTTCTGTCTCCGCCCTCCTTGGGTTTACATGCCTGCATCAGACTATGGCTGACTTCTTTTATGTGGATGTTGGGATGTTAGGCTTGGGGGTAATAACCTTTACCCACTGAGCCATCTCACTTGTCCTCAAGCTCTGGTCCTTATGCTTGAGTAGCAAGTTCTCTTAACTACTGAACCATCTCTCCAGTCCTAGTTTGAGACCCTTGATCCCTGGATAGGTAAGGTCTATGCCCCTGTTCAATGTGGAGGAGGTTATAGAAAATAGACTTTGACCTTTGTCGATCCTTAAATTAAGGGATCTCAAGTTTCAGAGAGGAAACTAAGGAAGGATAAAGAGAGGAAGTTATGGGAACATAGGAAGGGAAATGAACCCCTCACCCTAGAGTCTGAGAAGCAAGAATTTCCACGAAGTTAACATTTGCTGTGAAAGTTGCCTATGTAGAGATATTGTCATATTCATATATAGATGTTTTATGTTAAAGTAGCAGTGACTAGGGTTAAAGCCTGAATGCATATTACCTTAGGTAAAGCCTCATTCCTCTCCCAAGACATTTTTCTGGGAATCTCAATCAAGACCATTAACTGTGGGACCAGTGGGATGGATCAGTGGGTAAAGGCTATTACCACCAAGCTTAATAACCAAGTTCGATCCCAAGAACCACAACTTCTTCAAGTACTCTGCCTCCACATACCATGGCATATGTGCATGCTGCACATGTACACACACACACACACACACACACACACACACTGAATAAATATATTTAATTTTTTAAACTACTGATTAGTTGTACGGTGGATAAAGGCACTTGCCTGAAACACTGACAATCTGAGTTCAGTCTTCAGGATCTACGTGGAAAATGGACAGAACTGACCCCATAAGCTGCCCTCTGGCTTCTACATGCATGCTGTGGCACATACACACACAAAATAAAATAAAAGCGAATTTTAAAAATACTGATTTGAAATTAAAAGTCATGGGTTAGTTAGATTGTTTGTTTTTCTCAAGATAGGGTTTCTCTGTGTGTTTTCCCAGCTGTCCTGGAACTCATTCTGTAGACCAGGCTGGCCTCACACTCAGAGATCTGCCTACCTCTGCCTCCCGGGGGCTGGGATTACAGGCCTGCTCAGCTGCCACCTCCCAGCAGTGTTGTTACCCGTTTTTGTTATCTACACTGGCTGCCCCTTAAGCACCTGCTGCCCTAGTCAGAGACTGCAACTCTGCTGTTATCAGCAGCAGTTTGGCTGCAAGGGCTGCTGTTCCCTCAGGCACTGACAATTTCAATGCTACTAAGGGAAACTTTATCTAAATCTAAAGAACTCATGATTCAACGATCTAGGTGGAATTCTGGTGCTCAGAGAGGCTGGATAGCAAGTAGCCAACCTTCTCCCTTTGCTGGCATCTTCCAAAAAACCCAGCATCCTTCTCTGAGCCCCCACTTTAAAAACCCTTGCTACAACTGGTTCTTCCTTATCACTTCCTGTCAGCTACTTGCTGACTCAGCCTCCCGCTCCCAGGTTAATTTTACTTAATCAAACACATCTTTGAATTGTTAACAGAAGCAATAGGGAAAAAATGCAACACACTTTAAGATCATATTCCCTAACACAGCAGTCATGGGTTTTTTTGTAAAAAATAACAATGATGATAATAAAAATTAAAAGAAAATAGTAACTTGGTTACAGTAAAGGTAGCTAGCTTCCTGCTTTCCTGTGACTTAGACCTTTATCTCATTCATTGTAAACCTGGCAAGTACTCTCAGGAACCACCCTGTGGTCTAGTTAGGTCCCTGAGGGACTCTTTGAGGATAATAGTTTCAAACCCACCAAAGTCCTGTGTCTATGACTGAGGGTGAGGCGATGATGAAGAAGTATTGTCTCCCAGAGGAGCCACACCCATGCTCTGGGACATCCTACTCTCTCTCCACATGCCTCTCTTGTAGTCCTTATGTGTCAATCTATAATAAAATTTTTTTCACTATTATTTTATTTCATACATGTATATACTGAATTGGGGGCATTTTTACCCCTCTATATTAAAATATCTTTATTAACCTAAAAAAAAAAAAACCATAATAGCCAGATGTGGTGGTAATCCTAACCCTTGGGGTAACTATGAAGCAGGAGGATGTCAAGTTGAAGGCCAGAAATGAGTACATAGTAGTACCCTGAGTTAAAAAACAAACAGGAAGGTTGGGGATTTAGCTCAGTGGTAGAGCGCTTGCCTAGCAACCGCAAGGCCCTGGGTTCGATCCTCAGCTTAAAAAAAAAAAAAAAAAACAGGAAAAGGACCATACCACGATGACTGACACATTGTAAATAGTCAATAAAGTTCAGCTAGTCAGCACTTTATTATTTCTGACAAGTTCAAATAAAATAAATTTAAGGACTGTGTGACTAATAAGCATAAGCAATTGGATATTTTGTTTGTTTTGTTGTTTTTGAGACAGGGTTTCATGGAGCCCAGGCTTGCTTCAGATTTGATAAGTAGCTGAGGATGACCTTGAATTTCTCATCCCCAGGCCTCCACCTCCCACACCCTGAGATTATAGGTTCACACCAGAGCACTCAATTATGTAACACTGGGGATCAAACCCAGGGCTTTGTGCATGCTAGACAAGCACTCTACCAACTGAGCTACATTCCCAGTGCCCTATATTAATTTTTTTTGTTAATTAAAGCAGTGAAATTCAGAGAGGGCAAAATTTAAAACAATGAGACTGGGAAAAGCCATGCCTCTTTAAGGAATTAGCCATGCCTCTTTAAGGTGTTACGATGTGTGAGCTGTTGTAAAAGGAACTCATTTCCGGTTCTGTGGCTGTACTGTTTCCTAAGAAAGTCGTGAGGGATTACCACAAACTCTGTAGCTTAAAACAAGAGAAACTTCTCTGAGAGTTCTGGAGGCCAAAAGTCTGGACGCTGTTTCATGGTCCCACAGTTACGGCGGCGGCATAACTGCCCAGCGTCTAGAGGTTCTTCGTGGTCTCTTCCTGCTCCCGGTACCTTCCCCGTTCCCTCACCTGGGGCTCCATCACTGCAGTCTCTGCCTCTGAATTCCTCTTCTCGGTGGTTCTCTCCACTGACGACCCTTTAGGGTCCAGGGGACTGCATTTGGGATCAGGGAGAATTTAACTTAGTCTTTCCCACCCTCATGCTTTAACCATGCCTCTTTAGACACAAGGCAACATTCACAAGCTCCAGGAATTAGGATACGGATTTTCTTTTTGAGGGGACTGGTTTCAGCCTATCACAACTACTACTTTTCATTTGGGGAAGCTTTGTTTCTTTGTTTGATATTTTGAGACAGGGTCTCCCTATATAACCCTAGCTGGCCTAGAACTCCCTACATAGCCCTGGCCAGACTCCTTGAACCCAGAGAGTTCCACCTGCCTCTGCCTTGTCAGTGCTAAGGTTACAGGCACAAGCCCCCATGCTGGGCTCACTATAACTACTTTTCCTGTTAAACTCTCTGTCCAGCCTTACCTACTCAACTTTGCCCTTTCTGTAACAGGGGGAGCTTAGCAAAGCTGGTGACAGGCCATTCTCCCTGACTTGAACAGATTCAGTCTGATACCTCCACATGAATCTCCAGATACCAGATAAGCTGGGCTCATTTGATCCATTTCCAAGCAGCAAATGTTAACTGAGTGAGCTCCTATGTGCCGAGCTGTAGGAAACCCAGAGCTGAGTAAAGCCAGTTTTCCACCTTCAGGAATAATCTAGCGGAAGCAGATATAGAAAAAAAATCACAGTTCCACTTCCCTTTATGAGAAAAGTGTAAACAAGAAACCAAGGGCGTGTAGAGTCAGAAGCCACATTCTGATGCAAGCTCTGGTCCCAGAAGACTCCGAAGTCAGAAGTTTTGAAGATGGTCATACCTACTCCTAGAAAGCAGTAGAGAATTTTCTAGAAGCCTCTGGGTCTTTTTTCATATCATCTTAATGGTAACATTTTTGGAGACTACATTTTTTCTTTTTTAAAGACAAGGTTTCTTTGTGTAGTCCTGGCTGTCCTGGAACTCACTCTGTAGACTAGGCTGGCCTAGAACTCAGAGGTCCACCTGACTCTGCCTCCCAAGTGCTGGGATTAAAGGCGTGCCCCACCACTGTCCAGCCACAGATCAAATTTTTAAAGATGGGATATTACTCACTCAGGATTTGTTGGCTGTTTGCTCATGTGTGTAGTCAGGCAACACAGTCACCAGCTGGACACTGCAGAAGTGATGCTGTGGTCCTTCCTGAGACACCAGCTGGACACTGCAGAAGTGATGCTGTGGTCCTTCCTGAGACACCAGCTGGACACTGCAGAAGTGATGCTGTGGTCCTTCCTGAGACACCAGCTGCACTGCAGAAGTGATGCTGTGGTCCTTCCTGAGACACCAGCTGGCACTGCAGAAGTGATGCTGTGGTCCTTCCTGAGACACCAGCTGGCACTGCAGAAGTGATGCTGTGGTCCTTCCTGAGACACCAGCTGGCACTGCAGAAGTGATGCTGTGGTCCTTCCTGAGACACCAGCTGGACACTGCAGAAGTGATGCTGTGGTCCTTCCTGAGACACCAGCTGGACACTGCAGAAGTGATGCTGTGGTCCTTCCTGAGACACCAGCTTCATGTCTAGAGACATATCATGTCCACCTGGGCCCAATTGCTGATGTCAGTTTTCATTTTGTTTTTAAGATTTTATTTGATTTTTAATCAAATGTGTATTTCCATGTCTCTGTGAGAGTAGGTGCACATGAGCGCAGTGCCCAAAGAGGCCAGAAGAGAGCGCTGGATCCCCTGGAGCTAGAGTTAGAGGTGGTTGTGAATTCCCTGACAGTCCTCTGGAAGAACAGCAAGCATTCTTAACTGCTGAGCCACCCCTCCAGTGCCCACCACATTTTCTTATTTGTCTCACCACACAGGACATCTAGCATAGTTTCTCCGTCATGCCACACACCTCTCACAAGATAAATAAGTATATAATCTAAACTGGGCTCCTAGCTTGCTTCACCTTAGCCTGACTTTATACTGTTTAAGGCTGTGTTCCCAAATTCTTCATGTATCTTTGTTTTGCACATGCGCTTCAGTGTGGTCACAATATTCATGTGACATACACTTGAGTTCATTTGTTTCTGTTTACTAACAGTTCAAGGGTTTCTTCCCCTCCTCATCTTGTTTTTTATTTTATTCTTTCTGCTTTTAAAAATCAAAGCTGTCGCACAAAAAGAACCTCAATGTTCTCCCTCTAGAGCCATTCCGTTCTGTCGTTCCAACAAGCAGTCATCAACGTTATTGTTCTCTGGCTCACGCTTCCTGTGGCTCAGTGGTAGCAATAAGTCAAGAGACTCCAGCTTTTCCTTTTTCACACGAAAGATAACGTGCTCGTACCCCTCCTGCACTTGGAATGCTTTCATTTAAATTACCGAGAAACCATTCTTATCGGTTCACGAAGTCGCCTGCATTTTGAATTGTTTTTCATTTTATATCCACACACTACTCCAAATTGGTCTGCGTCACATTCTGTGCAACGTTGTTATGAATAACTTCATGCATACGTATGTCCTACTCTGGGAAGTGTGTCTTCAGGGTAAATCTCTAAAAGCTTGCTTTCTGGGTTGACAGATAATGTACATGTAGCTTTGCTAAAGGCTGTCAAATGCTCTCCCCTGTGGCCGTTCCATTTTGCATTCCCACCAAGATTGTAGGGACCAACTCCTCCTAATCCTCACCAAGAGAGCATTGCCAAGCTTTTGAATTTTGCCTCTCTGGTAGCAGAGAGATGATGGTATGTAACTCAGCATGTAGATCTATAGACCAGGCTGGCCTCCAACTCACAGAGATCCACCTGCCTCTGCCTCTGGAGTGCTGGGATTAAAGGCTTACACCATCATACTGGTATTATTCATTTATCTATTTTTAAATTTACTTAGTATTGTTGTTATTGTTGTTCTTTTTTTTTTTTTTTTGGTTAGTTGGTTGGTTGGTTGGTTGGTTGGTTGGTTGGTTGGTTAGTTTTTTGTTGATGATGTTTTATGGACTGGGTTTTACTATGTAATCTTGGCTAGCCTGGAACTTGTCAAGCAGGCTGATCTTGAACATGCACAAACCTCTTGAGTGTGGGATTAGGGCCATACAATAGTACATCTGGCTTCCTCTTACTTTGTAAAAGTTCTTAAAATCTTAGTAATATTGGCCTTTTATCTGTGATATGTTTTATAAAGATTCTCTTCCAATAAGTCTCTTCTGTATCCCAGAATCTAATCAATATTTATATCTATAATTCAGCTATCATTTGGCTTAAAAGGGATTATTGGGAAATGTTATCATTTATACTATTTTCTACAGAGAAAATATTTTACTGTTTAAAATAACCCTGGACTTCTAAATTATAACCTGTTTTTATGTTCAGGATATTTCTCCTGCAGTTGTACATGAAATGTTTTTACATTCAAAAAAAGGACCAATACTATAGAATTGTATTATATGAAATATATAGCCAGGCAGTGGTGGTGCAAGCCTTTAATCCAACACTCGGGAGGCAGAGGCAGGTGGATCTCTGTGAGTTTGAGGCCAGCCTGGTCTCCAAAGCGAGTTCCAGAAAAGGCACAAAGCTACACAGAGAAACTCTGTCTCGAAAAACCAAATATATATATAAAATACAAATTCGTAGAGACGGAAAGATTTGACATTATCTCAAGACAGAGAAGAAAGGAATATAGAGCAATGATTTCCTAAGTACAGAATCTCTGTTTTGTGTGATGGAAAAATCCCACAAATGGACAGAAGTATCAGGACATAATATAATGAATGTAATCAATCAATACAATTAATGTAATTAATGAATATCATAAATATAATTACTGAATGAATACTGGGAATGTAATCAATGAATACCACAATTGTAATTAATATCATGAGTGTAATTAAAAAATAAATTTTAAAAAAAGATTCTCTTCCAGCTTGTGATTTCTGGTTTTGTTTATAGTAATTTTTGCCACCCAAAAGTTTGGTTTGTTGATGTTGATGTTGTAGTTTTTTGTTCATTTGTTTATGATATGGTTACATGAATTGATCAGTCTTTTCATCTCAAGTATCTGGATGTTAAGTCATGATTTGAAATCTTTTCTCCACACTTAAGTCACAGAGGAATTTATGTATGGCTCTTTCTAGTACCTGTGTAATCTCACTTGAAATCCAGTTCTCTGTTCATTTGGAGCTTACTTTCTTATATGCTATGAATATGAGTTATGTTTGCTACACGCCTATCCAGTTTATTCTAATAGGGCATGTCAAAAAGAGCATTGTTGGAGCAGAGCATGGTGGTGCATGTCTGTAATCCCAGCATGGAGAGTCTAAGGCAGAAAGGTCACTGCCAGTTTAAGGACATCCTTGGCTACATAATGAGACCCCCCCATCTCAAAAATAGGAAAGGGAAAAAAAACCACCTTTGCTCTAAGCATTACAGGTATCACCTTCAACAGCCAATGGAGGTTCATTAAGTTGCTCTGTTCCCTTCTTGACCCATTCTATTGGCCTGTTTGTCTCATTGTGTGTAGTACTTGTAACCCCAGCTGCTTCAGAACGCATCTATCAATCAAGGCTGGCCCTACCTCAGAGCTCTTCCTTTGTAGCACTGTCCTGGCTAGTTCTGTCCACTTCCCCACATGAACTTAAATGCAAGCCATGTCTTTTTTTGTTTGTTTGTTTGTTTGTTTTTGTTTTTTGAGACAGGGTTTCTCTGTGTAGCTTTGTGCCTTTCCTGGAACTCACTTTGGAGAGCAGGCTGGCCTCGAACTCACAAAGATCCGCCTGCTTCTGCCTCCCAAGTGCTGGGATTAAAGGCATGCACCACCAACGCCCGGCTCCATGTCTCCTTTTTAAATTTCCTTCCTTCCTTTCTTTCTTTCCTTCTTCCTTCCTTTCTTTTTTATTTGTTGTTGATGTTGCTGCTACTGTTTTGTTTTAATTCTTTTCTGTTTGCTGCTTGCTTGTTTACTGTGCTGGGGATTAAACCCAGGGCCTTATGCATCCTAGACGAGTCCTCTATGAATGAGCTACATCCCTTGCTCTGTCCTGGTCTTTAAAATGATTATGGGGCCAGCTATGGTGGCTCACACTTTTAATCCCAGCACTCAGAAGTTTGAGATAGACATGTCATTGTGAATTCTCAGCCACCCTGGTCTTCACAGTGAATTCCAGGTCAAGCCAGGGCTACACAGTTGAGACCCTGTCTCAACCACTGAGACACACTAAGAGCAAGGCAGGCTCTTCCTTCTGTATAGACTTGACCTTCTTTCTTATTTGCCTAGATACTTTAGGTCATTCACTAGAATAGTATGTATTGAGCAACTCTTATCCAGTTGGCACCACACATCATAGAAGTGAAACAGGTTTATCCTCAAACAGCTTAGAGTGTCATGGGAGAGACAGAATAAGTCACCTAAAGCAAACAGTCCAAGATACCGAGAGAAGACACTGCTGGTGCCGAGCCTGTCTACAATCCTAGCACTTAGTGGATTGAGGCAAGAGGACTGACTGGCTGAGGGCAGCCTGGGCTACATAGGGAGATACTGTTGTGAAAGAAGGAAGAGAGGGAACGGGGGGAAGAAGGGAGAGAAAGGGAAGGGAAAGGAGGGAAGGGAAGGGAAGGGGAGGCGAGGGAAGGGAGGGGGTGGTAAAGGGGAGAGGAAGTAGAAAGAAAGCGAAGGAGAAGAAAAGAAAAGGAAGGAAGGAAAATAAAACAGTAACCTCCGAGTTCATGGACAGACCAGTATGCTACAGAAGCCGAAAGAAAACGGAGAGTTAGTGGGCCTGGAAAACTGGGTCCTGAGGCTACCAGAATCACAGGTCCTATGGGTCAGGATCTGGGTGCTATGGGAAGGAGGAGACAGAACCTCAGAGAGGTAGACTGAAGATGATGTGTTACACAGGGCAGGTCCCTATCCAGACCCTTGCAATTCCAGGATCTCTCACCTGAAGCTTAGTTATACCCCAGGGTCAACCTGTGCCTATTAAAACTCTGATAGTGGACTTGGCTTGGTGGCTCACACCTATAATCTTGGCACTCAGAGGGTGAGGCTGGAGGATTGCCATGAGTCGAAGCCCAACCTTGGTTATATAGTGAGTTCCAGACCAGCTTTGACTGAGTAAGAGCCTGTTTAAAGCAAAAACTGAAATGCAAGGCATGGTGTATTCTCCTGTCATCCTGGCACTTGGGCAGTAGAAGCAGGGGGATCAGGAGTTCAAGGCCAGCCTCAGCTACATAGCAAGTGTAAGGCCCTGTTTCAAATAAAAAATAAAAATAGGGGTTAGGAATTTAGCTCAGTGGTAGAGCGCTTGCCTAGCAAGCACAAGGCCCTGGGTTTGATCCTCAGCTCTAAATAAATAAATAAATAAATAAATAAATAAATAAATAAATAAAAAAATAAAAAAAATAATAAACCTGATAGTGAATATCTCCTAGGTCTCCAGACACTGGTCCTTTAAAATGGCAACCTTTGTGCATCATTACCTTTTCAGGAATGATCTAGAATTAAAAAGTCCAACACAGTGGCTACGCACCACGTGAAGACCTTGAACCCTTATGATGCAGATGGTACAACAGAGTCATTATATTTCACTTTAATACATTTAAGATGGGATCAGTGTGTTCTTCTTTAGACCCAACTTGTTTGGGGGTGGGGAGAGGAGGGGAGGTTCAGTCTGCTTTCACTCAGCATGGGGTAAGAGTTCATGTTGTATTGTTGCGTGTGTTCATTACAGTTTTGAATGGGGGTGTCAGAACATTTTAAGACATATGTGCCTCACAGCTGTAATTCTCTTGGACAGCAGTGTGCTCTGGTTAGCACCATGTGCCAGTCCTCCCTAACCTTCAGAGTTGTGTTTGGATGAACTCCCCGGGCCTTTTTGGAAGACCTCGGGAGGCATCTGGGTTTTGAGAGGTACCCAGTGTGCCCCTTCTCCCAACCTGGTCTTTCTGGGGTTGGGAGAGGAGTGGGTGGGGCATCAAGGGGAGAGACCCCTGCCTGCCACTGTGACATCACAGAGCAAAGTCATAGTAACCCACCACCACCCAGGCCGGTGTCCTGCCTGAGGGACATTCATCCTCTCCCAACTCACCACATACCACCTTACCCCTCTGCTGGCAAGAGGGGACCTGGTGAATCCCCTCCCTCAACACCTGAGCCACGCAACTGAATTAGAACCATCAGAGAAGGAACTGAAACACCTCTGTTTCAGAACTACACCGGTGAATGAGCAATCCCTCTCAGCTGTTTCAAGATGTTTGCCTCACCCAGGAGGTAGGTACAGAGCTTGTGGAAGTTTTGTGAATACTGATTAGTTCGTTTCCCTTATTTCAGTATTTGAGTCCCACCTTCAGTGGTATGATACACACCTGGGGGTGGGGGCAGGGAGCGATGTAGGGTTACTGGGCAGTAGACAAGTGTGTTCAGAAGGCCAAGGAAACCTAAAAAAGAGGCATTTGTGAGACTGTGGGGCAGAGCAGTGTGGGCTTAGGCAGCTTCTTCCTCAGTTTTGAAGAAGCCAAAGGGCCCATGATCAACTGAAGAGCCCTTACAGACAGATATGAACACGGTAGCCAAAGCCAGTCAGAGCTTGCAATTTTATTATCTATTATCGTTGGCTCTCTGCAGAGGGGATAGCAAGGTGACTGGGGAGTCTGTTCTGGACCTAAGAGGTGTAAAGCACAGCACATGTATTCCCTTGCCTCATTCTAGAGGCGGTTCCCCGATGTGACCCGCAATCCGTGACTTTTGTTAAAGACGTCTGCCTGCCCTTTGCTGGATGGCACTTTAGTTGGAAAGGAGTCAGCCTCCTAGCGTTTGCACGTTTGAATGCCGACTACACCGTGTCTCTCTCCATTTGTGATCTGGTGCAAGTCAACGACTGAATTTGAGCCCTGACTTGAACAGTGGAGATACTGCCTCTGAATCTGGCGGGATGTGGGTGCCTAGGGAGCAATTAGTGAAGCGTCTAGCCCCTAGCTTGGTAGTTCGGATGGTTTTTCCTTAGATTCCACTTTCCTCCCACTTCTTTAGATCTTCAGACCACAACTGTAGAGAACTCCCCACCTCTCCCATCATCCCTTGGGGAAACAGGTAGGTAACCACTACACCTCAGATGTGCTGAGGGGTTCAAGTCCCCAGCCTTACCTCTCACATCTACAAAACAAGGCAGGCCTACATTGCCCCTCCATCAGAAAGGGTTCAGGGACCTGCATCTTTGGGAAATGCCTGACTTTGGGTTTAACAGCAACTGGGTGGGTCCTCACCCTTTGTCAGGGTGTGAGGAATTTATCCCAGGATCCAGTCTCTTCGCTGGGCCGGTCCTTGCCTACATCCTGGGAGGCTAATGGGACTCAGGACCCACCCAACGAAGAGAAAGAGGAAGAAACCTCGTGGTTCCCTGCCACGCCCGTCCTGGAAGTCCCAAGCGCCCGCGGCGCAAGGGCGGGGCCTCACCAAACAATTCAAAACAGGCTTCTGGTGCGTCGCCGTGGCAACCACGCTCGCTGCTAGGCAACTGGGGCGCCGTAGTAAACGCTGCCAGAGTTACTCATTGGGGGAAAGCACGGTGGAAATCCCATGGGGCTCAGACACCGAGGCAGAGGGTGGAGATGAGGGGAGATGCGGCGAAGGGGAGCGCGCTGAGGCGGAAAGGGGTGACCCTGCACTGTGTCTATGGACAGCAGCTTCCGGGACACCCCTCTTCTTCATTGGATCCTCAGTCCCCTGGCAGCCCGGGCCAGCCCTGTCTGAGCAGTCACTTGCGCGTGAGAGATTGCTCCACAGGAAATGCAGATGTGCTTGCCCCTCTGATTCACGCCAGCGTCTTGGGCATGGCCGAAAAGCTGGGGCTTCCTCTTCCTGGAAATGACTGCCATAGCAAAAGTCCTCTAATAATTCCATGACAAAGCAGAAAGGGAAGGCTGGAGGAAGGCCTCAAGTCTTTTCCTTTGGCTCTTCCCCCTGAACATAAATGAGAAAGTCCCCAGCACCCCTGACCCACCTTAGGAGCGCTTGGTCATGCGGCCCTTTACAAGCTGGGTACATTGGAGAATGGGAGGTCCTCTGGGAAACCTTGAAGTTCATTGTCCCATAGTATGTAATTAAAGCTCAGAAGGCTCACGCCACATCAAAATGACCCAAATCTGTAGGGAATCACTCCTCATGAAAAGGACAGAACATTTCCGACCTGTCCCTGTTTTGAGTGACCTGTTCTCTAGTCAGACTAAAGATAATACTGGTAATGAGATCATTGCTATTTTCTGAGCCTTTGCTCATAGAAAAGCAGCAATGTTCCCACAGGTGTGAGGAAATGTACTAGCAGGGAAAAAAATGCATCTGTGTGGAAGGTCCAATACACCCCTGGCCCTCTGGGGTCTTGATGTGGCTCCCTGTTGCTTTTGTATGTGAACTGGGAAGAGTGATATGTATTTGAGGCTGTTTGGACATATGTCTGTGTTCATGTCTTTGCCCATCGGTTTCCCAACAGTGTTCATAAGCCTTGTTAACCCTACAAAACTTCTTTGTTCATTGATGTGAAGAATGCACTGAAGTCAGCAATGCGTAAAACATGGCTGATTATACTACACACATTGCCTTAGAACCAAATGAGCATACATGGAACCACATACCCAACATGGAAGGCCCATGAGGAGTTACGTGGAAGGTATACCCGTCAGGAAGGGGAGGCACAGAAAGCAGAGCTGTCTGCTCATCAGCCAGTGACAGCCAAAGTGCTTCAATTCCACTCCGGCCTTTCGTTTGTTGAGTAACAGAAGGAGTTACTTAATGGGGCCGTGGGTCAAGAATTCTGGCCCCTGGGAGCACAGAGAAACTCTCGCCAGGCAGGGCAAACAAGATGTCTGGGTAGATGGCATGGGGGACAAAAGTACTGGATCCCTTAGCCCCGGCTCCAGTGTTAAGGAAGAGGCAAACACACTTACTCTTGCTCAGCATTCTTCATCATCTCTAGTCTGCAGCATACTGGAAACGCAATAAATGGAGTTTCTGCCTACGAAGTATGTATGGCCCCAAACCATCATTTCTCAAAGCAAATCTAGTAAAAATGGTTTCATCAAGTATAGTGAAGTGTGACTGAGGACATTAGCAAAAGGTCAGTCCCAGGCCTTGGCATTGTGATGTCATAAATGGTGAGGTGCACACATGGCCTCATGGACATCACCCTAGATTCATTAACAGTCCCACGTACCAAGTTGAAATACTATATTGAGATGCAGGATATTCATCTCTATACTGAATTGTGAGCTTTTGAGCCAAGTCTAATTATCTTTGTTACATTGACCAGCAGTTACCTTTTCTGTCCTAAGGAAAGGAAAGGGGTGGGCGGGGAAATGGTCAGCGCAAATCACAATGAAAGGAAGTGAATGGGATGCTGGGTTCTGACTTTTTGTGGCAAGGCAGAGAAACTTGTGTTTTTGTTAAGAAGAGGAAATTGGACACTGGGCCCCAAGGTCCTTGGGAAGAGGGAGCTAAGACTGGTCACATCCAGCCAGCCAGGCACCCACATAAAATACACAGCCTAGGAATGGGCAGATCAGAGCTGCTGTGGAGGCCTACACTAATATTTTTGAAACCTTCTTTAAGGAAAATAATATGAAATTATAAGTTCGGATTGGGCAGCAGGCCCTTGGAAACAGCCCAAATAAGCGAGGGGCCCGGGAGATGGAGTTTCATTGGCTTTGCTCTAAACCCACCTCTGGGCCTCCTCACCTGCCACTCCCATCCCCTTTTCCCTGAAGAAGGCAAACTTCGAGCTATTAAGGCTTTGGGGGTGCGGTTTATGAGCAGAGCAATAAAAACCAAAGACACAGTGCTGTGCCAAGCGGTGACTCAAAGCGGGATATGAGACGTGTCTCCAAGTATTTGAAGGGTGGAAGCGTGTGGAAGGGGAAAGAATTGGTCACTGTTCTAGGGTGGAGAGAGAATGAGGATACAATTAAGGAGAGAAAAATGTGCACAAAACTCATCAGGAAATGTTGGCTAACTTTATTTTCTGATACTGCCATGTTGTGTTTCCCATGGGAGGCATTTGAGGATCTGTTGAGTCACTGAGAACTGGAACTGGCCACCAAAAAATGTACTATAGGAAATAATCCTCTAAAAGGTCCTCCCGGGAGTGGCTGGACGCCCCAAAGTTCATTCTGAGTCCTGAATTCCATAAGGCTGACACACAGCAGTCTGTAGATTCGTGTTTAGGATGACAGCCAAATGAAGGAAAGAGAGCAGTTTTACAGAGGAAGCAACCACCTCCACCCACATTTTGCTGACTGGTAGGGAAGGAAAGGATAGAAAAGAAGAAAACATGAGGGTGTAGCGCCACCCAGTGGCCTGAGGAAGGAAACTGGCTTATTCCACACCTAAATGGGACCACAAAATTCTTGTCCCCTTCTCCCAAAGAAGAGTGAGTTAGTTGTGTCACAATATCCAGGGGCCTGAAAGATGGCTCAGCTGGTAGAGAGGCTTGCCTTCAAGGCTAATAACCTGCGTTTGATTTCTGGAACCCACATGATAGAAAAGAGAACCAATTCCTCCCAAATATGTTTTCCATACATGTGCCATGCCCCAGCTACACACACACACACACACACACACACACACACACACACACACACACACACACATTGAGAGGCATGATAGGACAGACAAAAAGGAGAACATTTTCAAAGAATGAATGGACTTTTACATTCAAATTCAAAGGGGAGGTGGTGACCCACACCTTCAATCCCAGCACTGGAGAGGCAGAGGCAGGCAGATCTTTGAGTTTGAGGCCAGCCCGGTCTACAAGTTCCAGGGCAGTCAGGGCTGCACAGAGAAACCCTGTCTGGGGGTGGGGGTGGGGGAAAGAAAGAAGAGAGAGAGAGAGAGAGAGAGAGAGAGAGAGAGAGAGAGAGAAAGAAAGAAAAAGAGAGAGAAAGAAGAAAAGGAAGACACTGAAGGCATTCTGGGTAGAAGGAAGAGAACAGCTGGTACAAACTATCAATTTGCACAATTCTGAGGACAGAAAGAATAACTTGTGCTTCTCAACATCCCACATGGAGAGAAGTAACAGTTTATGAACTGGCTGGAAGGTGGAAACCATACACAGAACAAGCCGGACTGTCTGTGGCTCCTGAAGACGCCACCGAGCCAGAAACTGCTTCCTAGGGGAGGCTGTGAAGTAATGACTGCTGATCTAGTTTGTGTATTGCTGTAAACATCAAGCCCCTTCCAGGCACACCACGCACCTAGGGAACAACAGGTAGAGAGGACATAAATCCCTCTTTACTTTTTACAGAAAGTCCCTCTGCAAATGCCGATCCGTTCTGCTCTCTCCTGAATCCCAGGTCCCCGATTGGCAAGTTCTCTGGTGTAATCTCAAGAACAGCTGGGCTGTGATCCCACTGTCAGTTATTAGATGCCTGTGTTCATTGCATAGCAGTATTTAATCAAGAGGCATGCCACAAGCTATGAGCTAGAAGGGGAGAGGCAAGGGAGGAGGGAGGGCACTCAGCTTTTACTCTTGCTACATTACACCGAAGAGACTTGTTCGGATGACATCCTTCCATTCTTCCAGACAGGCTACAAGAGGATAACCATGGCCAAGGTAACCAACCTGCTTCCCTTTTATTTGACAGGAGAAACTTTAGCACCTGGGTCTTTAGACCTTGTCAACTGGCTGTCCTTGTTACCATATACTGCTGTTGCGTTTCTCTCTTGATGTGCATTGATGTGAATGTGGCTGCCACGGTGGCACCTGGGGGACTCCTACTCGGTCTCCTGGAAAGTAAAGAGTCACCTTGGGAAGGGATTTGTGAGCACAGGCCAAGGTAGAGCTTGCCTTAGGCTGTGCCACTCCATCTAGAGTCACTTTAAAGAAACTTGTGAAATGACCTTCATTCTTCCAATGTGAGTAAGGCATGTGTCGAAGGATGTGATGGATGGCAATTCTTGAAAAGGCTCCTGAAGGAGACATCAGTTTAATTACCTGGGGCTGAGGAAGCTCCAGAGTGCTTCTCTAGCATGCAAAGTCCTGGACATTGGGGCACACACCTGTAATTCTCACACTTGGAGGTGGAGGCAGGAGGATCCAAAGTTCAAGGTCAACCTCTAGGTATATAGCTCTAGTCAGGTTGGCGTCACAAACTACAGAAGACCCTGTCTCCAGCAAGTGGAGAAGGAAAAAGGTATGAAGGGAGAGACTAGGCCCCATTCTGTGGTGGGTGTTCTTTCAGAAAAGAGCCTCTGAGTCAATTCAAGTTGATCATCCTTTGTTTCTCAAATCACCTCTTCCATAATGTGCTTGTCAGCTTGGTTGAGACCACAGGTGTGTGTAAGCCTCAATATTCCTTTTTTATATCTGAATAACCTGGAGGAACATGGGTAAATATGTAACTTGAAATGGATTGAATATAAAGCCAAGATCTGTTCTGGTGTGGTGTGATAGTAGACGATTTTCCAAACCAATTAAGGCTGAATATTGCTATTAAAACTGAACCCTGAGGTGAGAGATTTGGAACTGCCTATATCCTCAGTTTGGTCTTCTTATAGAATGATTAATGAAGATGTTTTATCTGCAAGCAATGGATATCAGATCATTAGAAAGAACACCCACCACAAAGACGTCTATACATCACGCCGAATGCCACAGTTTTCACAGGAGCTAAGATACTGAACCAACCTACGTGACTATCAACAGATGGATACAAAAAATCTGGTGTACATACATAATGGAATTTTACTGATCTGTAAAGAAAAATCTATTTATCTGTAAAGAAAAATTATGAAATTTGCAGGAAAATAGATAAAGTGAAAAAAACATATTAAATAAAATAAGCCAAACCCAGAAAAACCTTAAAAATAGCTTTGAATTTTTATATATGTACATATGCACAGGTGTATCATGGATAAAGGGGATCATGAGCAGGGGAAAGATCTAAATGGAAAAAGGGGTGGGTAATAGGACAAAAGAGGACTGGTTGAGCCCCTTCAAAGGGGTTGGTGGCAGTGAGCAGTGGCCATCCCAAAGAAAGTCCAAGAAGGGACAAGTGACAATGTCACTGTGACACCTACTACTTTGATTAATTTTAAAAAATAGTAAATAAAGCAATCAGGAAGGGGTTATTTTAACCCACAGTTCTGGAACAATGATGGAAGCTAACAGTTTTGAGACTAAAAAGAAGAGGACATCTTTGAGCCATGGAACAGTGCAGACAGCAGACTCGGGCAGGCCAAGCCCCTTCCTGCTCCTAGATGCTGTGACTGATAACAACATGTGTCCTCAGTCAAGGCCTCCCAGAGTCTTGCAAAGACTGGCATTCCTTGATGGAGTTAATTTGTTGAACGCTTTTAAAAAATCACATTGACAGATTAGTTCCCCAAAGCAATTTATTCTTCCGTTTTGTGTTTTGGATATTTTTATACATGACCACCTTCATGTTTGTTACTGTCCCAAGTAACACATTGTGTGTGGTACGCACTTTGTTCATCCCTGGAGATTCTGACGAACAAAGGGTCAGGGTGGTAAACTGTTGAACATAGATTGTCCTAAGATGGGGTGGACAGGATATTGTTGGATCTGCCTGTGATGTTATTTATATCTCTTAAGCTAAGCAGATTGTGGCCTGATTAATTCTGATAGGAGAGAGCCCATGCTCAAGATGGTTTACTTTAAGAACCATCTGGAAGCTAAGCCTGAGCCTCCCCAGGTATTAGAGTACCTTAGGATGCTCAAGACTGATCACAATTATTTTCCTAAATCAAATTCAATCCAAATCACATAATGAGGTTGACAAGGTTAATGTTGGTCTTTATTTCTGAGACAGGATTTGATGTAGCCCAGGCTGGCTCCAAAGTCACTAAGTAGCTGAGGATGGTCACTCCTGCCTCCACCTCTCATGTGCTAGGACCACAGGTGTGCACCACCACACTGAGTATGTATTGTGCTGGGGATCAGACCCAGGGTTTTACGCATATTATCCAACATTCTCAAAATGAGCTACATACCCTCTGCCATCTTTTATCCTGAAGGCATCAAAACTTCATCTGCTTCCCCGGACTGGTGCGCACCATGGAGTTATATTCGGGTATAAAGCATAAACTTATTACGTTATTTCAGGAAAATAAGTGAAACTGGTGAGCGACTTGGTAAGTGAAATAAGCCAGACTTGGAAAGACAAACATTGCATGTTTCCTGTCATGTACGGAAATACATATGACTGGGTATACGTGTGTCTAAAGGTTATGAATGTGGAGGGGGACTATGTGAGTGAAGGAAAGGAGAGAGGAGGGGGTCAGAGGATGGGGGGGACATAATGCATGTTTTCTCCTAAAGAATCCCGATTGAATGATGCATGTTACATATGACATGAAACAACAGGATTATTTAGGGAAGAGGATGGGACCAGCAGGAGAAAGAGGGGACAAGGAAGACTAGAGGGGCAAATATGAGCAAAATACAGTGACATGTGTATGAAAATATTACCATAAACCTACTATTTTGTACATGAACAAATAATTATAAAAAACACCCCAAAAGAGGTTGGCCAACTCAGAACATTTGCAGGGAGCCACCCTTGTTCCCTTGCTTTCTCTGCCTGAGGATACACACTGTAAGTGGGGTCCTGAGGAGGCCTTCCACCCAGGTGCGCATGCACACATTCCATGCCGCTTGGCAACCTGAAGCCAGGCTAGCACAATGCTCGCCTGCCTTCTAAAGCAGATAGACGAGATACCACCCTGCTCACATCGAGTTCACTCTGACATCAGTATCCCTCATGACAATGACTCCCATCTGCTATCACCTTCATCCTTCTGTAAACCTGTCCAGTGACTATCCGGCCGTCACTCTGCCTATGCAAATTACTGTGGCTCTGTAAGAGCCACACAGCATTCAACTGAAATGAGCAGCTTCACTATGGTGCTTGCTCCTGGCCACACTGAAGCACAGCTTCCCCAGGGCTCCTGGAGAAAGCGCTCAAGTGGCAGGCTTTGGTCATCAATGTCGAAGAGCGGTGAATGAGGCCCCAAGAGCATGCTCCCCAGCTGTCTCCTCCCCCCATTTGTGTGTTGCAGATGGAGCTCCAGAAGGGTTCCCCTGTCCAGCGGACCTTCATTTCTGCCATCTTCAGCATGCTATCACTCAGCCTCTCCGCAGCATCCCTGCTCAGCAACGAGTGGTTTGTGGGCACACAGAAGGTGCCCAAGCCCCTGTGCGGGCAAGGTCTGGCAGCCAAGTGCTTTGCCATGCCGATGTCCTTGGATGGGGGCATCACCAACACATCAGCCGAGGAGGTGGTACAATACACCTGGGAGACTGGGGATGACCGGTTCTCCTTCCTTATCTTCCGCAGTGGCATGTGGCTATCCTGTGAGGAAACCGTGGAAGAGCCAGGTAATTCCCTCACACCAGCCTACAAAACTTGATCTGCCTTTTCAATTACATTTCCACTTGTATCATGCATGGATACGTATAGGGGTATGTACATGCACGTGGAGGTCAGAGGACAATGGGCAAAAATCCATTCTCTCCTTCCAGCATGTGGATCCAGGGGATCAACCTGAAGTAGTCAGGCGTGGCAAGCATGTACCCTTACCCACTGAGCCATCTCATCTGCTTTAAAAAAAATGTTTATTGAGACATAGAACTCATTATGTAGATCTGGCTGACCTAGAATTTCCCACAATCCACCTGCCTTGGCTTCTTGAATACTCACATTACAGATATGAGACACCACACCAGGGTCGGGCAGGGGAATTTGGAATCTTATGCAGGCAAAGAACACCCATTAGTCCTGAGAAGAGTGAGAGCAGCAGAGGGAAGGTCCGCACTCCCCCAGACCCTGGAGGGCCTCATGCCCAAAGCCCACTTTCTATTACCTCTTCTCCATGGCCCCTTTTAACAAAGTCCAAAGTCCCCCAAGGCTCTTCAGCTCCTCCAGATTCAGCAGACCTGGTTGAATGAAGTTTTTGGACCTGTCACATTCAAATCATTAGAACCTTCATGTTAGTGGGCTACAGTTGCTGCTTAGAAACAACCTTCACTCTGGCCCCTTGTGTGAATAACCTCATTTCTGTAGGCCTTGGTTTTCCTGTTAGATGAGAAGGGCTGAGGTAGATCACCTCTAAAGCCTCTTTCCTTCCTGGCTAGGGGTTAGTGTTTTAATTTAAAAGGTAAGGGGAAACTATAGTGGTATACTCCTATAGAACCAACACTCTAGAGGCTGAGGCAGAAGAATGGAGAGCATCCTGGACCACCTAGTGAGACCATCTCAAAAAACCAAGGGATGGAGATGCAGTGATGTGGTTAAGTGTTTAGTTATGTGTAAGCCCTATGTTGGATTCCCAGAATTTTAAAATGGGCTAATGTATGATAGCTAGATGATGGGTGCATAGATAGATAGATAGATAGATAGATAGATAGATAGATAGATAGATAGATAGAAGTAGATAGATAGGTAGATAGGTAGATAGAGAGATAGAGAGATAGAGAGAGAGAGAGAGAGAGAGAGAGAGAGAGAGATAGAAGTAGATAGGTAGATAGGTAGAGAGATAGAGAGATAGATAGGATAGATAGATAGATAGATAGATAGATAGATAGATAGATAGATAGATAGATCGATCTTAGGGGGTCCTGAAGTACGTGGTTCTGTAATGATGCCCTGGAGGAGCTGCAGACAGATGCTCCCAAGTTTCCTGTTGCTTACTGAAAACACTGTGCAATTCATACTAGTCAGTGTGCATACCTTAGATTAGAATGACACCAAAGATAGCTACCATCTCCTCTTCTTCCCATTCAGAATATTTAAGTCACTGTGGGTCCTGGGAAGGGAGTTCATGATGATGATGATGTACTTTCTAAAACCTGAGATCATATACAACTTGATAGTGAAATTTCTACAAAGTGGGCAAAGGGGAAAAGACACAGAAATAAAAATGGGAGTAGTTGGGGTGGGGGGAGAAAGTGTGAGAACACACACACATTATCCACAGCCTTGTGGCCCCTAACACTGGCCAACTCACAGTTCCGCAAACAGTTTAGAGCCACTTTGGTCCAGCAACAAAACTTAACATGGAGACAGGAAATTGGAACTCTGCCCTACGAGGATGCTCACAGAAAAGCGTTGTTTTCATAATCAGGGATGAAGGCCAGAAAAACAAATCTCGGATGCCTCATCATGCATGCCTTTTCTCCTGTTTTCAGAATGGGACACCAACAGAATGAGTGGCTGCTTGTATGCTCATCACGGCCTGTGTCAGAGCAAATGGAGCAGGGTTGGGTGTGGGGTGGGACATCTCTATGCCCATAGCCCCAGGAAGCTCCTTATGACATTGCCCCTTGTGTGTTTTAGGGGAGAAATGCCGATCTTTCATTGAACTCACACCACCAGCCCAGAGAGGTGAGAAAGGACTACTGGAATTTGCCACGTTGCAAGGCTCATATCACCCCACTCTCCGATTTGGAGGGGAGTGGTTGATGGAGAAGGCTTCCCTCCTCCACCTCCCCTTGAGGCCCGTGGCAAGTACGTGTTCAATAACTGTAGACCCGGGCCTTTCTGGATCTAAACTGCACTGTGATCACCTTTCTCTACCTCTGAGCCCCACAGGCTGACAGGAATTCCCCTTAAAGTTGACACTCATGCAGATGCAGGAATGCAGCTCCCAAATCAAGTCACCAGCACCCAACCCAGGACACAACCCGAAGAGTTTGTGGCCTTTACTTCCCTTTTGTGATGTTGTTGGGGAGGAGATTGGCTTTGGTTTTTGTTGTTGTTGTTGTTTGTTGTTGTTATTGTTGTTATTTCATTTTGTTTTGTTTTGTTTTGTTTTGTTTTCTTGAGATAGAGTCTCTTTGTAGCCAGGTTAGCCTTGAGAAACCACTCTTCTCCTTGCCTCTTCCACCCTACTAGTGGGATTACCGGTAGATGCCACCTTGTCCAAGTTTGTTTTACTAAAAGTAGGAGTGAGAGATTGGGAGAATGAAAACATAAGCCCTAATTAAAAGGCAAGAATGAGGTTTAGCACAGGGTTTATGAAAATAGGGTGATCTGTTTGACAACTAAGCTCAGCAGTGTTTACAGCCCATCGAGTGTGATATGCCCATTCTTCCCAGACACCACAAGTGCTGATTTCACCTTTGTCTGTCCTCCTTTCCCCTAGGCCTCTGACTTCTGGTGGGCACTTATGTCCACAGTGGTTACTGACTGCTATCTGGGTGGGGTTCCTTTTCTTGGCTTTTGCAGAGGTCCTCTGGTTATCACTGGGTGCCCAAATTGCCTACATCGGACTTCAATTCATCAGCTTCCTCCTGCTACTGACAGATCTGCTGCTCACCAGTAACCCTGGCTGTGGGCTCAAGCTGAGTGCCTTTGCAGCCATCTCCTTGGTCCTATCAGGTGAGTGACCCAGGAGTGGCAGAGGGTGGTTCCTCTTGGGGCTCCTTGGGATTTTTCTTTTGTTGTTTTGTTTTGCTCATATTGTGAGACAGGGCCCAGGGCCTTCCTATGTAGGCTAGGCTAGATGCACTGGCTTTGAGCTCCTGAGCACTGGGATTAGAGGTGGACATGACCATTGGCTCACAGGTCCCGTTGAAGTTCCACCTTCAAGGCTTGGGTTTAATGAGAGGAGGGAGGGACTAGAAAACAAGAAGAGGAGTTGGGGGTAGGAACTGGGGAGATGGCTCAGTGGGTAAGAGCTCTTGCTCAAGTTGGGGGCCTAAGTCAGAATCTCCAGCACCCATGTAAAAAGCCAGGCATGGTAGCTTGGACCTGGAGCCCCAGCTCTGGGCATGGAAGTATCAGACAGGAGGCTTGCTGGCCAGCTAACTTAGGCAAAAGTAGTCAGCTCCAGACTCAGTAAGAAACCCTGCCTCGAGGGAATTAAGACGGAAAGCAATAGAGGAAAACCAGACAACCTCTGTGCCCACACACAGGCACTTGTGCACACTCCTGCACATGCAAGCACACACGAGGAGGGCAGCAGAAGACACTGTGAAACTGTATCTTTATATGCTCTTACTTCTAGGTTCCTTTATTTGGAAGCTTTCTCAACATGTAAAGCCTTTGGCTCAGTTTACTTTTCAATTGGAATATATAGCTTTTCCACAGTGTAATTGTTGGACAGAATTTAAAGTACAATAAGATTTTACACACACACACACACACACACACACACACACACACACACACACGCACCCACGCACGCACATACACACTGTGCAGGCTAAAGGGTAGGAAGAAGTCCAAATGAGCACCAGCCATGACAGACTGACTCAGATTTTGTCACAGCTCTCAGCCAAAAATTTGGGGTAATCATTGTAAAGATAGTCATGCAAGGAGATGCCCCTCCCCTAGATGCCCTGACATAGACCGACCCAGATGCCAACAGACAGATGCCACGAAGCCTTCTCCAAGGCCTCTGTTTCTTGTTCCCTCCATAGGCCTTCTGGGGATGGTGGCCCACATGATGTATTCGCAAGTCTTCCAGGCAACTGCCAACTTAGGTCCAGAGGACTGGAGACCACATTCTTGGAATTATGGCTGGGCTTTCTAGTAAGTAATCCTCATCCCCTGAACCTCCACAATCCAACTCCAGCAACCTCGCACAGGATTTTCTACCCTCAGCTGATGTACCTTCCCATGTCCTCCTCCTCCATCAGTCAAATCCAGGGCTGGACCAGGGGACAGCTATCTGCTCCCTTCCTGCCTTCAGAGGGTGCACAGAACCTTCTTCTCACTTGCTTTGAGGATGCTACCTGGTCCAGTTTTCTGCTCAGTAGCTGTAATTAGTTGTTTCTTTGACCTACACAATGTCCTTGAGTAGCAAGGCCGGTTTTATATGCCTTGTGGGAACTATGCTGTATGTTCTATATTTTATGGTTCAGGGTATTAGAGAAATGGACAATGATTATAATCTTGAAATTGTGATTGAATTCTCTCTGATCTCTTGATGATCCTAAAATACTTTCCATCCATCATATACTCCCTTATTCCAAGAGTAACTTCTTCCTAACTCTAGATTTCCAGTCTTAATTCTACTGAACTGCGAGAAATAAAGCTGCCACCAGGTGGTGGTGGGGGCACACCTTTAATCCCAGCACTCAGGAGACAGAGACAGGTGGATCTCTGAGTTCGAAGCCTGCCTGGTCTACGGAGGGAGTTCCAGGACAGCCAGGACTGTTTCACAGAGGAACTCTGTCTCTAAAAACAAAAACACAAAACAAACAAAAGCTGCGTGGCATCAGCTGTCCTTGCCTTCAACACATACATGAGGACAGTGCTGTTGTTCAAGTGTAGACACAGGAAAAGCTTGAACCAGCACCCTCCACTGCCTCGCACATCACCGCTGTTTGCTTCCCCAGCCTAACCTTCAAAACTAAGGACTTCATCATTTTTTAAATTTCCTGGTGGGGGGGTGGGGGCGAGCAGGGTTAAAAAATCATATGTAGTCCATGCTAGCCTCTAACTATGTAGCCAAGGCTGGCCCTGCGCCCCTGATTCTCCTGCCTTTACTTCTCAAGTGCTGGGATTACAGGAGTGCCACCTTCAACACATTCAAGCAGAGCATTACCTTTGTGTAAGTCTCAAATACTCTTTCCCTGGAGCCCTGCCCACCTTCAGGAGTTCATCTCACTTTCCTGAATATGCACCTAAACTAGCTCTGGGTTTTTGTTTTTGGTGTTTTGTGTTTTATTCTTTTTCTTTCTCCCTGGAGGGACATTCTCTACTCACTGCAAAGCTAATGACCCGGATTCACACAAACAGTCTCCGATAAGTGCTGAGGGCATTATTAATGGCACAGAAAACACACTGCTGGGCTCACATTTCCATCCGAATGCAGGTACATAGGAGGCTCCCCACTTCTGATCCTATCCAGTTCCTCCTTTGCATTGAGGACTCTAATCCATCCACCCACCCTTATCAGCTTGGCTGGTTTCCCCAACCAGTCAGGCCTCACTTTTGCCCACTTCAAACTTTCTTGGCACCAGAATGGCCGGCTGGGTTGGTGAGATGGCTCATGGGTAAATTAACTGCCGTAGAAGCATAAGGACCCGAGTTTAAATCCCTGGGGCCCGAGTAAAAGCCACACACAGCAGTGCAGGCGTCTCTGATGCCAGCAGTAAGGAGAGACGGGAGGCGAGACCCAGAATTCCTGGAAGCTCATAGGCCAGTTAGCTCGTGTGCTCAGTGTCAACAACAAAAAAGAGACAACTGCCCCAAGCAAGGGGGAAGGTAAGGACTGACTTAAGAGACACACACACACCAGAGAACTTTGGGGCTCAGGCTGACAGTCTCACTAGGATGATCACATATGGACCTACTGTCAGGTAACAAACAGGAACCTGCAAGACAGTCCTTGGCCTGGCTCTCAACAACCTTTGAC
Source organism: Onychomys torridus (assembly GCF_903995425.1). Classification (NCBI taxonomy): domain Eukaryota; kingdom Metazoa; phylum Chordata; class Mammalia; order Rodentia; family Cricetidae; genus Onychomys; species Onychomys torridus. The sequence continues at coordinate 146,393,526 of NC_050445.1, read as the reverse complement.
CTCCAAGCACCACCACCCCCACCTTCGCAAACCCTGTTTCCTGGGCTTCACAGAAGGACAGAGTTATTTAGGGGTCTGACTTCCCAGGTCTTTAGGAATGTGTTGGATGTAGTTCCCTAGGGTGCTTTTTTCTTTCTCAGATCCACCCAGCTTCTATGCACATCCAGTTCCCACTATAAACTACCCCCTACCCCATGCCAAGAACCACAGTTTCGTAATAAATTCCACTAGAGCAAAGTGCGATGCCTTCAGATCTGTAGTCAAATATTTTCAGGAATGACTATCAAAGGCTCAACTTTGGGGACAATTAAGTTGGAAGGAATGCTGGGCAGATGAGGGATGGTAGCTCCAGAGTCAGGGCAAAGTGCATGAAGGGAAGAAAGAAGGGGGAGGGGTGCATTAGTGCATGCTCACCCCGTAGAGCAGAGCTAGAGCTCTGTGGGATCTAGACTTTACAGGGGTAAATAAACCCACCACACAAGAGGCATAGAAGAGCGTGGCAGAAAATCGATGGCATTAAATGCATTGGACACCTCCTGTTTTCTCTTTGGCTATAAAGCTAAGGCAGATGGAGTCCTCTGGTCTGTCTTTCACAGAAGCACGGTAGAAGGACACACAGAACCTAACACACTCAGGTTCCTAAGTCCCCCAGAAGACAGTGCCTGGTCTGTGGCAGAGCAGAGGGTACTTTCTTTCCATCAAGTCAGATTCTTACTGTTGTGTCTCTGTGCTTGCCCCTAGCACGGCCTGGGTTTCCTTCACCTGCTGCATGGCATCGGCTGTCACCACCTTCAACACGTACACGAGGATGGTGCTGGAGTTCCAGTGCAGGCACAGGAAGAGCTTCGACCCCAACCCCAGCTGCCTCGCACACCACCACCGCTGTTTCCTTCCCCAGATACCATGCGCAGCCCACTCAGGGGACCCTTTGACCAGCTGCCAACAGTATCCCAACCATCCCATCCGCTCTATCTCCGAAGGTATCGACCTCTACTCAGCGCTACAAGACAAGGAATTTCAACAAGGGACCAGCCAGGAGCTAAAAGAAGTGGCTGGGTCATCCATAGAAGAGCAGTGTTAGAAGTTAAGTGGGTTTGGGGAGCAGGCTAAACCCTACCATCTGTGTTTGCTTATTAACATCCGTGTAAGCAAAAGTGTCTCTTGAGCCTTGTGTTTAGAATAAGAGAACCTTAAGTCATCTCCAGGACATTGCTCTGCCCCGTTTCCCTTGACACTGCTTTGCTCTACCTATCTCCCATCTCATGAATCCAGAATCCCCGTTTCTTCACTGACTGCTCAAGGCTAGACCACACAATGCAGACAAAAAGGCAAGTTAAACACACTTCTACCTTTAAGGGTCTGATGAAGCTAGTCAGCTGTCTGGAAGCTGAAGAAACAGGTGAGCAAATTGATGGTGGCTTATCTATGGTTCACTGGGATTTTTCTGGAAGTCATACACAGGAAAATGGAAACACTGTTGAAGACACCTTGCACACTTGCATACTTGAATCCTCATAATAGCTAGTAAAGTATGATTACATGGGCTGGCCAGGGAGCCAGCTTCTCTTCCAGAGGTCCTGCATGTGATTTCCAGTTCCTAACATGCATGGTGACTAATAACTGTAAATCCAGCTCCAGGGAATCTGCCCTCTCCCAGCCTCCACAGACCCTGCACACACATGGGACACACAGACATACAGGCAAGCAAATAACTCATATGCATAAGTAAGTTTCAAAACAATAAGAATTATCAATAAGAATTGACAAGAACTGGCTGGATAAATGGCTCAGTGGGTAAGGTGCTGATTAATCGATTACCGCAGCCTGAACCTGATGCCTGGGTCCGACAGTGGAAGAGAACTGACCCCAAAGGCTGTCTTTACCATCCACACACGCCACAGCACACACGACTATAACAGTTTCAAAAGTAAAAACATTATTAAATATGATCCTAGAAGCCATTGGAAGGTAGTATGATTTTAGGTTCCCACAGACTATAGGATCAGGCTCACTCCTAGAATTGGTCTCCCAAGTTCCCAGAGGAGACTCATACAGGAGCTTCTCCCATGAATGAGACTGAAGCAGGCATCCCTCTCCGGATACCCACTGCTCCTTCACCTCAGAAACTGTCCATACTGTTTCCTCCACAAAGGATGCCATCCATCTGCTCACCTTTTTTTCTATAAGGGAAGTAAACCATTTTGGTTAGCAAGAAAGAGACCACACATGTATATTCCTGTACACAGTATTTATTTGTTCTGTAACAGTTCACATTTTAAACAGTGCTTTCTGGCTACAGACCCACTGGCTCCTCCTCAACACAGGTAATGTGGAGACATTCCTGGGGTTAGCCGGTATCACCACACCATATGTTTGCGGAGTGGTGAGGACGTTGTGCAGGGCAGAGGGGAAGGGAGGCCCTTGCATTGTAGAAGGCATTACTTCTAAGTAGTGGTCAGGCTGATTTGTGGACCACCGCATGTTGAACAATTTCTACCTTGGATATCTGGGTGAGTCGCTGCAAGGAGGAGGAAGGGTAAGGAGACATTTGGCAGGAGGCCAGCACTCACGTTAGCCAGCGGAAGCCACCTCAACCCTCAGCTACCTTTCTGTACCAGCTGCAACAGGAAGTAAGCCTAGAGTTTCCATTGCATTTAGCAAGGAAGAGATTCTCACTTCTAGTAGGATGTTATTTACCAAAATACCAAGGAGAATTCAGTGATGCCGTCTCTGTGGCTTCCTCTGATCTGAGACTCAACCAGCTTAAACAGCCTTCAGCCCCAAAGAGTAAACCCAAACAGGTCTCCATCAAGCATCTCTGTATCATGTTCCTTCCTACACAGGCAGGCTTCTCAGAGTATCATCAACACTGTGAGAACACGTTGTTCTGGGAGCTCAACCAGGCTACCATCCACTCGACAATTTGGTCCACTATAATCTAGTTCTGAGAAGACTACAAACTATATTCAGCCCTTTTACTAACAGAAATTCCACTAGTCACCTCTAGATTCTAGGGGAGCCTATTCATTGTCCCCCCCTTCCCAAAGTCAACCTAGTCCCATACAACTCCTAAATATGCTTCTAGGGTCTTATGGCAGAGGTGCCAACAAGTCTGGTGAGGCCAATCTGCAAGATGGACTGAGTACCAACCTCCTGTTACCCATAACACCTATTGTGGACAATTCATAGGTGGCCCCTTAAATCTAGAATCTAGTTTTCTGGGATCTCTTTATTAACACAAGCTAAAATGATACAAACCCGAGTGAGCAGAACATCTGGTTTTCACTCAAGAGAAGTACATTTTCATTGGCCACCATGGGAACACATGGTATATCAGACAATGATAGAGACATCTGGAAGATCCTAAACTAAAAGAGGTCAACATTTACATAGAAGGCAAAAGAATGGAGATAATCCGAAAGAACTTGATCATTATAAAAGTTACAGTATTTACATGAGAATTTTCTCAATATGATGCTTCAAAGGCTCTATGAGGAAGGAAGAACACAGGGCAGAGTGGTTGCATACTGGACCCAAGAAGCAATAGTCCAGAAACAGATCCCTGAATAGAAGAGGAAGCAAGGGAGGAGGAGATGGAGATGCCCTAGAGAAGTCTCAGAGCAAGCAGAGTGGAGCTGCAGCCAGGACAAGGCCGTGGGACTTCCAACCTTTAAGCCGAGGACAACACACATGCAAACCCTTTTGTCATGACTGTAGAATCAAAGCTCATAGCAGCAGAGCCATCAGAAGTTCACAGGGCACGATGTAAGGACCTGGTCAGGAGTCACGGAAACTCTCTCCCTCACTCCCTGTGATAGAAACGTCTTCTCGTGACCACTTAACAGAGGTAGAGGGTCTAGGAGATGGAAAGATGAACATACTGGATAACTAGCCCCATCATAACTTCCAGTGATGCTCACTGCTGTCTAGAGAAGGAACCATAATCCAGGCAGAGGGAAAACAGAGTGGTGAGTGACCCTCGGGATCTCAGAGGTAGGCCATCCAGACACACGAAGATGACCAAATCAGATGAGTTTCAAGAGGACAAGAAATGGAATCCCTGAAGCTTGGGGCATCTCAAAAATAATTTTGTTACAACACTGAACACACACACACACACACACACACACACACACACACACACACACACACACATGGCCTAATGCAAAACAACATATATCCTTGCTTCTAGGCCATTGGATTTCCCAGCAAGGGTTTATAAATTAGAGGTACAAAAAAAAAAACTGCTATAAGATTCACATTTCCAAACTATCCACACAGAGTTCCCAGGAGGAAGGGTTAGTGCAGGGATGGGAGGGTTGTGAGATATCCCAGCTAAGCAGATCATGCTGCATCACACAGTTCCAACATGCTGCCAGAGGGCAGCGATCCCCAACTGCTGCATGACCCCGAAGTCATCCCCTCTCCAGAGAACTGACAGGAGGACAGGAGCCGCTCTGCATGGTTCTTCTGGATCTGGACTCCACTGCACTAGATCTGTGGAAAAATGATCATTATTACCTACCCCCTTTACATGGGATTTCCAAAGAAATGAGAAATCTAAACATCAGAATGTTTCACTTCCCAGTCCTCTAGTTTAGCTCCAACAGTTTACGAGCCCCAAGGACTTGTGTCCTTTCAGTGATAAGTGCTTCAACTTCAAACTTGGCCCAAGTACTTTTTAGGAGAAAGGGCTGGCATTTTTAGCAGATAATTACTAGGTTCTGTAGGTTCTATACACCATATCTGCACAGATGTTAACATCATTGGTCCCTACCCAGAAAATGCCAGAAAGATCTACCCCCTCCAGTCATTGGGATGATTTAAAAACCATAATCCTTCATTTCTAAATGCCTGACAACCTGAGTTCAATCCCCAGGACCCACACAGAAGAAAACTAACTTTTGCAGTCATCTGCCAATCTCTACACATGTGTCAGGATCCGTGTGGGCCCACGCACATAAATGTAATAAAATTCTTTTTAATTAAAAATTAACCAAACATCCCAGAAAAGCCAGTCACCTGGTAGGGAGAATCAACAAACTTGATCCTGGAGAGGAATCTTCTCAGCTCCCCACGGCCAATTTTAGGGGTGGTCTCCTTCAGCTGGACCATCTGGCCTTCCATGAGTGCCCAGCGCAGGCTAAGCTTGCTGATTACCAGAGAGGTGGGGTGTCCATCAGGGCTCATCCCTGTTGTCCTAGTGACATAAAAGGCATCTTTCCAGATGTCGTTGATTCCAACTGAGGAAGGACAATGACAAGAAGCAGTTCACAACAAAGAAGTCAGCAGCATGCTCATCATCTCTTGGATTCAGATTACAGGCACAAGGTCCTTGTCTTTAAAATAGGAATTAAGAGTAGTTGTCTGAAAGGGGCATGAGAATCTTCTTTTTCTCCCACACAACTACTGGTCAGGCTCACTGGAGCCGCCTTTACTATGCTGCACTATGAGCTTCAGCCAGTTTTCCTCCAGTATATCGGTTTCAGCTCACCCTGCCTCCTCTTTCCCCCTCTGTTGCTACCCTCCTCCCCTCCTCTGCCCAGGGTTTTAGGTAACTGGGCCTCTTGACTCTTTAGGTCATGTAGATGACCAGAGCCAAGTATTGGCCTAGCTTGATAAGCAGCCTTGAACTGGTTCTGTAGCCAAGGACGAGTCTTTGATGGAAGTTCGATCTTAATTAGTCTTTACAATAAAAACCCAGTCAGATATTGAAGGTGAAAGCTGAAAGATCAGAGAAGCAAAGCAGCAGCCGCCAGAGACTTCTTACCTCTGCAAATCTCAGACTGAATGAGGAGCCCCGTTGCTACAAGTCCTCAGACTAAATGGGCGGGAGATCCTGTCTCCACCCACCTTATATTCCTGTCTCCACTTCCCTAGTGCTGGGACTAGAGGTGTGAGCCTCCCAAATCCTGGGATTAAAGGCATGCACCACCACCTCCTGGCTCTGTTTCTCTTTTAGACTGGTTCAACCTCATGTAGCCCAGAGTGGCCTTGAACTCCTGATCTTCCTGCTTCCTCCTTCTAGGTACTGGGAATAAAAGCGTGTGTGTGCCACCACTGCCTGGCCTCTATGGTTAAGTAGGGGCTAGCTCCACCCTCTGATCTCCAGGCAAGCTTTATTTGTCAGAACACAAAATATATAACATTTGACTCTCCTGCCTCTACTTCCCCAGTGCTGGGATCAAACCTAGGGCCTCTTGCATGCTAGGCAGATACTCTGCCAACTGAGCTACATCTCCAGCCCACAAGATTCTTTTTTACCATTATTTAATGTTCCCTGAATAATGTTTTATGCAAATGTTACAAAACAGCTCATTATATCTCTTACATGGTTTTGTAAGCAGATACTCCACACTCTCCCAAAACCCACCCAATCCCCCCGACACACTCCTCAATCAGTTGACAGCCTGCAAGTTCCAGATCAGCCCATGACACAGAGCCACAGCACCACTTCGACTCAAGGCAAAGAGCTGTAAGGAGCAAGTCCACAAGAGGCCAGAGTGTAGAAAGGCATGAAGGAGCTTGGTGTCAGGGTACACACCTGTAATCAAGCATTTGGGAGGTAAAGGCAGGAGGGTTAGGCATTCAAGGCCATCCTCAGCTACAGAGCCAGTTTGAGGTCAACCTGGGCTAGAAGAGAACTGTCTAATTGCCCCCTCCCTGGCTGAAAAAGAAAAAGGCACAAGGGAGATGTGGTTAACCTAGTCTCTGCCCAGCTGAGACTAGCAAACAGTGGTGGCTCAGTTTCCAGGGCTCTGGGTTGCTGAATGAGGTTTCTCTAATATATGCTTTCAAGATTGCTTTAGAGCATCACTTAGACACACAGTGGAGCAGAATATTTCCAAATGGTTATGGGTAATTTTTCTCCTTTGGTTTTCCTGTTGATTCCAATTTGTATGTTTAATATTCACATAAGAAATCACTAAGTCAATGCCCTGAAAGAAACATCTCTCTCTCTCCATTACATCCCACCCAGTTAACTTACAACTCTAAGCCACTAAAAGCAGGTGGCACACAGCTGAGGCTCCATCATCACCCCCAGAGCCCTCCTGGTATGGGGGTACATGTTCCCCTCAGCTTTCAGCACATTCAGAGAATAGGCACTCTTGCCTAGAAGCCTGGCACTATAACCCAAAGGAAACTCTCCAGCAATGCCCTGGTTCCAGAGACACCAAGGAAATTACTACTGTCTCTCAAAAAGCCCTTATCCTCCCCTTGGTGAGCGACATTTTCACACAGTCCAGATACACTCTCTGATGTCATAGGGACTCACCCTCCGAAGCTGTCACTATGCCAGTGGTGTTGGTCAGGTCCAGGAGGATAGATGGGAAGGTTGGGTGCAGGAGGTAAAGGTGGTAAAGGCCAGGAGGCTCAGCTCCTGGTGTGTTATCCTGGTAACAGTCACAGAAAAGGAGAGCACGGGTGACTACATTCCACATGACACCGTGACAGAAAGAAGGTTCCAGTCAGCCCACTCCTGATCCCAACTACGGAGACATGAGTTCAAAACACAGATTCACCCCTAACTCCAAACCACTATCTGTAGTCAAAAATATAAGGGAGAAAGAGAAGGAAGGAAGGAAGGAAGGGAAGGAGAGAGTGAAAGGAAAGGAGGGGATACTTGCAAATGTTTGCAGAAACAGGGAAGTTTGGAGAAGCAGGGAAGGAGAGCAGGAGGGGAGGAGAAGTGTGTCGGTGGAGACACATCTCCTCCACATACGGCAGAGCTGAGCTGGGATCCTCATTCATCCTTACAGCAGGTAAGGCTGTGTAGAGAGAAAGGCTATTTCTGAACCATGGTCAAATATATTTCCTTCCATTGGATGTCAAAACCAACTGCAAGGGGCCGGGGATGTAACTCTATGGTAGTGCTCGCCTAGCATGTATAAAGCCCTGGGTTTGATGCCAACGGCAGGCATCAGGCTAAACATAGAAACACCTATCAGTTCCCCAGAGAAACAGACCTTTTGACTAGACAGAAGAAAATCACCAACTACAAATAAAAACTGGTGAGGTCTGAGAACTGAGTCTCCAAGTCCCTGAGGCAGGAGAAACGCCCACAAGGGGGCTTTATCAATAGGCCTTCTGAGTGGGGACGGCTGTGGTGGCCCATGTGTGGCAGCCACACACTTGTTAGAGTACAGACTGTTGGCCACCTCCCAGGACTCAATATGAGCAGCAGCCCATCTGAGAGGAGGAGCAGGAACAATCTTACACCCTTACTCCCACCATGAGCCCTCAAGGCAGAGGAAGCCATTTCCACAGGCCCGAGTTTGGAGGGGCAGACCTTAGGCTCAACTAACATGCCATGAAAATGACTCTCCTCACCACCTACAGAACAGAGCCTAGAGTTCTTAGCATCAAAGTTAAAGCTTTTCAAGCCAGGTGGCACTCGGGAGACAGAGACAAGAGGATCTCTGTTAGTTCAAGGCCAGCCTGGTCTACGCAGTGAGTTCCAGAACAGCCAGGGCTATGTAGCAAGACTCCGTCTCAAAAAATAAAAACAAAATAAATAAAAGAGCTCACGTTCTTCACTTCCCTTTTCTACACTCTGCACTTATTTGCAGTATTCCGGTAATCTCAATCCACTCGTGCTTCCTTCCGGTTCCTTAGAAAGACGCAGCCAATCATGTTACTTCCTCCTTCAGACTGCTCACCACCCTCTCTCCTGCTCTTCTACACATACAACTTCCTCTCACCCTCAGCCACACTTGTATCCAAGCTCTTTCATGAAACACTCCCTAACCGCCCCAGGCAAAAGCAGTACCTCCCTTCTTCTGTGCACTCACCTAGTTATTATTTTGTGTACGTGTATGCATGCATGGGTACGTGAGCCACCGTGTACAACCGCTGGGAGTGAGATGATGATGTCAGTTTTCCTCTCCCACCATGTGGGTCCTGAGGAGCAAACTCAGGTTGTCAACCTTGGTGGCAAGCAACTCACAGGCCATCTTCTCTTGCCAGCCCCACCTACAGTTCTCATGTGCACCTCCCTGTTAGTAAGTCACCCTTGGGGTGACCCACAGAAGCCCATTTTGAAAGCCATCTGTTCCAATCCCCTCATTACTCTATGAGGAAACCGGCACAGAGGACATGGCAGAGCTAGAACCATAACCCAGAGCTCAGGGAAACCTGATCATCAAAATGAGGGGTTAGATAGCATCTCTGTGAGTAAGAACAGGAGGCTAAACACAGAACAAAGCAAAACCAGAAGGCTCCGAACAGTAACGTGTTGAGAGGGCATGGTTGACAAACTCGGAACTGTGTGTCCACCATGCTTCCCCGTCCCTGAGTCACTTGCCTTCTCCAGAGGTTCAGAGCTACGTCCTGTTATGTTCAAATCCCCACAGATGGAATTTCATCGTCTGGCACACAGCAAGTGAGGCATAATGTATGTACTTCATTGGTCTAAGTCGGCCATGCTTACCGCTGAGTCCTGGCGCCTATTCTAGGGAGCAACCCTGCCTCGCAAACCCCAGCCCTCACCCACCCCACTCAGATACTTCGGTATGACACAAAGAACATCAGCCTTCAAGGTGTCAGGACTCCTTTCCCATGACCCCCACTGCCTCTTCAGCTTCAGCCTCGTAAGCAATTGGCTCCCAGAGTTCTCTCTACCTCTCATGCTCTCTGCTACCTAAGTTAACATGCGCTAGAGCCTGCCCAGCCAAGGCAACCATAATGACCTCTCCTCTCCCACAGCCACATACTGGCCTGTGGCTCTGAACATAGTGTCTCAGAGTGATTTTCTCATCCAGCACCCTCACTGTCGGTAGCTCACATTGTTGATGGAAAGGCAAAGGGGTAGCCCAGCTCAGGAGCACAAATTTGTTTCCACTCAACCCCTTAGAAGGCGAGAGATCAGAAAACCTCCTGGGAACCACATCAGCCCTGTAGAGCTGCAGCTATGTCGTGTGACAGAGAAGGGGACAGTCCCATCCCCACCCTCAACCCCTCCATCCTGTTCTCACTCACAGAATTGGGAGAAGCAGCAGTCAGCGCTTCTGCCCAGAAGAGGAACACAGACTTCTGGTCTGAAGTAATTGCAGAAGTGGTTGGTGTTTCCTTCATGTGACATGGGATACTATGACTCCAGACGATGGAGCCAGAGCCACCATCCACCACCATCATCTGCAAATGAGAAGGCAAAGAAGATAACCAGTCATTAGCAGAGTGGCCGGACAAGAAAACACACCAAACATACAAAAAGTAAGAAAAACATCCCAGATAGCAGGTATCCTCCTCCTCCTCCATGTTTGTGAGGCACTGGGCTCCAACACCCAACACTCAGAACCAGCAGATGCCAGTCCCTCATAGAAAGGGCAAGCATTTGCATGTAGTTACACACGTCCTCATGAACACTTAAATCGCTCTCTAGGTTACCTACAATACCGATCACAATACAATAAATATATCAATAGTTGTTGCTGTGCTATTTAAGGGACAGTAAGAAAAAAGTCTGTAAGTGTTCAGCATAAACAGTTTTTTAGCCTATTTTCAGCCCACCGTTGGCTAGCTTTAATGGCCAACAAAAAATCTAGGCCAATTATTTTTTAAAAATTAAAACTCTAGGGTTGGGGATTTAGCTCAGTGGTAGAGCGCTTGCCTAGCAAGCACAAGGCCCTGGGTTCAATCCTCAGCTCAAAAAAAAAAAAAAAATTAAGACTCTATAATTCTGCCTTCAAGATTAAATGAAAGAAAACTGTCTATTGAAGTATTACATCCTCATAACACACAGCCTTCCAGGAAAACCAAAATGTGGAGTCCATGGTTCAGCATCCCTGAACATGCTGTAGCATTTCCATTTCTGAGCTCTGGTCTTAGTGTTCCTGACCTGGTATTCCTTGCCAGTCACATAAATTAAACCTTGACGGCCCTACCCATATTTCCCTCCTTTATCATAAGCCTTCCATAACACCAGCCACCGCTGAGTGCTGCCTTCTCCAAAACCTTATTTTGCCTGTACTGAAATGTGATGCTCATTTATACCCACCTTTCCCCACCCAGCTTTGTAAGACGGTTCCTCCCACCTAACTTAAGTACAGGCTCCAGAAAGAACATAACATTAGTCTAGGAAAGCTGCAGATTATAGCAATGAGCTGTGAGTTTCCACTGTATTCATTCACTAGACTGGAGGTCTCAAGGGAGTAAGAACTCTCCCCAGTGTCTCACCCAGGGCTGGATCCAGAGCCCATTCTTTCTATATGCTCTGATTGATTTGAGGCCCATGGTTTACCTTTTTCATCCCAACTCCATCCTGTGTCTGCAGAAGGAAGTCCAATGTCTGGTCATCAGTGAAATACCCAGGAGTTGGCTGGCTGCAAACAGACATGGAAGCAATGAACAGCACATACGAAAAAGGAGCAGGCGTCCCCTCCCTTCCCTTGCACCAGCCACAGGTGACAAGCGATTGTTCTAGGCACTTTGTCAAATGGGAAAGCTGCTCAGAACAGCAGGCATGCTGAAGGGTACTCTGCAAACCTGCGCAGGCCTTGCAGGCTCAGTTTCCAGAGCAGCGTAAGATCTTGTCCCCGAAGCAGGACCAGGCCTTGTCTGGTTGTGATCAAGAGGCTGCTGCAGTTGGCATCTGGGGCCTTCACCAACTGGAGAAGCTCAACTCCATCACTATATTGGACAAACCCAACAATTAGTTTCTGCTGTGGCTGAGAGTCCCACAATCATTTAGTCTGACATTTTATTCCCATTGTGTTCCTGCTTGCATATACAGTTGTCCCTTAGTGTCTATCTGTGTGGGAACCAGGGCCAGGACCTGCTGCAGATAGCAAATTCACACGTTCATCATCCCTACGCACAGTGATCCAGTGTCTCCATACAACCTATATCTTCCTATGTAGTGTAAACCATCTCTAGATTAGTTATGACTCTGAGGACAATGTAAATAGTCACAATGTTACATGCATTAGGGAATAGTGACAAGAAAACCAAGTCTGTATGTTGGGTACAGACACATTTTTTCCCAAATATTTTCAATTAGGAGGGGGTGAGTCCACAAATGTGGACACCCCAGGATGTGTACCCCACTCTGCTCTTGTATCCATTCCCCACCATTGTTTTGTCAAGTGGGGCACTTTGTCACTCCTATTGAATCTCATTCTCTGATCTCCAGAAAGTTCCGTGCACATTCAAAGAGAGCTCACAAAGCAAAGCTGTGGTGTGATACCCCTCTGCCTGTACCCTCTGGGGACAGTAACAGAGGCAAGGATAATGGCACAGCGGACAGAGATGGGAGCAGGTAGCCTGAAACTGTCACTAAACTTGGACACTAACTCTTGGCATTTACTTCATCAAATTATTTTTTCTACACTACTGGAATCATTCCATCAAATTCACTGAAACATGATAATACCTGAGATTCTGACAGAAAAGAATATGACAGTTATTACCCAAGCCAAGAGCTATGCAGGTAAAATATGTAGGTCATTTCATATGACAACCATGTGCTTTTAGTTGAGAAGCAAATAAAAGTTAAAAAACAAAACAAGATTTCATGCCTCCTACTCTTGCTTCTGTCAAAATGATTCTTCAACTGGGAGAAAAGTACAGGAAAGAGTAGGTCAAAGCTTTCATATAGCTTTACAATCATTTTAGAAATATATCCCCTTAGATGTTCTAATTTAGACCTGTAAGTTAACATCCATCCTTGTAATCCAGTTACGAAGTACACCCTGTTCATTGATACATAGATCCAACATTCCACGACCAAGAGAAGAGAATTTCTCACTATGTTAAGCAGATCAGGAAGGAGTTGATATTTCAAGGTCAGCTTCATCTTCCCCAAACCTCCACCCTTTGTCACTAGTGAACCCCAACTCAGAGACTCCATGATGCATGAGTCTCCAGAAGACCTCGCTGTGGCCAAAGACAGAGCTCAGCCATACCTGTAAACATCGATGAGCTCGGAAAGGTTGACCGATCTGCGCTTCTCCCATTCTGGCTCTTCTATCTGCAGAGAGGGTGGTGAGCTGTCTCGATTTTGGGCCTGAACAAAAATGTCCCGCAGGGCCACAGCTTGTATATTTCCTAGTGCCACAGGAAGAGTCAACGCTGAGAAGCTGGGTTTAAAAGAACTACCCAGCCTATCTTGGGGGGGTGGGGGTTCTAGGCAGGAGACACAGAGCAGATCACATGGGTCCATTTGGAGTGATGGGGAAGTGACCAAGCCCATGCAGGGCAGTCCCCTCTCCAGAGAAGGCATCAAGGGAAAGCAGAGTTAGTGACCTGCAACAGGTGAGAGGCCCTATAACAGGAGCTGAAAATAGCCAACACCAGCTGTTAATATTCTGATCCGCCCCTTCAAATCCCACCTTGGCACCACCCTGCATCCTGACATAAAAGCCTCGTTCTAAGGAAAAACTCCTCCCTTCCTCTTTCTCTCTTCCACTTTTCCTCCCATGAGGTGTGCACCTTTGACACCTCTCTCTCTCTCTCTCTCTCTCTCTCTCTCTCTCTCTCTCTCTCTCTCTCTCCCCTCTCTGCTGTCTCTTTCCTATTTTTCTCTTCATCTCTCTAGTATAATAAACTCTCTAAAAGGATGCAGCATCTGGATTGTGAATTACTGGCCACCACCGTCACCATGCCCTCATGGCATGCATCTGCCCAGCCTGCCACTGCATCTGCCCAGCATGTTTCCCTGCATGTGAGGGATACCCTCAGGGTCCCCCGGACCCCTACCCCATGCAATAATTCATAACATTGCTGCCAAGCATTGCCAGTCAATCCCACTGCTTTCTCCTGCCCGCTGGCAGTCTGGGATCCTGTACGACCCACCATTTTTTCAGGCTGGAGCACCACCAGGGACTCTTCACCCTACCAGGTCAGTAAGATTCCTCCCTTCCCTTCTCGCATTTCCACAAGTGAGGATTCATCTTATTTTGCTTGCTGGTACCACATGTCTTTTGGGCTGTAAGCCCCTCCGCCATGTCCCTATGTGACAGCATATGGAGATGGCTTGTGCCCACTCCTCGCTGACTCCCTGGGATGCTGGAGGTCAGATTTGTCTAATTTTGCTTGCTGGTACCACGTGTCTTTTGGGCTCATAGCCCTTTGGCCCCTGTCCCTATACAATGGCATATGGAAACGTACCTCTCAATAGTTGGCCCTTGCTGACCTTCTGGGATGCTGAGGTCAGTCTGCTGGCCCTTATACCTCATTGTGGGAAAATGCACTATGGCCCCCTCCCTCACCATAGCCACTGACTCATGACTTGGGTTCATTCCCCTGTGACTGCCCTCCAGCCACTGCACTGCTACTTCTCTGTCTTTCTTTCACAAAATCTATTTCCTATGTGCAAATGGAAATGAATGACTGATATGGCCATTTATATTTCTTTCTGGCTGACTTTTAAATGTTTCGATTTATCTGTTCCTTATCTGCTCAATTTAAAAAAAACACACACACACACACACACAAACACATGGTCAAGCGCCATATTTGATAGGGGCAACACGTGATCAGGCAGCACCATCTTGAATAAGGCAACCAGGTGGTCTAGCTGCCATTTTGACTAAGGTCAAAACAGGCTGGTCATATAACCTTGCCACTATCTTTACTAAAAGCAGCATGGGTAGGGCTCAGCTGTTGGTATGGAGGGAGGTTAGGGAATCACCTTCTGCCATGCATAGGTTCATCGTTTTTTTGGTTTTTTTTTGTAGTTGTTGTTGTTTTTGTTTTTTGGGTTTTTTGGTTTTTTGAGACAGGGTTTCTCTGTGTAGCTTTGTGCCTTTCCTGGATCTCACTCTGTAGACCAGGCTAGCCTTGAACTCACAAAGATCCACCTGCCTCTGCCTCCCGAATGCTGGGATTAAAGGCGTGCGCCTCCACCACCTGGCTCACCATTGTTTTAAGGGCCGAGGAAAAGTCCTCTGGCCTTGGCATGGCGTTCCACAGCTGCCTTTCAGGCTCCAGTGTTCTAGGCAAGGCAGAAGTCCAGCCAAGGCCTGCTGTTCATTCCTCCACAGCCACTCATGTGGGCAGGGCCCAGAGACATATATGATCCCCTCTGGGGCATCAGCAGAACCACATGCAGGTTCTCCCCATGCAATAATTCATAACACCAGCAACCCCAGTGTGTGTTCACCCTATGTCACAGGAAGCCTAGCCACTGACATTGGGGAGCAGAAGCCAAAGTCAGCCATGCTTCTTACCAAAGCCAAACAGGATGTAGACAGCCCCACTGGTGGTGATGTAAACCTGCGGACCAATCAGGTTCCCCACTCCCACGATGTTGTACTTCACAGGTCGGCCCACAGGACTCCCTGTCCGGCCAGATACCAGCAGAAAACACAGATCTGGCTGAAGAAATAAAAGAAGGGAACATGTCAATGGAAGCCTCTTATTTCCTAATGCCTCATGAGCTAGGGGCTCAGAAACACTTCCCATGGCTGGAAAGCAAAAAGCCAAACTTACTTGCTTACCCCCTACCCTGGGAATAAGAAACGGGACAAATGTATACTCTCTAACTAGCTATGTGTGAAGAGCATCTTTAGGATTCCTCAGGTGATGGAACACAGTAGTTACTGACTGTATCATCTCCCAAGGCCAAGAGCTAAATAGAAGATGCTGATGTAGGGAGGGCTTACAAGAGCCAGGATCTACCAGAGACCCTGATGGCCAGCATGGTAGAGGTTAGAATCACCAGGAAAACACATCTGGGTGTGTCTCTTCTGGATGTTTCCAGAAAGGTTTAACCAAGTAGGAAGACCAACCCTGGATGTGGGCAGATTCATCCTATCTGCTTGGGGCATTGACTGAATAAGAATAAGAAATCACAGGCTACAGAAATGGTTCAGCTATTGTAAGTACTGGCTCAATTATGAGAACCAGTGTTTGGATCCCAAGACATAGGTTCAGCAGCTAACAAATCTCTGTAACTGGATCCAAGGGATCAGAAATTATCTCCTGTCTCTCAGGGCACCCAGACACACATATGTGCACACACACTCATAGAGACATACATATAAACACATGTACACACATAAATAAAGTGAAATTTTAATAAGGAATAGAACAGAGCATAAGCCTTCATCTCTTTCAGCTTCCTGACTATGGATGAAAGGTGACCAGCTGCCTTAAGCTCCTACCACCATGCCTCTTCATACTATAAGACACAGTAAAACCTTCCTCCCTTAAGTTGCGTTTGCCAGGTGTTTGATCACAGTAATGGGAAAGTGACTAACACACTGGTGCATCAGTGTATCAGCCCATAGAATACTCCCATCATAACATCAGACGTCCAGCCTGACCATGGCCCCCAAAACTTCACGCTCAAGATTCACTTTCTTGTGAATGGCCAGCGAGTAAATATTGTAGACTTTCCCAGTTGCATGGTCTCCATAGAAACTACTCTCTGTTGTTAGTCTAGCATGAAATCTGTCACAGGCAACACAGGAAATTACTATGCTCCAACAAAAGATTCTGAGAAAACAAACAGTGGGGGGGGAATTAACTTGTGGCCACGGTTTATTAGCCCCAGATCTAGAAGATTTTTTTTCATTTATTTTTATTTTATTAACATAAGTGTATCTATCTGTTGAGTATATGCTATATGTGAGCAGGTGCCCTTGGAGGCCAGAAGGGGGTGTCAGAGCTCCTTGAGCAGAAGTCACAGGCAGCTGTGAATGACATGTGTGCTAGCAGGCAAACTCCAGTCCTCTGGACAGAGCAGAAAATGCTCTTGACTCCTGAGTCACCTCCCCAGCCCCTTCAAAGTTTCTGACAGGTTTTATCATTACACACTCTTATAGAGAAGACAGACAGGTGTGGTTTACAGCACATCCAGAAAAATAAAGTGGAGTTTTTAGAGGAAAGCCATAGCACTCTGCTATTATGTATTCTAAAACATTCTTGTCAAAGACTAGATGAGCAGAATAAATGTACTGCAAAGCTGAGAAGAGCTGACACACTATAAAACAAACCTAATGCTCTAAAAGGCCAAAATCAAAAATGTAAGAGAAAATTGTTTTACTAATTAAATAACTAAAAGATGAGTGCTTTCACTGATTATAAGCAAGGAGCAAAGCTTAGAAAGTCTTCTGCTACTAATATAGAATCAAGTTTGCATTAAAAGAAAAAGCTGGGCCTGCAAAACAAAACTAAATATCTGGGTGTGGGAATCAGAGTCAACGGGATTGCCACAAGTTCCAGGCCAGCCTGGTCTACATAGTGAGCTATAGGCCAGTCCAAGGTCTATAGGGCTTGTCTTTCAAAACAGGGTTTCTCTGTGTAGCCTTGGCTATGCAGGAACTCACTTTGTAGACCACACTAGCCTTTAACTCAGAGACCCACCTGTCTTAGTCTCTGCCTCTGGAGTGCTGGGGTTAAAGGCATGCACCACCACTACCCTGCGGAGACCATGTCTTAAAAGAAGAAAAGATGTGTGATGGTACACACCTTTAATCTAGTATTTGGGAGGAAGGAGGGTAGATCTCTGAGTCAAAAGCCAGCTTGCACTACACAGAGAAACTCTGTCTCAAAACAAACAAAACAAAATGCCTAGTGATGATGCAAGGCTTTAATTCCAGAACTCTGGAGGCAGAAGAAGGTGGATCTCTGTGAGTTCAGGGCCAGCCAGGTCTACAGAGCAAGTTCCAGGTCAACCAGAGCTACACAGAGAAACCCTGTCTCAAAAAAAAAAAAAAAAGAGAGAGAGAGAGAGAGAAGCAGTAGTAATGTAGTAATGGTATCTGCTTAGCTGGGACCTCCAGCTGTCCCCTGCATCATCCAGAAAGCCAATTCCGATCTCTCTCTCCAAACCCTTCCCACTCAGAGAGTCTCCAAATAAAGGAAAGTCACCAAAAGTCCAGTTCCACATTCTTGGTGGTTCCTGCAGCTTCCTCCCCTGAAGTTGCCAGCTGCCCAAGTCCCCACCTAAAGCGGTCAGCTTTTGACCACACTCGGGCACAAACCCAGCTTGTGGCAGACATGTGTTATGGAATAATATTTTTGTACACTGTGAAGATGTGTCTTTGCCAAGGCACCTTCTGACTGGTTTAATAAAAGAGCTGACCGGCCAGTAGCTAGGCAGGAGGTATAGGCTGGACAGAAAGACACAAAGGACACTGGGAAGAAGGGCTGAGTCCTGAGAGTCATAAACAGATGCAGAGAGAAACAAGATGAACATGCCATGTTAAAAGAAAGTACCGCCATGTGGCAGAGGGTAGATAAGAAATATGGGTTAATTTAAAATGTAAGAGTTACCTAGTAACAAGCCTAAGCTATCAGCTGAGCATCTGTAATTAATAATAAGACTCAGTCTGGTTATTTGAGAATGGCTGCTAGGACACAGAAAAACTCTGCCTACTCATGGCATTCCAACATGGGGGCAGAATTTCCACATAATCCCTAACAAAGCTTTAAAAGGTTCTAAACACACAAAAATGGAGCCAAAATGCAGCTTCCTAGTCTGGTGTCTCTCATGCCAGCCACAGGACAAAGATGTGTCTTCCAACAGCTGCCTACAGGAGGAGCCAGCTGCCAGCCGCCATACATTACCACCATGCACTAAACTAAGCTACATCAGCAGCAGCTGACATAGCAGTTTAAGATTTGTCTCATGCAATCAAAATACAACACAGATGCTCATTAAAGACAGATCCAGATGGAAAATAATCTCTAAATGGGTTACAGTGTGTTTAAAAATATAAAATTGGAAGAGTAAAGAAAATGAGTAGAGATAGTCAAAGATTAAAAATAGTTTCAAAGTAATGAAGTCCTTTAAAAAGGAATAGAGTAAAATAGTAGAATAAGCCACATAAAGATGAGAAATACACAGAGAGTCTGAATTCTGTATGTTATTGTGTTGTCTTTACATTTTCTGCATGCTGAGGAAGGAACAACAGCTGCTAAAATACAGTGGATTATAAAAACTGCTGGATCAAATCAACCTATATATTTTTAAAATGCCTTGACTTCAAATTGGAAATCAAAAGATAGGTTACTTTGGGGAAGAGGTTATGCTTTTATTTCCAAAGGATATGAGAGGCTGTGGATTTGTTCCAGGTGGATATGAAGCAGGTTTGATTAGGGAAGACCCCCTGAAAATCCTGACTACAAACATAAAAAAGTAAACCTAAGAGAACTACAAGACATGTGATATATGTTTTTAGCTGCTCAAACATTAATACAAAAAGTAGTCTTTGGCTGACTCATGTACCATGCACAGTCTATACTTGTATTAATGCAGATATGTATGTGACCTTTAAAAGTTTATGTATTTTCGCCAGGTGGTGGCGGTACATGCCTTTAATCCCAGCACTTAGGAGGCAGAGCCAGGTGAATCTCTGTGAGTAGGAGGCCAGCCTGGTCTACAAAGTGAGTTCCAGGACAGGTTCCAAAGCTACACAGAGAAACCCTGTCTCGAAGGAAAAAAAAAAAAAGTTTACATATTTTCAAAGCAAGGGGACCAGACACCAATTAAAATGGATGGCCCAGGTGATCCAGCATCCAGAACAGCTTCAAGGCTGCTGGCTGAGATGATCCAGTCTCACAGAATACTCCAGTCAGGACTTGACAATTATCCTGATTTTTTTCAAGGTTCCACCCAAAGATTCCAATGCCCCCAGACAACAAGAAGCAATTTAGAAAAAGTGCCCATATTCCCAAAGCATTAGTAATGGGTGTTTGTTATCATTTGGGACAGGGGGAGTTGATTAAAAGTTATTAGTCACAGTCAGGAAGAAAACTAAACAAAAGAGTTAAATTCAAAGATCTCTTTCTAAAGTAAAATAGGGAAATATGATATAGAAATGATGAGATAAAAGGGTAAATTATTGAATCTACTTTAATACCAAAAACCTATTAATCTAAAAATATTAAAGTCCTTAAAAAAGGAATAGAGTAAAAAATATAATAAACCACACAAAGATGGGAAATATACAGAGGGTCTGGATCCAGTATGTTATTGTGTTGTCTTTAGATTTTTTTTTCTTAAATTTGAATTTTCTTAAGTTTAATTATTTAGTCTTTAAACTCTACCAAAGACCTCAGAAGGGTGAAATATTATCTAATGACAGGGACATCTGGTTCCATGGACTATCACTGAAAGTTCTATAATGTTGGGGTATCCAATTCTAGCCTACAGGCCTAGGACTTTAATATTTTGAGATTAATAGTTGTTTTTTGGATTAAAGTAGATTCAATAATCTACCTTTTTATCTCATCATTTCTATATCATATCCCCCTATTTTACTTTGGAAAGAGATCTTTGAATTTAACTTTTTTGCATACTTTTTTTTCTGACTATGACTAATAACTTGTAACCAATCCCCCCAAAAAAAAACTCCAAATCAAAACTTGGATTTTGGTTTATTGATACAAGTCTAAAGTTAATTTTGTTATACTGTATTATGTTTCTTCTATTGTTTAGGGTATTATGTTTATGCAGCACATTTAAAAATGTAATATATAGGGGTTGGGGATTTAGCTCAGTGGTAGAGCGCTTGCCTAGCAAGCATAAGGCCCTGGGTTTGATCCTCAGCTCAAAAAAAAAAAAAAATGTAATATATGATTAAGAAATATAGATTAGAGAGACCAACCCCAGCACCTGTCTGCACCGGAACTCCCATCTGGACCAGAGATGAGTGCATGGGGTTATAGTCAGAGAGGCAACTGCCCCTAGGTCCCACCGCTGGACACAGCCCATTCCGGGAGGACCTGCCCAACTTGGCCCATTTTCCAGCCAATCAGCGGGCCCTGCGGGAAGGCTCCCCTTTTCCAAGACTGTAAGTAGACCCTGCAGTCTCCACACCCTGCCCCCACACCCATCTGCCAGAGACCCCAGCCTCTTCCTGAGACTCAGAGACCAGCCCCCAGTTTCCATCCTGCCCTGGAACTCCCATCTGGACCAGAGACCAGAGGAACTCCCATCTGGACAAAATAAGGAGACCCCAGGGACTTCCGGAGACTCAGAGTCCAGCCCCCCAGCTCCTAGCCAGCCAGCACTCTCATCTGGACTAGCACTCCCATCTGGCCCAGAGCTTCCATCTGGCCCAGAGAGAGGCTCCCTAATTCTGTCAGCTCTCTCTGGACCAGTACACTGATCAGACCAAGAATGAACCCAAGAGGAGATGGGCAGACGTCAAGGCAGAAGTACATACAACAAAATAAAGAGCAATACAGCATCACCAGAACCTAGTACTCCTCCAACAGCTAGACCTGAACATCACGGAATGGAAGAAGCAGAAGAAAACAACCTTATAAGTAATATCATGCAGAGGCTAGAGCTTTATATAGAAGAAATCAAAAATAAAGTCGAGGAACAGACAAACAAAAAATGGGAAGAACACTATAAAAAACTAGAGGAAAGGACAATTAAAGCAGAAGAAAACAATAAGTCCTTGAAAGAAAATCATGAAAAAGCAAGGAAGACAGTCCAAGACCTGAAGAGGGAAATAGAAAAATGAAGAAGACACTAGCAGAAGGAATGCTGGAAATAGAAAATCTGAGTAAACAAACAGGAACTTCAGAGGCAAGTATAACCAGTAGAATGCAAGAGATGGAAGAGAGGATCTCTGGTGTTGAAGATACGTTAGAAAAAATAGATTCATCAGTCAAAGAAAACACTAAAACCAACAAAGTCATGACCCAAAATGTCCAAGAAATTTGGGACACCATGAAAAGACCAAACCTACGAATAATAGGGATAAAGGAAGGAGAAGAATACCAACTCAAAGGCACAGAAAATATATTTAACGAGGTCATAGAAGAAAACTTTCCCAACTTAAAGAAGGAAATGCCTATGAAGATACAAGAAGCCTATAGAACACCAAACAGACTAGACCCCCCAAAAAAGTCCCCTGGCCACATAATAATTAAACAACTAAACATACAGAATAAAGAAAGAATATTAAGGGCAGCAAAGGAAAAAGGCCAAGTGACTTATAAAGGCAAACCCATCAGAATAGCACCTGATTTCTCGATGGAGACTTTGAAAGCCAGAAGGACCTGGACAGATAAAATGCAGACACTAAGAGACCATGGATGCCAGCCTAGACTAATATACGCAGCAAAACTTTCAATCATCATAATGGAGTGAACAAGAAATTCCAAGACAAAACCAGATTTAAACAATACTTATCCACAAACCCAGCCCTACAGAAAGCACTAGAAGGAAAATTCCAACCTAAGGAAGGCAGATACACCCATGAAAAGACAGGCAATAGATAACACCACAGCACTAAACCCCATAGAAGAGAAGTACACACACACTACCACCAAAAAATAAAAATAACAATAGGAATGAACAATCACTGGTCATTAATATCCCTTAATATCAATGGACTTAATTCACCTATAAAAAGACACAGACTAACAGAATGGATACGAAAACAGGACCCATCTTTCTGCTGCATACAAGAAACACACCTCAAATTCAAAGACAGACACCTCCTAAGAATAAAAGGCTAGGAAAAGACTTTCCAATCAAATGGTCTTAAGAAGCAAGCTGGTGTAGCCATCCTAATATCCAGCAAAATAAACTTCAAACTAATATCAATCAAAAGAGATGATGAAGGACATTACATACTCATCACAGGAAAGATCCACCAAGATGAAGTCTCAATTCTGAACATTTATGCCCCAAACACAAGGCACCCACATATGTAAAAGAAACATTACTAAAGTTTAAATCACATATAAAACCCCACACATTAATAGTGGGAGACTTCAACACCCCACTTTCACCTCTGGACAGATCGGCCAAATTGAAACTTAACAGAGACATAATGGACTTAACTGATGTTATGGCTTAAATGGACTTAATTGATATCTACAGAACATTCCACCCAAACAAAAAAGAATATACCTTCTTCTCAGCACCCCATGGAACCTTCTCTAAAATCGACCACATACTTGGCCACAAAGAAAATCTCAACAGGTACAAAACAAATGGAATAACCTCCTGTGTTCTATCAGACCACCATGGTTTAAAGTTAGATTTCAACTACAGAAATCCTACAATCTCATGGAAACTGAATAATGCTCAACTGAATCACGAATGGGTTAAGGAAGAAATAAAGAAAGAAATTAAAGACTTCCTAAAGGTCAATGAAAATGAATACACCACATACCCAAACTAATGGGATACTATGAAAGCAGTGCTAAGAGGGAAAATCATAGCACTGAATGCCCACATAAAGAAGCTGGAGAAATCTCACGCTAGTGACTTGACAGCACACCTGAAAGCCCTTGAACAGGAAGAAGCAAAGTCTCCCAGGAGGAACAGACGCCAGGAAATTATCAAATTGAGAGCTGAAGTCAATAAAATAGAAATAAAGAGAACAATACAAAGGATTAATGAAACAAAGAGTTGGTTCTTTGAGAAGATCAACAAGATAGACAAACCCTTATCCAAACTAACCAAAAGATAGAGAAAGAGCATCCAAATTAACAAAATCAGAAATGAAAAGGGGGACATAACAACAGACAATGAGGAAATCCAGAGAATCATCAGGTCATACTTCAAAAACCTCTACTCCACAAAACTGGAAAATCTAAAAGAAATGGATAATTTTCTGGATAGGTACCACATACCTAACCACATACCTAAGTTAAATCAAGACCAGATAAACCATTTAAATAGCCCAATAACCCCTAAGGAAATAGAACCAGTCATTAAAAGTCTCCCAACCAAAAAAAAGCCCTGGACCAGATGGTTTCACTGCAGAATTCTACCAGATCTTCAAAGAAGACTTAATACCAATACTCTTTAAATTGTTCCACACAATAGAAGCAGAAGGAATATTACCAAACTCCTCCTATGAGGCTACAATTACCCTGATTCCTAAACCAAAAAAAAAAAAAAAGATGCAACAAAGAAAGAAAACTACAGACCGAGCTCCCTCATGAACATTGATGCAAAAATACTCAATAAAATTCTGGCGAACAGACTCCAAGAACACATCAAAACAATTATCCACCATGATCAAGTAGGTTTCATCCCAGGGATGCAAGGGTGGTTCAACATACGAAAGTCCGTCAATGTAATACACAATATAAACAAACTCAAAGAAAAAAACGGCATGATCATCTCACTAGATGCAGAAAAGGCATTTGACAAAATCCAACACCCTTCATGATAAAGTTCTTGGAGCAATCAGGAATACAGGGAACATACCTAAACATAATAAAGGCAATTTACAGCAAGCCAACAGCCACCATCAAATTAAATGGAGAGAAACTTAAAGCAATACCACTAAAATCAGGAACAAGGCAAGGCTGTCCCCTCTCCCCATACTTACATACAGTTCTAGCCAGAGCTGTAAGACAACATAAAGAGATTAAGGGGATACAAATTGGAAAAGAAGAAGTCAAGCTCTCCCTATTTGCAGATGACATGAGTGACCCCAAAAATTCAACCAAGGAACTGATACAGCTAATAAACACCTTCAGCAACATAGCAGGATACAAGATCAACTCAAAAAAATCAGTAGCCCTTCTATATACAATAAACAAACAGGCTGAGAAGGAAATTAGACATACATCACCCTTTACAATAGCCACAAATGATATAAAATACCTTGGGGTTACTCTAACTAAGCATGTGAAGGACCTATAAGACAAGAACTTTAAGTCCCTGAAAAAAGAAATTGAAGAAGATGTCAGAAAATGGAAAGATCTCCCATGCTCATGGATAGGCAGGATTAACATAGTAAAAATAGCGATCTTACCAAAATCAATCTACAGATTCAACGCAATCCCCATCAAATTACCAACACAATTCTTCACAGATCTGGAAAGAATAATACTCAACTTCATATGGAAAAACAAAAAACCCAGGATAGCCAAAAGAATCCTGTACAATAAAACAACCTCTGGAGGCATCATCATCCCCAACCTCAAGCTCTACTATAGAGCTACCATAATAAAAACAGCTTGGTACTGGCATAAAAACCGACATGTGGATCAATGGAATTGAATTAAGACCTTGACATTAACCCGCACACCTATAAACGTATAATTTTTGACAAAGAAGCCAAAACTGTACAATGGAAAAAAGAAAGCATCTTCAACAAATGGTGCTGGCATAACTGGATGTCAATGTGTAGAAGGCTGCAAATAGATCCATATCTGTCACCATGCACAAAACTTAAGTCCAAGTGGATCAAAGACCTCAACATAAATCCAGTTACTCTGAACCTGATAGAAGAGAAAGTAGGAAGTACTCTTTATTATTATTATTATTATTATTATTATTATTATTATTACTATTATTATGTGTTTTAATTTTATACATCAGCTATGGGTTCCCCTGTCCTCCCCCCTCCCGCCCACACTGCCACCTTCCCCCCAGTCCCTCCCCTCCATTCCCATGTCCTCCAGGACCAAGACACCCCTGGGGATTCATTTAAACCTGGTGGATTCAGTACAGGCAGGTCCTGTCCCCTCCTTCCAGACTGAGCAAAGTGTCCCTGTGTAAGCCCAAGGTTCCAAACAGCCAGCTCATGCACTAAGGACAGGTTCCAGTCCCACAGCCTGGGAGCCTCCCAAACAGATCAAGCTTTTCAATTGTCTCACTTATCCAGAGGGCCTGATCTAGCTGGGGGCTCCACAGCCGTTGGTTCATAATTCATGTGCTTCCATTCGATTGGCTATTTGTCCCTGTGCTTTTTGCAATCTTGGATTCAACAATTCACGCTCTTACAGTCCCTCCTCTTTCTCGACAGTTGGACACCTGGAGCTCCACCTGGGGCCTGGCTGAGGATCTCTGCATCCATTTCCATCAGTTATTGGATGAGAGTTCCAAGACGACTGTTAGGGTGTTTAGTCATCTGATCACCAGACTAGGTCTGATCAGGCTTTCTCTCAACCATTGCCAGTAGTCTACAGATTGATTGTTTCTCTCAGTGTCTGTGCTACTGGTGTTATATTTAGAAAGTGATCTCCAGTGCCAATGCGTTCAAGAGTACTTCCTACTTTCTACTAGATATAAAACAAAGATGACTAGACTGCTACACAACTCCAGGGAGGCTACCTAGAAAACGGGACCCTAGGAAAGACCCAGGGATCACCCAATGACAGAGAAATGGATGAGATCTACATGAACAACCTGGACGACAGTGGGAGTAATGAAGGGCAAGATTTGAGGGAAAGAAAGCTTTAGGGGAGCAGGAGATCCCAGCTGGATCAAGAACAGAAAGGGAAAACAAGGAATAACAGACCATGATAAATGAAGACCACATGAGAACAGGAATAGGCAGAGTGCTCGAGAGGTCCCCAGAAATCCACAATGATATATCCTCTGTAGACTGCTGGCAATGGTCGAGAGAAAGCCTGATCAGACCTAGTCTGGTGATCAGATGACTAAACACCCTAACAGTCGTCTTGGAACTCTCATCCAATAACTGATGGAAATGGATGCAGAGATCCTCAGCCAGGCCCCAGGTGGAGCTCCAGGTGTCCAACTGTCGAGAAAGAGGAGGGACTGTAAGAGCGTGAATTGTTGAATCCAAGATTGCAAAAAGCACAGGGACAAATAGCCAATCGAATGGAAGCACATGAATTATGAACCAACGGCTGTGGAGCCCCCAGCTAGATCAGGCCCTCTGGATAAGTGAGACAATTGAAAAGCTTGATCTGTTTGGGAGGCTCCCAGGCTGTGGGACTGGAACCTGTCCTTAGTGCATGAGCTGGCTGTTTGGAACCTTGGGCTTACACAGGGACACTTTGCTCAGTCTGGAAGGAGGGGACAGGACCTGCCTGTACTGAATCCACCAGGTTTAAATGAATCCCCAGGGGTGTCTTGGTCCTGGAGGACATGGGAATGGAGGGGAGGGACTGGGGGGAAGGTGGCGGTGTGGGTGGGAGGGGGAAGGACAGGGGAACCCATGGCTGATGTATAAAATTAAAACACATAATAATAATAATAATAATAATAATAATAATAATAATAATAATAAATCAAAAAAAGAAATATAGATTAATATCCATCTGTAACAGTCAAACTGATAGTCATGTTAGGTATGTTTTCAAGGTCTTACACAGATGTATTTCGATACACAGATGGTCTTCAAACACTTCAAAGACCAGCAGAATATGTCATTTAAGGTGTTTAATAACCTAAGGCTTTTCATGACAGTGAGATATGTCTGCTCCTGACAGCACCAATTTGCTTCAGAAAAAGATGACGGGCATTGAAGAAACTCTGTATGGAGTTTGTTTTCTTTATGGCAAAAGCTAGCCATTTGGACCAAGAATCTGCCCTTGCCTTAACTGCTAACAGTATACTGTCCAAACTGGACCAGCAGGATGCACAAATAAGCAACTGCCAAACTTTGCCAAGACAAGGTAGAACAGTCCTTCAAAATTCCCTGCTTCCCAGAAATATCTGTCAGATATTCTAGGCCTGTAGGCCAGAGTTGGATACCCCCAACATTATGGAAGAACTTTCAGTGATTGTCCAGGAAGCAAAATGTCCCTGTCATTAGGTAATATTTCACACTTCTGGGGTCTTTAATGGAGTTAAAGACTAAATAATTAAACTTAAGGTTTTCTTTAGTTATGATAAAAAGTAAACTAGGGATAAAACTTTAGATTTACAAAGGTAAGATAGATAATAGATTATTTTTTCTAATTTTGCCAAATACAAGTAGACTAGATATTGTAACTGTAATTCTTACTTGATAACTGTTTTTGTTATAATTTTACTATGTTAAAGTTAAAATATTCTTTTAAAATTAGACAAAAAGGGGGAAATTTTATAGAATAATCTTTCTGTACACTGTGGAGATGTACCTTTGCCAAGGTACCTTCTGATTGGTTTAATAAAAGAGCTGACTGGTCAGTAGCTAGGCAGGAGGTATAGGCGGGACAGAAAGACACAAAGGACACTGGGAAGAAGAAGGGCTGAGTCTTGAGAGTCATGAGCAGATGCAGAGAGAAGCAAGATGAACATGCCATGTTAAAAGAAAGTACCAGCCAGGCGGTGGTGGTGTACATCTTTAATCCCAGCACTTGGGAGGCAGAGCCAGGTGGATCTCTGTGAGTTCGAGGCCAGCCTGGTCTACAAAGCAAGATCCAGAATATGCACCAAAACTATACAGAGAAACCATGTCTCAAAAAACCAAAAAGTAAAAAATAAAAAAAAATTAAAGTAAGTACCACCATGTGGCAGAGGGTAGATAAGGAAATATGGGTTAATTTAAAATATAAGAGTTAGCTAGTAACAAACCTAAGCTATTGGCCAAGCATTATACTTAATATTAAGTCTCTGTGTGGATATTTGGGAACTGGCTGGGGGGAAAGAAAAGTCCATCTACAGACACATCATCATGGCTTGCCTACAACCTATAGTCTCCCTGCTTTCATTTGTGGGTGTGGGCCATCTCTGGGATTGGAGAACCTGCCCAAGGGTTGCTTTGCTCAAATAAACCTGTTACTATATTTTTTCAAATTGGTTTGATTGGCTTACTGTGTCAGTGGAGAAACCTATTATGGCAGGGGAGGGCAGAAAACCTATTAGTATACTTGGGTTGAGATAACCATGAACAGAAAAAACTCTTTGCAGATGTGGATACCATATGTTAAAGGACATATGGACAGACTGGGATCAAAGGGAAAGGGACTCTCTGTCCGAGAGGACTGTATAAAAAACTGGATATTTAGCCTTTGGGGGTAACCAGCTTAGTGGGACCAGGCTAATAGCACTGGGTTTCCTAAACTGGGTGGAGATCAGATTCATCCAAGATGCCAGCCAAATTGTACTAGGTGGTAACAGTGAATGGAAGCCATTAGGATGAACATCTCCTCAAAAAACAAAAACAAAAACAAAAACAAAAAAACAAAAAAAACAGCTCAGGGTTAACAAGTAATGGGGATACTCACACGGAGTGACATTCACACTAGCCTGGGTGCTTGAGGAGTACATGTGACCATGGGCCCAGACTCAGACTGATACACGGTGTGAGGACAATAACTACAGGCTTCTCAGGTCCCTTCTCCCGAACATTCTAGACCAAACCAGTCCCTACACCCCAAAGCAGACCCTTCTGCCAAGGCCAGTTCATACTCCACCCAGACCTAAAAAGTCCATCACTCTAAGTCACAGCCCTAAATATATTCCCTCCCTTGTGTCTGCCACTCAAATGGCTCCTCACACTTCCTGCAATCAACACAGATGTCAGAAGGAGCAGCAGGGGATGCGCAGGGTCTGTTCTAAATCCATGCCTCTCTGGGACTAGCCTGTAACTATCACTTTCAGACAGAATGGAGACTGTTCTATTATTTATACACTATGGCTCGAATAAGTAAATTACGTGAGGCCTGCTATAGAGACAGAGTTAAGAGCAGGTGAGCTGATTCTCCAACAAGGGCCCCGTAGTGTGGAGGGTCCTGAAAGGCTGGCCCACTGCCCCTCAACACCACTGAGCGTTAGACGCAGATGAGGCATCAAGACTAAGATTTCTGCTAGTCACAGTGGTGGACACCTGAAATCCCAGCACTAGGGAAGCAGAGACAAAAAGGTGGAGACTGCCCAAGTTTAAGGTAAGCCTGAGCTACACAGTGATTCTGTCCCCAGAAGTCTCAAACAAAAGAACCAGCTCTCCAAATGTGCAGATGTTGTAACCATGTTTGGTGACTTGCTGGGCTCTGAGAACTAGGTTCCATCAAAAGGGGGGTTCCCACACTTTCTCCAGCTTTCAGGAAATCACTTCCTACTGAGGAAATAATGAATTTCCCCTTCTAGTCATAGTGACTAGGATAAAAAGTTTAAAAACACCACGTGAACAATTCCTGGATACTTGGTTTAGAATAATCTAAACATCAAATTAGCTAGCTCAAGAAAACTAACAAAAAATACTCATGGGTGTTGTGTGTGTGTGTGTGTGTGTGTGTGTGTATTATTAACCCATAAGGTCTTTTATTTTAAAATTAAAAGAGGCAGACATGATGGTGCACACCTTTAATCCCAGCAGTCTGGAGGCAGAGGCTGGCAGATCTCTGAGTCTGAGGCTAATTTAGTCTGTATCATGAGTTCCAGGGCTACATAAGGAGACCCTATCTCAAAAATAAAAATAAAATAGACTAAGACAGTAAAACTCACTTTTAAATTAAGATGGGCTGGATCAGCAAGACAGCCCAGAGGTAAAGGCACTTGTCACCAAGTCTGAGTACCCAATCCCTGGGATCGGCATGATGGAAGGGGAGAAGCTGGCTCTGACAAGCAACCCAGATCTCCACATGCACACTGTGGCTGGTACATGCACATGCTCCCTCGCGTATACACACACTGAGTAAATTAGTAAATAAAGTAGTAAAATGAGACAAAATAACCAGCATCCACACTTACTCTTTGCCTCTAAAACATGGCTTACAAATAAAATTTTAAGTGGATGGGCTGAAGAGTTGGCTCAGCAGTTAAGAGCCCTTGCTGCTCTGGCAGAGGACTAGAATTTGGTTCCCAGCACCCATATGGAGGCTCAAAACCATTTGTGACTCCAGGCACAGGGGATCTGATGCCTTCTTCTGA
This sequence comes from Onychomys torridus, assembly GCF_903995425.1. Classification (NCBI taxonomy): domain Eukaryota; kingdom Metazoa; phylum Chordata; class Mammalia; order Rodentia; family Cricetidae; genus Onychomys; species Onychomys torridus. The sequence goes on along the minus strand of NC_050445.1, from coordinate 146,363,042 downwards.
TTTCCAAGGGCACCAGGCATACATATGGTACACATGCAGGCCAAACATCCATATATACAGTAAAATAAATATAGCTTTTTAAATTTTTTAAATTGAAGGTCAGGCATGGTGGTCCTCTTTTCTTTACTCTTAGCACTTTGGGAGGCAGAGGCAGGCAAATCTCTGTGAGTTTGAGGCCAGCCAGTGTTATACAATGAGATCCTGTTTGAAAAAACAAATGAAAATTTTAATTGAGATAAGCACTCATTAATCTAGTCTTTCATCTGACTAGGGAAAAGGTCTGTTTTATATGTGTACAGAGCAACTGTTTCACAGTGCATAAACTCAGATTAGGAGGCCACTGGGCTAGAATTAAAGTTTATCTTTCTTGAGGGAGAAGGGAGGAACTGAGACATGGCATTACTGTGGAGCACTAGACAGACTAGAACTTACTAAACTAAGTAGACCAAGCTGACCTCACATTTACAGCAATCCTCCTGCCTCGGCTTCCAAGTGCTGGGATTATAGGCATAAGCTACCACATCCACACTGGAAGTGTGTCTTCTTCCAGCACCTTCCTTTAGTCATTGATGAATCAGAGAGGTTTCGGTCTGATTTCTTAGACAGAGTGTAGCGCACTCTGACCTGGAACTCTCAATCTCCTTTGTGCTGGGATTACCAAGGTGACTCCCTTGCATGTGAGTTGTTGTTGTTGTTGTTGTTGTTGTTGTTGTTGTTGTTGTTGTTGAGATGTGGTCTCTTGTATCCCAGGCTGATCTCAAGCTCACTAGTCAAAGATGACCTTGAACTTCTGATCCTTCTGCCTTTATCTCTAGGCGTAGGTATTACCATCACACCTGATCCATGCAGTACAGGGTGCTGTGGGATGTCTTTCTATATGCTGTGAATATGTGTAGCTCCCACTGGATAATAATAAATCTGTTTTGGCCTATGGCAAGAAAGCTTACAGCCAGGTGGGAAACCCAAGCAGAGATACAGAGAGAAGAAGGATAGAGTCGGGAGACATGCCAGCCACTGCCAAAGGAACAACAAGATGCCAGCAGACTGGTAATGCCACAGCCACGTGGCAACATACAGATTAATAGGAATGGGTTAATTTAAGATGAAAGAGCTAGCCTAGCTAGCAGGAAGCTAAAGCCATAGGCCATAGAGTTTGTAATTGATATAAGCATCTGAGTGATTATTTTATAAGCAGCTGTGGAACCTCGGGGAGGAAGAGATTCATCTGGACTGCTGGGCAAGGCAGGACCAGAGAAATCACCAGCTACAACAGGGGATCAAACAAGGGCTTCATGCATGCTACACCAGCATGCTACCAACTGAGCTATAACCAAAGCCTGCATCCTATGAGCCTTCTATCAATCCAACCCACTGTTTTACAGTTGAAGTCCATTTTAAATGCATACAATATAGGAAAACTAATACTACATTTATAGAGGAAAAAAATTAGGCAGTTTTCTACAGACTTAATTTGTTAGCTCTAATTTCCATAAGTCTCCTACAGATAGAACGTCCCAGTTTGACCTGCGAAGGAACTACAGCATCCATAGAGTACAGTTGGCCCAAGGCCACGGAGTGGTGCAGAGGGAATTTACACACAGGCCATCCGCCTCCAGAGTGCTCTCACACCACAGTCCTTGGAACCACAATGGCATCATGGAAAATGAATTTGGAATGCTCTTGGTTCACTTAACCCCACCAAGAGAATCTTTTTCAGCCTAAGCCGTTACAAAAACAGGGCCCTGGGCAGGACTCACAATAACATCCCTCGGACTGAGCCCGAGACAGCTGAAGGCACTCTCCTAGGAAACTTAAAACCTTCTGAACAGACAGCATACCTGCAGTTCCCCAATGGCCAGCACCACCAGGTCTCTGGCACCGTCTCCATCCAGGTCAGGCAGCACCACAACTGGGGCGGCCAAGGTGCCATTGGACAGGTGGTTCGGGTTCAGGGTCCACATGACTTTCCCTGGGGAGAGAAAGAGGCAGGTCACTCTGCTTTCTGCCCCAGCCAGAAAAAGAAAACTCAGAGGGATGAGCAGGGGACAGGAGCACCTCTCCTCTTTCCCCTTTAGCCTTCCTCTGAGGACAAAGGGGCAGGAAGTGGGATTCCAGATCCTGGAGCATCTGGCTACACTTCCATGCAACAACCTCACGTCTGAATTTTCGTTTATTGTTTTATGTATGTGACTGTTTTGACTGCATGACTATCTATGCACTACATGTGTGCTGATGCCCAGGAAGGTCAGAAGAGGGCATCAGCATCCCTGGAACTGGAGTTACAGCTGGCTGTGAGCCACCCTGTGCTGCTAGGACCTGGGTCCTCTACAAGAGCAGCCCGGTGCTCTTAACCGCTGAGCCACTGAGCCATCTCTCCAGTCCCACACAGCTGGATTCTGTATAGCAAATAGAGACATGTATGTCTCCCTGGCAAGTAGGAGCTCATTCCCCTAGGGCTGAGGAATGTGTCTGTCACAGGGAATTGCAGCCACTAAGGAGCCCACACCAGAGAAATTGCAGAAGGCTTTCAAGGACTTCAATCCTGAGCTAAGGGAGTATGTGTCTTTTTCTTTCTTTCTTTTTTTTTTTTTTAATACAGGAGTTCATATAACCCAGGCTAGCCTTGATGTGCTTGACCTTCTGATCCTATTTCTAATTCTTAGATGAGTGCTGAGCTCACAGGCCTACACTATGATGCCCTGTTTATGTGGTGCTGGGAATCAAAACAGGGGCTTTGTGCATGCTAAGGAATCGCTCTACCGAGAATACATATACAAATTTCCCCCACTCAGGGGTACCCCACTAGCCAAGCATGTCACACCTGTAATCCCAGCACTTGGGAGGCTGGGCCAAGAGGATCTAATGAATTCATGGTCTGGGGTACAGTGTAAAACCATGTCTCAAAAAGGAGGGGCAAAAATAAAGCACCCCAATATGGCACTTGATGTGGGAAAGATGTCAGCTTCTCTTGAACTTATGGCCCCTGTGACAAGCATATTGTGAGGAGACATCTTTATCATTCTAGACTCATTTCCATCGCTTCCGTCCTGTGGACCTAAGAAGGAAAAGCGGCTAAAAAGGCCATATCACCAGCCTCCCCAGCCTCGCTCTTTTCCCTAGCATTCAGTCAGAACGTCAAAGAGGAGGTGACACTTCCCTGCCGGTTATACAAAGAACAGAGCAGAGAGACTATTCACAATCCAAGCCTCCCCTCCCCCAGGCTCTTCTGTCTGGGGGAAGAGCTTATCACCAAACTGGTTGCAACAAGAGTCTACTATCTGCCCAAGCCTCGTTTCCTGAATAATCACCTCTGAACCAGCGCAGCAAAGCAGCTTCCAGCCTGTCGGAGGACAAACATCCCCTGCAGGCTGTTTAAATACAAACCCGAGGCTCGCAGAAGCAAAGCTCAAGACCACTCTACCTGACGTCGCGTTGAATGCACTGAGCATCTTGCGTGTCCCTGTCACGAGGCAGATGGTTTTGGCCATGCTTCCCGGCATCAGATCCAAGCATGTGACATCTTGAGCTTCCTCTGGGAGGGGACTGGACCACAGTGTGCTGCCATTCATCCCGGAGAGGCACACAAGATCTGCAGTAGGTTGTGAGCCACCACCTGGAGGCAGGTAGGAGAGATGAGGCAGGGAAAGAAGAGAGGAGCGGCAGGCACAGGCAAGACACCGGAAAACCCAAATGGAACAGTGGGTGGTGAGGCGGCAGCTCACGCTTGTGTGCTTAGCTCCCTCCTGTGTGGCTGACAAGGCGTGAACATAGAACTTGTCATCTCTCCAACCTCACACCTCGAATAGGACAAGTGTAAGAGCAGCCGCTGTGGGCTCCTCTACATGGCCTCACCATGTCTCCATCTTGGCACCTTTCCCAACACATCTGTTTACCAGTCAGCCACCTGAGCCCACACTAAACAGTGACATCCTTGAAGACAGACACTAATTTCTGATTTCTCAGCACATCATAGGATGCCTGCAACACAAAGCAGCTAGTTGTTTGCTGAGCAAAAGACAGGGTAAGGCCAGCAAAAGAGTAGGTAAGGTCATCTCCTGCCAAGCCTGATGGCCTGAGTTCAGGCCCCAGTCCCCAGCACTATTCCAATATTCCCACATGGTACAACTTGTCCTCTGGCCTTCATATGTGCACTGTTGCGCGTGCGTGCATACACACACACACACACACACACACACACACACACACACACTACATAAAAGACGGAACACTGAGTTGCTGAGGGGGAAACAAAACAGCCACTCAGGAGGGAAAGGAATGTTCAGGAACACAGAGGCTGACCTAGATAGAATCCATGCGTGCCAGGGAGTAAATCCCAACCCTAGTCACCAGCAGCAAATGCTCTAGGAGCCTGAAGGTTACGGTAGCAGGCAGCGAGGAGGCCTGGCTGCCTGCAGCCCTCTGGTTGGCTCCTAGGCAGGAAAAGAACACTTGGGGCAACAAGACCCAGGTCCAAGGAGTCAGAACCACAGCCGCTAAGGCCAGGACTGAAGAACAGTCCTACTTACTGCCCGCTTTGCTTTCTCTCAGGAACAACAGCTTGACTCATTTCACACTTTCTACCTCCAGCCACCATCAGTGGCAAAGCTTCAGTCTTCCTGTTTCTCGGCAGTGCTGACTAAACAATACAGCCTCAAACAGGAAACAGGGTGTGGCTCGCCATGTTCAACCTCCGGCCAGAGGTAGTAATGGGTTTTACCCTCTAGACTTTACAGTCCAGTCCTGTGCTCCTCTTCCTGCTTCAGAGCCCACTGAGTCTAGAGTCATCCTCTGACTCCAGTTTCTTTCTTGGTAGAGTGAAGGACTGCACCTTCCCCACCACACTGCAGCTCCTTCCGGGAAGAACCATGGCTCCTATTGATGAGCTCTCTAATCAGCACAACCCTGGAGAGGGCGGACAGTGCCTGCTGTAGCCAATGCACACTAGTTCTATCCCTCTCTTCCCAGTGGCACAAAGCATTGTGGGTTTATAGGTACATCCATAAGGCGCGAAGGTTGAGGATATGAACTACAGAACCTGATTCTTGGAGCTGAACTTCAACTCTACCTTTTACCAGATGTGGGACTCTAAAATGTTTCCTTGGCTTCAGTGTATCTCAGTTTCCTCGTCTGGAAAAGGGGACAATAATATTAGCTTACTTGGCAGGGTTATATTGAGGCGCAAATTCATTCAAAGTGCTGTGTGTCTACAGCAGGGCTCAGCACACAGGAAGTAGCTAGTGATGGTTACTGTAGTGGTTTAAATGAGAAATGTCCCCAACTGGTTCAGCTGTTTGAACAGTTGGTCCCTAGTTGGTGGCACCATTTGAGGACATTCTGGAACCTTTAAGAAGTGAGGCCTTGCTGGAGGAAGTGTGTCACTAGGGGAGGGAGGGCTTTGTGAACTCATTGCCAAAATAAGCTCTTTTGGAAATTGCTGTGGGGGGCTATTTTTGTCACAGGAAAAAAGTAACAAAACAATTACATCCTTACTTTCACAACCTTGGGCAAATCATGTCTGTCTACATAGCGTCCAAAATCTAGTCTTGTCTCTGCATCTTGACAGAAAGCAGAGTAGGCAAAATACCAAATAACTTCAGCATCCTTCACCTTACTTCAATGTGAATGAATCACAGGCCAGGAAAAGGAAATCAAGCTAAGAGCATAGGAAAGTCTGTCTGAACCCAGAAGCTTTTGCTGTCACAGAGTCACATCTATGTATCAAACATTCTCCTGAAAGGCATTCTTAGTAATATTAGGCAAATGTACAGTACAGAAATCAAATCCTTAAAGCCTCCCCAGCCTTCACTCTGGGCCTAAATGATTAAAAAGCACTTCCCAGGATTTCTTCACCCTCTGGTAGGGTTCTTGTATCAATTGGTATGCTACAGTCATTGCCAATTTAGGAGATATTGCAGATAAATGAAGACCCTGTGGAGCCATCATGGAAATGAGGCATTTTTGCTTGGTTATTTTGGTTGTCCTGTGTAACAGAGTCCCAGAAACAGCATGCTCAGCTAGTGTAAGCTGTGGAGGCTTTAATAAGGAGACCATTGACAAAGATGTGTCAGGGTAGAGGACCCCACTAGTGGCAGTATAGCCCCTCAGAGCTGTTAATGCCCCCAGGCACAAAGGAGGAAGAGATTACTGAAACCAGAAAGGAAGTTCTCTAAGAGGGCCACCAGCTATGACAGTGGTCAAACTTGTTGCCGTCCTGCTCTAACCCAGGCTGTGAGGAAGCCAGGGCAGGAAGTCCCAGGGCAGGAAGTCCCAGGGCAGGAAGTCCCAGGGCAGGAAGTCCCGCCTCACTCTCACTCCCAGCCAGCTAGGGTCCTATAAATACCCTCCAATTGTCTAGCCTTCTCAGGGAGGGCAAACCCGGAGAATTAAAACTGAGAAGGGAAAGGAAAGCCACCAGCCCAAACACCTGTGTGCAAAGGTGTATAAGTCATGACCAACCCTGCCAGGATTGTGAGGGCAGAGTAGACTCAACGTTCACTGTAATCTAGTGGGCAGTGGAAAACTGGCTGAGGAGGTGGCTCCATCGGTAAAGTGCTTTCTACACAAGCAAGAAAGCCTGAGTTCAATCCCCAGAACCCACATAAACAAGCCTGGCGAGGGGGCGCGTTTTTTTTGGAATCACAGTGCCAGGTGGTTTCTGAGGATTGCTAGCCAGCTCCAGTGAGAGACACTGTCTCAAAACATAATGGGGATGGTTCCTGAGGAATGATGCCTGAGGTGGCTCTGCCCCTCCCTCAACACACACACACACACACACACACACACACACACACACACACTCACACACACTCACACACTCTCACACACTCACACACACTCACACACACTCACACACACTCACACACTCTCACACACACTCTCACACACTCACACACACTCACACACTCACACACACACACACACTCACACACACTCACACACACTCTCACACACACTCACACACTCTCACACACTCACACACACTCACACACACTCACACACACTCACACACTCTCACACACTCACACACACACTCTCACACACTCACACACACACACTCACACACACTCACACACTCACACACACTCACACACACTCACACACACACTCACACACACACACACACACACACACACACACCACACACACACACACACACTCACACACACTCACACACACACACACACACACACACACACACACACACACACACACACATTCTGTGGGACATTTAATCACACCATAAAACCTGAGACTGTGTTAATAAAATCAACCTTAGGTTGGGGGTGGAGCCAGCAACTAGTTGGCCAGAATTAGCCATAGAGAGTAGGGAGGACCCAGGAAGTTGGATAGAGATGCACAAAAAGGAGTAGAGAGGGACTTGGATTTTCTTGGTCTTTTTGGTTTGGGATGACTGGAGATGCGCTCTTGCTGGGTCTCTGGCCAAATAGGAAGGTCAGCTGGTTGCTTCTCGGCCTCTCTGAGCTAGTAGGTTTTCACCCCAGCATCTGACTCCTGAGTCTTTATTGGTAAATAAAATGATAGAGGTTTAGTTAGAAATGGCATTTGGCAGAAGCTGTAGAGCCAGTGCTGGTGGGACTAAAATCCCACCAGACCCTGGCCTGAGAAGGTCGCTGACTTCGGGAAGCAGACATAAAGTATCAGTAGGTTCAGATGCAGCCACTAAGCCAATGGAAAAACCCCACACACTCATACCTAACTACTAAGGCTGTCATTCCAAGGTATGGGCAAGACACTGCTCTGAACCAGTGTCTGCACTGGCCTGGGTGACCACTCAAAGTCCCTCCAGCTTCCATTCACCCTAGATGTCCTAGAATTCAATATGTAGACCAGGCTGGCCTTCAATTCACAGGAACTGGCCTGCCTTCACCTTCTGAGTGCTGAGTCATATGCACCACCATTCTGGGCCCTAGTTTCTTGAAATGATCTTTTTGTTTGTTTGTTTATTTGTTTTTTGTTTGTTTGGTTGGTTTTTTTGTTTTGTTTTGTTTTGTTTTGTTTTGTTTTGTTTTGTTTTTTTGAGACAGGGTTTCTCTGTAGCTTTGGAGGCTGTCCTGGAACTCACTTTGTAGACCAGGCTGGCCTCGAACTCAAAGAGATCCACCTGCCTCTGCCTCCCAAATGCTGGGATTACAGGTGTACGCCACCACCGCCTGGCTGAAATGATCTTTATTTACATAGGAACCTTCTGATGAGGCACATCATGCATGGCAGTGCAGCAGACCCTCTAGTGCATTGTTCCTGGGAAGCTAGCTGACGCTTTCTCTTGGCTGACACCCCCTTCCCCTTGACAGCCTCCAGAAGATGGATCTCTTACCTCCTTCAGTCCCATTCCTGGTTGTCACAAAGGACAGAAGCACATCCCGAAGGCCATCTCTATTCACGTCAGCCAACTCCAGGGGAGACAGGTCCCCGCCTGGCGTACACATAATGAAACAAAAAGGGCCTGAGCCAGTTACCACAGACTAGTTCTCTTCTGCCAGGTTAGAAATTAGACAGATGCAGATGCTGCCAGCACCCCCTCCCGGCCCAGGTGGACTGTCTGTTCCCAAACAAGACAGCAGAGATATGCATCTCCCCTGTCCTGCCCAGAACCTGGACCTCATACATAAAGCAAATAGTCGGGTTCTGAAAGGAGGGGACGTTAAGGAAGACTGATGGGAGACTACAAGACCTAAGGAATGGTTATGTATAGAATCCCCTGGGGTTCCTGGCCACACCAGACAAGGTATAGTGAAGTACTTGGCAACTCAGAAATGCCACAGGCAAGAGAAGCCCTAAGAAACCTGGTTCCCCTGGCCAGAGGCCCAGGGAGGGTGCAGCCCAGCAAGGCAAATTGATTATAGATAATAACAGCTCCACCCCCACCCACAGCAAAGGCTGTGGAACCTGACTTCTGGAACCTTGCTCTGGCACCATCATGTCACACTCCCTCTCTCCAGAGCCAAAGTCAAAATGGCCATGGGGATCCAGGACCACACCACCTACGGTGGGGAGGCAGGTCTGGAGCTCTGCCCAGCCCTGTGTGGGGAGCAGAGACGAGGGAGGATCCCCTCCATGTGTCTGGGAGTGAGAGGATGCCTGCCAGATCTGTAGGGAATTCAGACAAGAGTAAAAACACAGCTGGTACAACCACTTCAGCAAATAATGTAAAGAACTGTTCAGAAAGAACACACCCATCCTTGCACGGGCAACTTTACTAGGCTTCGGCCTTGGAGAAATTTGTATATAAATAACCCTTTGGAAATGTATAAAAATGTCCTTAGAATCACTTGTTTTAAAAAAAAAAAAAAGATTAGAAATCATTTAACTGTTTATCAACAGTAGAATCGATAAATAAATCATGGGGTATTCATAACATGGGAAATTAGACATTGGTTAAAATTAATAGATTCTAGCTACAGTGCATCAGTACAGATTACTCTCAGAAATGTCTCTTTAAAAATGATGTGTAGAGTGTTTATCTTATATGCACAAAGCCCTGGCTTCAACCTCCAACACTGAAAAAAAATTTTTTTCCCAAAAAGGTAAAGTCAGTGGCACCAAGTGCTATAACCCCACGGACCCCAGGTGGAAGCAAGAAGATCTAGGATTCAACGTTATCTTCAGCTACACACTGAGTTCAAGACTAGCCTACATCTCAGGGGGCATCTCAGAAACAAAAAAAAAAAAAACATAAACAAAACTTGTACTGACAACCCAGGTGTGGTGGCACCCAGGTGTGGTGGCACATGGCTATAATCCCACACTCAGAAGGCTGAAGCAGGAAGGTGGAAGGCCAAGGCCAGCCTGGACTTCACAGTAAGATCCTGTCTCCAAAAACCAAAAATGATTTTGAACAAAAGTCACAGGGGATTATGATTACATTTATATAAAATTCAAAGAGACAAAAATTAATGAACATAGCAATGTGGCAAAACATTGAAGTAAACTAATAATCAGCACAGATTCAGGAGCAGAATTTTGGGGGCCCGAAAGGGATATATTCGGGAGACTTGGAGGCCTCAGCCATGTCCCATCGCCTCAGCTGGGTGCTGCACCCACAGCACCACTGTCACCTGGAGCTGCCTTCAGAGAACTCTGGCGAGAGCGGAGCCCAGAGGCACAGCAACCCAGCCTTTAGTTTAACCTCAGACCTTCCTAAGCAACCCCACGCACAGACGGGAAAACCGCATAACACATGTTAGTTTTTAAGATTTGGAGGGAAAGCCAGGCATAGTGGTGAGGTGCAGAGCCATGAAACTAGCACTTGGAAGGCTGAGGCAGGAGACTGCCACAAGTTCAGGAACAATCTGTTTTGCAGAGTGAATTCTAGGCCAGTCAGGGTGATGGTGATGAGACACTGTCTCCAAAAAGAAATTAGGTCAGGCATAGTGTTCTTAGTCCCAGCACTCAGGAAGCAGAGACAGGCAGATCTCTGTGAGTTCAAGAACAGCTTGATCTACATAGTGAGTTCCAGGCCAGCCAAGGCTACAGTGAAACTCTGTCTCAGAAACAAAAAACGATTTGGAGGAAAACTTGAATGTACTGACATATGAAAATTTACAGGTTTATGTCTTAAAATCCCGCAACTCACCTCCTTGGGAGCCCAGGCGCCGGCTCCAAGTGCTATGCAGGTCTCTGGGAGGACAGGGGATGAGGAAGGCGCAGAGGAGTACCAGGACCATGGAGATGACCAGTGTCAGCAGAAAGACAGACGTGCGCACGTAGGACACCAGGGAAGAGGTGGCCTTCTGCTCCAGACCCCCAAGCGGTTCCGAGGGGAAACCCTCTGGGACGACTTCTGAAAGGTGTGGCTTTGCAGCCCCAGCCACATCCGCATCTGAGTCGGGCTCCGGTGGGTCCCCCAGGGCGCTCTTGCCGTTTTTGACCCCTCCGTTCTTCTGCTGCAAGTTAAGCACGAGATCATCTTCGCTCTCGTCGCTGTCAGCCTGGGTGAGGGGGTCGTACTCCCCGAGGTCTGGGCTCTTCTTCCCTGGAAAGACAGAAAGACAGAGTCAGGGAGAGCACGGAAGGAGAGAGTCTCACCAGACCGTGGTGAGACAGAAGCAAAATCACAACCACCACTGAAAAACCCTGGCTTTACATCATTTACACTTTAGCGGCTTTCTGTGTAATGAATTGGCTGTCAGCACCGGAGCCCCCGAGGGGCTGTTCTAGAATTATTGTCTTTTGGGGTTAAGAAAATTGAGAAGGCTAGGGTAGAAGTAAAATACACCATGTTAACTAAAATAACCCAGGTCTCAAATACATGCTGCATGTTCACCCATGAGAAAGCTAAGACCTTGAGCGCAGAGGACCAGGCACAATGGCTCACACCTTTAATCTCAGTGCTTGTTTTAACAGGAAGGCTGCCATGAGTACGAGGCCAGCCTGGACTACCAAGCAAGATCCTGCCTCATGACCTAATGACATGGCTCAGGGGGTAAAGGCATTTCCCTCAAAGCCTGATGACCTGAGTTCAATCCCCCAGGGCCCACATAACAGAAGAAGAGATTCACTTCCACAAATTGTCATCTAACAACATACATATAACTTTTTAAATGTAATAATAAAAAAAGACCCTGTCTCCAAAAACATAAAAAGAAGCTGGAGTGTACTTAGTTTAAGGTATAATGCTTGCTTGGCATGCACAAAGGCCTGGGTTTGATCCCTAGCATAAACCAGGCATGGTGGCACATACCTGTTATCCTAACACTTGGGAAACAGTGCCAGAATCCGAATTCAAGGTCATCCTTATTGTTGGAGGTTTTTTGCTCTTTTGGGGGGCCCACCATCCAGCTCCCAAATAATCACACACAGAGGCTTATTCTTACTTATGAATGTCCAGCCTCTGGGCTTTTCCCATTCTCTTACTTCTGTAAATCTTATTTGTACTTCGTGGCTTGCTGTGTAGCTGGGTAGCTGGCCTCTGGAGTCCTCCTCCTTCTCTGGCTCCTAGATCTTAGATCCCTCCTCCCAGATTTCTCCTTCTATATATCCTCTGCCTTCCAGCCCCACCCATCCTTTCTCCTGCCTTGCTATTGGCCAGTTCTTTATTAGACCATCAGATGTTTTACACAGACACAGTAACACAGCTTCACAGAGTTAAACAAATGCAACATAAACAAAAGTAACACACCTTAAAATAATATTCTACTATACATCCTCAGCTTAGTTTAAGGCCAGTTTGTTACATGAGACTCTGGATCATTAAAAGGGTGTGTTAAGAGTACTGGCTGCTCTTCAGAAGACCAGGGTTTGATTCCCAGCACCCACAAGGTGGCTCACAACTGGCTGCAACTCCAGTTTTAGGGGATCCCCAGCCCTCTTCTGGCCTCCTGGGGCACTAGGCATGCATTTGGCAAATAGACACACAAATATGCAAAATATCCATACACATAAAAGACATACTATTTTTTTTTTTTTAAGAGAAGCAAAGAACAGACCGTGGTTACCAGGTGCAGCTAGACAGGGAAATAACTTCCAAAGTTCTGTAGCACAATCGATAACTATGGTTGTTCCTGTGAGGCCCAGGGATCGAACTCAGATGGTCAGTTTTGGTGGCAAGCACTTTTACTGGCAGAGGCATCTTGCCAGCCCAAACATCTGTTCCTCTTATAAGCTTCTAAATTTGACTGAATATCACTAATGAAGATGGCCACGGCTCTTTTGATTTTTAAATTTTTTTTATTCATTCACACATGATGCATGCATGTATTCATTCATTCATTTGAGGCAGGGACTCATTGTGTAACCCAGGCTGTCCTTGAACCTGTGGTGACCCTCCTACCTCAGCAGCCTTCCTAGTGCTGAGATTGCAAGTGTGTACCACCAGCTTGAGGCTGTGGCTCTTGAGGAAACTTTCCTTACACCTAAGGTCTGTTCCTGCTTTAGATTTTCTCAGAGCCATGATGCATGATGGTTCCTGGTAAACTTCTAGAACAATTCTCTTCTTTATGCTATCTCTCACTGGGTGTCTATGGTTTCCCCGTTGTTTCTATGGAAACAAGTTAGCAAGTTGAATACTACATGTCAGTTGAAGGTGTCTGACGAAACCTCACTTCTCAGAATTGTCCTGTAATTTGAATGTCCTTTAAGAATATCTCTCAGTAAAGGTGTAAAAACTGGTTTTCTGAGCATGCGTCCTAGGAGAGGGGCAGACTTATGTAAAGCTCGTTCGCACAGTCTGCATCCTGTTTCTACTCAGATTCTGAGTTGACTCTGAGGGATAAATTATAGAGAGGTTTGGGTGCGGTCCCAAAACTCCTGGCTCTCCGTGCAGTGAGTGACCTGTGCCTTAGAGGCAGATGGCCGACAAAAGCTTTCCTCTTGGGAACCCGTCTGGCATGCTGTGACTAATGAGAACTAATGTGAAACCTTGAATTCTGGAGAATTAAAAGGGAAGCACAGTGCTGCGGCCAGGGCTGAGGAAGCATCCCTGGCACAGGTCTCTGCCTTGCTGACGTCCTTCTGGAAATTACATCTGTGTCCTACCACACATAAGGAAGCAGTAGAACAGACAGGGAGGCCAGATGCAGAGGGAAACCTGGAGGATAAAGTTTAGCCTTTGTTTAATAAATGGTATATTAAACAACATTCCACAGGATCACTCTGCAGCTTTCAGCACTTCCAAAAACTCAGACTACACTAAGTAATGTGGTAACCGTTAACTCGAGGTATCTCTTTGTTTTCATTTTCAAAGTTATTCATTGTGAACAGTGAAGACTGGATTTGGTCTTTTGTTTGTTTTCAAGTTGGGTCTTTCTTTTTTTGTTGTTTTTGTTTTTGTTTTTGTTTTGCTTATTGAGACAGGGTTTTTTGAGTAGTTTTGTGCCTTTCCTAGAATCGCTTTGGAGAACAGGCTAGCCTCGAACTCACAGTGATCTGCCTGGCTCTACCTCCTGAGTGCTGGGATTAAAGGCATGTGCCACCACTGACCGGCTAAAATGTGTAGGCCAGGCTGGCCTCGAACTCATGATCCTCCTGCCTCTGCCTCCTTCAGCAAATCCTACTGGCATGCGTCACCACAACCAGCGGATCTTACTTAAACTGTGCCCTGATTTCCTAAATGCTGAGGTTACAGTTGTGTGTCATCATGCTTGGCTTGGAGTTGGCTCTCATCTCCTCCCCCCTCCCCCCATCCCTCCCCCGTCCCTCTCTCTCTCTCTCTCTCTCTCTCTCTCTCTCTCTCTCTCTCTCTCTTTCTCTCTCTGTTCTAAGTATGTGAATACATGTATGTCTGGATGCATTTGCCTATGTGTACCCATGTGGAGGCCAGAGGTCACGTCCGGGTATCTTCCTCCATCAATACTCAATGTTAGTTTTTGAGACACAGTCTCTCACTAAAACTGAGCTGGCCATTTTGGGCTATGATGGCTAGCCAGCAAGCCCCCAGGATCCACCTGTCCCTGACTCTTAGAACACTGGAGGCAGAAGCTAGAGGACTGAGGATCAACCCCAAATGGAGGTCAGCCTGGTTTACATACTGAGTTATCAGACTGCATGGTAAAAGTCAAATGAATTAAAAACATTAGGAATACTCCTCACAGGAGCCATTAAGATGGTTCAGCAGGTAAGAGTATTGGCTGCTCTTCCAGAGGACCAGGGTTCTACTCCCAGCAACCACATAGTGAATCACAGTTGTTTGTAACTCCAGTCCCTGCAGGTCCAATATCCTCTCCTGACTGACCTCCATGGGCACTGCATGCATGTACATACAGGCAAACCACCCATGCACATAAAAAAAAAAATTAAAAACAAAAAAGGGACTGGAGAGATAGCTCATCAGTTAAGAGTACTTCCAGAGGACCTAGGTTCAACTCCCAGCAACCATATTGTGAATCACAACGGTCTATAATTCCAGTTCTAGATGGCAATCTTCTGGCTTCCAAGGGAACCAGGCATACATGTGGTTCACAGACATACATGTAGGCAAAACACCCATACATATAAGATAAACACATAATTGGTGGGGGGTTTTGTTGTTTTGGTTTGGTTTTCTTGTTTTGTATTGGTTTTTGAGACAGGGTTTCTCTGTGTAGTCTGGTTATCCCTGGAACTCAATTTGTAGACCAGGCTAGCCTCTAACTCACAGATATCCGCCTGCCTCTGCCTCCCAAGTGCTGGGATTAAAGGCGTGCACCACCACCGCCTGGCTACAAATTTTTAAAAATCCCTCTGACAACCAAGAAAACATACTAGATCTTGAAATCTCAGGGCTGGGTGAAATTTGAAAGTTCGTATAATCACTGTTCCCTTTCACACATCCAGCAAGCAGTCACTCAGCACATAGCAGAGTGTGACCAGTGTCAGGAGCCCACTGGTCTCCATCTACCACTTGGAAGGCCAAGACAGGAAGATCAGGAGCTCAAGGCCAGCCTCAGCTACATAGTGAATTTACACAAGCCTGGGCTACATGAAATACTGTCTTATGAAAAAGAAAAGAGTCCAAGTCTTCATGACATAAAGACAGGTTTGAATCTCTTATCAGCTATGTGTGTCCTTCCTTTTCAACTCAATAGGGGCTCAATTACCCTATTTATAAAATACAATAACTATTGTTATATCTGCTGATTGTTATAAGGATTAAGTAAGAAAACATGCAAATGGCCCTTCATGCCTGGCTTATGGTCATAATCAATTTTGGCTTCTATTATTATTGTCCAAATCTGTTGACAGCCTTTTCCCAGCCTTCTCATCTCCAGGTTAAACTCCTCCGTGTCCTTCAACCCATGATCTGAAGCAACAGTTTCAGGTGACCCTTCTGGATACAATGTGACATGCTCACAGTTTTTAAAGTAGGGTTTCTAGAACTGAACACTATGAAAGGGTGTGATCTAACCACAGACAGGAAAGAACCATGCCATCATGCTCCAGATGCTTTATTGACTCAGTTAATATTGGAAACTCTTGGTAGCCTCATCAAACATCAATCCTCTTAAAATTCCCAAGGATTCTGAACTGCACTCAGGCCACCCTGTGGCCTTACCACTGGATTTTAAGCACCGAGTGAAAAATTTAGAAGCAGCATCTACCTTAATCAATCTTGTCAGTCTTTGCTTCCAAAGATTCCCAAAGAAGTGAAACTGTCAAACTAACAAAATACCAGCTAACAGAGCAACTGAAGGCAATTCACTTTTACCATGATTACGCTGTGACAGGAAGAAAGGGGCCCTGGTGAGATATGCTACAGAAATGCAGACAATTTTAGGGAATCTATGAATAATTAATGGATGTTCTTGTATAGGGATACACGCTTCTAATAGTCACAGGAGGCATTTCTGTCATAATTCCCTTCCTTAAAACCAGGAAAGGAGGGAGGCAGAAGAAGAGGAGGAGGAGGAGAAAGAGAGGGAGTTGGGGGGGGGAACAGCACATTCCCAATAGGAACAATTGCTGCAAATTCATGAAACTCTATCTCCCTGAGAAAACACAGTTGAAGCAGATACATGTATCAGTACTTGACCAAGGAACAGAATCCACAGAATTGATGGTGATGAAGATACTGTGATAACTGAAAATGTTGCCCGGCGGTGACGGCGCACACCTTTAACCCCAGCAGTTGAGAGGCAGAGACAGGCGGATCTCTGTGGGTTCAAGGGCAGCCTGGTCTACACAGTGAGTTCTAGGACAGCCAGAGCTACAAAAAGAAACCCTGTCTCAGAAAAATAAATAAGTAAAATAATTAAAAATATCTTGACTGACTACCATGCAAACTGATGCAAAAGTATCTTAATTCATCAAATCCTCATGATGACCCTATGAGAGGTCTAATCCCTATTTTATCAACAAAAGAATTAAAAAACAGAGGTCATTTCCCTACGACCAAGAACCTGAGAAGCAAACCTAGGCATCTAAGCATAAAACCCACTTGTTGACCTAGTAAGACACTTCTTCCTTATCTCATGAATATGTAGCCCAACTAATAATTTCACGCCTGAAAAAATACAGTCTAAGGTCACAGGAACACCCACGAACAGAAAGCAGAAGTATGAAAATAATCTCTATAGATGCAATCTTTCCAGTGGCTAGAAACTAACTACAGGCACCATCAAGTCCTGAAGACGTTGATTGCTTTCACAGACAGAAGAGGCCAGTTGTGTTGCGGGATAAACTTTCTGTACACTGTGAAGATGTGTATCTGCCAAGGCACCTTCTGATTGGTTTAATAAAGACTTGAACAGCCAATAGCTAGGCAGGAGAGGATAGATAGAACTTCTGGGCACAGATAGGAACTCTGGGAAGAAAAGAGGTGGAATTCACCAGTGAGACATGGTGAAGTCAGATGTACAGTATGGAGAGGTAATGAGCCATGAGGTAGAATGTATATTAATATAAACAGGTTAATTTAAGTCATAAGAACTAGTTGGGAACAAGCCTAAACTCAGGCCAAGCTTTTGTACATAATAAGAAGTCTCTGTGTCATTATTTGGGAGCTGGCTGTCCAAAGAAGTTCCACTACACTTGGTATCCAATGTAGCAGCTGTCAAGCTACTCACAAGAAGACTAGGTATAAACATCTGCTGCAGTGTGGACCCAACAGCTTCCCAGAGCTGGGGCAAGTAAACATGGCTCCTGGCTCTGGGAACCTACAAAGATTCCTGTGGTGGTATTGTGTTCCCCAAAATATTGTGCACCCTAATGAATTCATCTGGGGTCAGAGAACAGACAGCCACTAGATACAGAGCCAAAAATGGTGGCTAGAAAATGGGTCAGAACAAGCCATATCAGAAGCTGGGTGGTGGTGGTGGTGGTGGTGCACGCCTTTAATCCCAGCACTTGGAAGGCAGAGCTAGGCAGGATCTCTGTGTGTTCAAGGATACAGCCAACATGGAGACACACGCCTTTAATCCCAGAAAGTGAACCTTTAATCCCAGGGAGTGGGGGCAAAAGAGAAAGATTATATAAGGCTTGAAAACCAGAAACTAGAAGCATTTGGCTGGTTAAGCTTTTAGGCTTTGGAGCAGCACAGTGCAGCTGAGACTGATGTGGATGAGGACTCAGTAGTTTCCAGTCTGAGAAAATAAGACCAGCTGAGGAACTGGTGAGGTGAGGAAGCTGTGGCTTGTTCTGTCTCTCTGATCTTCCAGCATTCACCCCAATAACTGGTCTCAGGTTTGATTTTATTGATAATAAGATTCCTGCTACAGATTCCAACTTGTAGTTTTACTCAAGGTCAGGGAGTCAGGCTTTATGTTGCTCTCCAAGGCTGCATAATAGGGTGCAAAGGCATGGTTACCAGGTGTCTTATACTTCAAGGCCTAAGCACAAGATGCTTTTCCATGGGGTGTGGTTACCAGATGGATTGAAGGATCTATACTTGGTTGTGTGTTTGTGCTTTGGTCTTGAAAGAGAGAGAGCCCTTTTGCCTCTCTCCTTGCTAGTGTATAAAAAGCCCATCAAAAATAAACTCAAGGCTGCTGGGTATTGACCCAGGGCCCTCCCAAAGCTATCTATCCTGTGACTCTATCTTTTTCTTCATCTATATTTCTCTCTAGCATTTCTCAAGACCTCACTCCCCTCTTCAAGAAACCCTTTGATAGGTTGGGGCTGAGCCCCAACACTGGGCCCTGACACCTAGCCTGTGCCTGTGGGTGTGAGGCCAGGCTCTCATGCAGCCAGAGCCACTGCAGCCCAGAATCCATTGGATGGCCTGCTGAAGCAACCTGAAGGGGGCAGAGCCAGGTGTCAGTGACATGTGCTAAGCATAGCCACAAGGCAGATAACCTAGCCCTTTAAGGCTTGGCTCATGAAGTCAGGAAGCCACTTGCAAAAAGTCAAGCCAGGCGGTGGTGGCACACACCATGCCTTGAATCCTAGCACTGGTGTGACAGAGCCAGGAGGATCTCTGTGAGTTCAAGGCCAGCCTGGTCTGCAGAGTGAAATCCAGGACAGGTATCAAAACTACACAGAGAAACCCTGTCTTGGAAAAAAAAAAAAAAAAAAAAGCCACGTCCAGACCAAAAAAAAAAAAAAAAAAAAAAACCTCTAAATAGGTATAGTATGCTTGAAAATGTGTTTAGTTGCTGAAGAAAGAAAAAAATAGTTTAAAAATAATAAAGTTTTTAAAGACAGTAAAGTAATATAAAAAGAATAAGCCACATAAGGGTGGGAATATTATAACACAGGGCATTTAGATCCTATATAGAGCTTTATTAACTTTAAATTTTTAAATGCTAATAAGTAAAAACCAACTGCTGAGAGATAGTAGATTATAGAAAATTGCTAAATTAAACCAGCTTATATATTTTATGGCTGTCTTAACTTCAGATTGGAAGTCAGGAAATGTGTTGCATTTGGGAAGAGGTTATGCCTTTGTTTCCACAGAAAACAAAAAGTTATAAATTCCTTCAAAATTAATAAAGATCAGATTTGACTGGGGGAGGCCTCCTGAAAATCCTGGCTGCAGACATGAAGGAAGAAACCAAGAAAAACTACAAGACAGATGATGTATGTGCTGATGTCTCAGCATGGGAACAGCCCTGAGACTGGATGGGAATGATAAATCTTGTTGGCTACAGTCCCCATGACTTATTACATGCCATTCTTTCCTATGGCATGGATGGAGATTTATATTACACTTTGGTTTTACTTTCCAACAGACTTATAAAGTTGACAGATGCCTTTTACCTGCTCAAACATGGAGCAAAGGATCATTTTTAGTTGATTTGTGCACAGTGTACATTCCATGCTTCTGTTAATGCAAATATGTGTGCTACCTTTAAAAGTGGGGTTGGGGATTTAGCTCAGTGGTAGAGTGCTTGCCTGGGTTCAATCCTCAGCTAAAAACAAAAAAAAAGTGTGCATATGTTTTCAGGAAAAAAAAAAGGACCAGACACCAATGAAGACAAGTAGCCCAGGTGATCCAGCCACATGGAATGCCTCTGTTGCAGTTTCCTCAAAATCTGCATCCGGAACACCTTCAAAGTGGCTAGCTAGGATGGTCCAGCCTCACAGACTGCACCAGCCAGGACTTCAGACGAGCCCTGCACTTTCCCACCACAGAGACTGGACACAAATGATACAGCCAGCTCTCCCAGGACTTGACCATTATCCCACCTTTCTCAGAGTTCCCTAAAGACGCCATCACCCCCGACAACAGGAGGTAATTTTAAAAACACAACCCCACATTCCCAAGAGGTGGAGTGAGTGGTTTTTGGTGATTCGGTGGGTTATGGATGTTTGCCATTTTTTTAGGGTGTTTAGTTGCAAGTTGTTATTGGTCATAGTCAGGGAGGAAATTAAGAAAAGGAAGTTCGATTTAGGGATCTCTTTTTAAAAAGAAAAAAGAGGGTATATAGGAATGATAGGATAAAAGGGTAGATTATTGAATCTAGTTTTAGACTAAAAAGCAACTACTAGTCTCAAATACTTTGCATTGGTATGGATTTTTGTATTTTACTACAAATTTAAGGTTATTTTTGTCATAACATACTGTAAGTTATTGTACCTATGCAACTCATTTAAAATTGTAATGTAAAGTTCTGGTCCTTGAAAGCTATTATTAAATTATTTAGGATAATTAAGACAACAATCAAACTTGTAGTAAGAGTTTAGATGTAGACAGAAAAAGCTTTATTTAGCCTCATGTATTTTAGATAGGTGGTCTTCAAACACTTCAGAAATCTACAGAATATAACATTTAAGATGTTTTAATAACGTAAGGCTTTTCATGACAGGGAGACATGTCTACTCCTGCAGCACCAATCTACTTTAGAGACTATGACGGGCACCCACGAACCTCCATATGTTTGCTTTCATTGTGGGAAAGTTAGCCACTGGGTGGGTAAGAAACTTCCCTTGCCTCAACTGCTAACAGAATGCTGTCCAAATTGGACAAGCAGGACACAAAGAAAGCTCACTGACAAACTTTGCAAAGACAAAGTAGGCCTGTACTTTAAAATTCCTGCTTCACAGAAAAGTCTGTCAGATATTCTAGGCCCATATGCTGAAGATGAATGCCCTAGCATTGCAAAGGAACCTTAGGTGATTGTTCAGGCAGGCTGTCTCTGTCATTTCTACAGTTTTGGAAGATGCTTGCCCTGCACTTCCTGTTTACTCAGGCAATATTTTATCCTTCTCAGATCTCTGATGGGGGTTGAAGACTAGATAATTATATAATTTTCTTTGTTACCAAATTTAGAAAAAAAATTACCAAGAGATGTAAAATTTATAAAAGTTTAAGTTGCTTATTTAAGAAAATATTTTAAGGTCTAAAAGTATGTTTTAGGCTGGTAATACAAGAAATCCATGAAGTCTGTTTAAAGGGCAAAGGATTTATTAAGCAGGAAATCTCACTGTGCAGAGCAGAACTGATACAGGTTCAGGAATGCTGTTCCAGCTGCCTGGTCAGTCTCACATCCAAGTCTTACCATGGAGCGAAGAGAGGCAAGGTGCCTATGTGCCTCAGGTCTTAAGGGTCCCCAAGGGGCCACGCTCCAGTGGCATGTACTTCAAGGTCATAGGCAGGTGGAGCAGTTCCTGCTGCATCTCTAGGGGTGGTGCTTCAAGGTCAGAGACAGAACAGCTACCCACTATAATAGTTTAGGTATAAAACTTTGGATTCATCAAGATAGGATAGACAATGGAGTATTTTCTTTAAATACAAATGGACTGGATATTGTGAATGTAATTCTTACTTGATAATTGTTCTTATTGTACATAGTTTTACTGTGTTAGAGTTAAAACCTTCCCTTTAAATTTAGACAAAAAATGGGGAAATATTGCAGGATATTGGATTGCACTGTGGCACTATGAGACAGTGTTAATAAAGTTAACCTTGAATAGGGAGCAGGGCCAGCAACTAGCTGACTAGACTAGTTGACAAGAATTAGCCATAGAGAGCATGGAGGATCTGGAATATGGATAGAGAGGCACAGGAAGGAGTGGGGAGGCACTTGGAGATTCTCAGGCTTTTCTTCACCTCTTTTGGTCTAGGAAGTCTAAAGAGAAGGTCAGCTGGTCACTCCACCACTTCTTTGATCTATAAGGTTTCACCCCAATATCTGACTCTCCAGTCTTTATTGGTAATAGAACAACTTAGATAAACTCAACACAGCTGGGAGACAGAAACCAGACAATAACTCAGAGAATTCAATACAAAATATCACTGAACTGTGACAAGATCACAATAATCGTGGTTGGAGAACTTAAGGTTGCCCTGGGACTGAGCTGGTGGTAACAAAAGTATAAACTGGGAATCTAGGAGAGTGCCTGCCCAGATTTGAGTCCAGCACCACATAAAGCGGGGCACATGCACACACCTGCAATCCTAGCACTTGGGACAAGTGGAAGCAGGAAGATTAGAAGCCTTCTCTGTAAAATGAGTTGCAGGCCAATCTGGGCTACAGAAGATCCTCTCTCAAAAGCAAAACAAAATAAAATATCTGGATGTGGGAAACAGGGTCAAGAGATTGCCACAAGTTCCAGGCCAGCCTGGTCTACATAGTGAGCTGCAGGTCAGCCCAAGCTCTAAGATGCCAGGTGTGGTGGTGCACAGTTTTAATCCCGGTATTCAAGAGGAAAGAGGATGAATCTCTCTGAGTTCCAGGCCAGCCAGGTCTCCATAGTAAGACCGTTTCAAAACAAACAAACAAACAGATAAAAAAAACAAAAACGAATAAACAAAATAAAAAAGACCCCAGATTGGCTTCCACAACTCAAGTCACAAAGGTAAGAGATGAAAAGACAGCACAGAAGAAGCAAAGTTGTGTCAGCACTCTGAGCCCCATGCATTCTGCAAGCCTGGACAGAGACAGCCAGAAGTGAACTGCTGGGGAAGGAATCTGTCTCAGTTTGGATTTTGATTGCTGTGAAGAGACACCATGACCACAAACACTCTTATAAAGGAAAACATTTAACTGGGTGGCTCAATCACAGTTTCAGAGGTTCAGTCTATTATCATCATGGGGAGCATGGTGGCGTGCAGGCACACATGATGCTGGAGGTACAGCTGAGAGTCTACATCTTGCAGGCGACAGGAAGTTGACTGACAGTCACACTGATGGAAGCTTGAGAAAAAGGGACCTCAAAGCCCGCCCCTATAGCGACAGACTTCCTCCAACAAGGCCACACCTCCTAATAGTGTCACTCCCTTTGGGGGCCATTTTCTTTCAAACCATCACAGGATCTGAGCTCCAAGCCCTCATTAAATTCTAGCTTCCAACTGCCGCAGCTCCCTCCGTGTCTTGGCTAACTCTGCTACCTGCTCAGCCACTAACCCAAAGGAAAATAGTTGCCCAATCAAAACCGGAAAAGTCTTGAAAGAGACACCAACATTAGCATTCGCTCCCTAAGACACTACAGAGTTCTACAAATACTCAAGGAAGGCCACAACAAAACACAGCAAATAAAATCAGGAAAAGAATATTTGGGAGGGTGGGCAACTAGGGATACAGATTAGAGTTAAGCATTTGCCCAGCATGGTTAAGGTCCTGGGTTTTACCTTCAGCACTGCTTCAGGGAAGAAGATAGACCAGTCCTACCATAAGATGGAAGAAATATTAAACAGATTATTTCCCAGTGGATTCCAAAAAAAAATTAATATCATCTTTTTTGAAATAAGGATTCATAAAAAGATGTAATACTTCTTAAGAAGCAACTACAATTCAATAGAAAAGATGAAATATCAACAGTCAGGGATCAGAACAATGAAGGAAATAACAGTATAGAGAGAAAAAACATTATCACTTGTCTGGCACTCTCAGGAAGCTGAGACAAGGGAATCACGAGTTTAAAGGCTGTGTGGCGGGACCCTGTCTCAAAAAAAGTCAACAACAGAAAAACTATAGAATCATCAAAAGTAATAGATATTTCTGAAATCAGACACAGATGATGACTACTGAGAACCTAGATAAATTAAAAGGCTAACACGGCTGGGCGTTCCTTCTGAGCACTTTGAATATCACCTCTGGGAATGCCTGTGTAATAGCTTTAAGACAGAAATGCCTCCCATTTTCTGGAGGTTTAGGAAACTGGCCCACAGCTAAAAAGCAAGGAAATTCTTCCAAGCCTTCACTGGCTACTCCTACCTCCCAAGACCAAAGCTTTCAAAACGATCATGGTGCCCATGCCTGTAATCCCAGTACTTAGCAGGTTCAGGTAGGAGGGCCACCTCAAGTTCCAGGCCAGCTTGGGCTGTTTAGTGAGTTTCAGACCAACCCTGTCTTCAAAAAGAGAACCCATCTCAAAACACTCAAACCAGGGCTGGAAAAATGGCTCAATGGTTATGAGCTCTTTCAGGTGACCTGAGTACAGTTGCTAGGATCCATTTCCGGCAGCTTACAGCTCACAGCTCACAGCTGCCTGTAACTCCAGCTTCAGGGGATCTGATGTCCTCTTCTGGCCTCCATAGGCACAGCACTCACATGCACAAACCCACACAGGAATTCATAAAACTAAAACCAAATACAAACACTAAGAACTCTAAGAAACTGACTGATAGGATATGTATAACTGGAGGAAAAAAAAATTGGACCATCATGCAGTACTTAAAGGAGATGCAAAAGAAAGATGGAGATAGACCACAATAAAGCCAAACCTGACTGCAGAATAAAGGGTACACAGAGAGTAATCATCACTGAACATTCTAGTAAAAGTGCAGGACTTCAAGGATGGCAAAGGAATGGCATGGCGTCCAGGCTTAGGGTGAAGGATCGTGTCTAACATGATAGACAGAAGTCAAACTGGCAGCTGGTGTGGTGGAACATGTAATTCAGGAGGGTCAAGAGTTGGAGGACAGTCTGGGAAATGGCCAGAGAGATGGCTCAGTGGGTGCCAACGTGACAGCCTGAGTTCAATCCCCAGGACCACACAACATAAACTCCCTTCCTGCAAGTTATCCTATGACTTCCACGTGTGTGCCAAGCGTGCATGCCTCTTGCCTCCCCACAACAACACACACACACAAAATGTATTTTTTTTATTGTAATAGGCTAACTTCATCTACGTGTGGTAGAATATGCCTATAATCACAGCATGTAGGAGGTGGAGAATCAGGCATTTAAGGTCATTCTGTGCTGTGCAGTGAGTTCCAGGCCAGCCTAGGCTACATGGGCAGTGGGGAGGGAGTAGCAGGACCATGTCTCCAAAGTTGTTATAGGAAGAACTTACGGTATAAAGTCCAGGGCCTCTGAAGGATGAAGACAAGCACACCAGAGCACAGAGCTACCATTGGCTGGTGCCTTTAAAGACCTCAGGAGATTAGGGCCAATTCTAGACCAACCTTTGGAGCATGATAAATATTCAAATTTACATTAACACAGATAGTATGAAAACAAACTTTGGTTTAGTTATGACAGACTGCAAGTTCTGACTACTCAAGGTTGTTTTGTTTTGTTTTGTTTTGTTTTGTTTTGTTTTGTTTTCCTGACTATTCACTAAAACAAAACAGCAATGGGCAGAACAAGAAGCCCCTGACTAGCCTTAAGCCACACTCAGACTAGACATGAGTCTGTACTTCACAGTCCAAGGTCTGAGCACTCACTCCTTCTGAGTCTGTTGCTTTTGGTGAGCACCCAGGGGTGTGTGTGTGTGTATGTGTGTGTGTGTGTGTGTGTACACAAGCACCTGTGCATGTGTGTGTTTGTGGTGTGCCTATATATGTGACATATATGTGTGTATGATGTGTGTTACAGATGTGTAAGGTATGTGTGTGTATGTATATATGTATGTATGTATTGTGGTGTGTGTATACATGGTGTATAGGTATGTGTAGTGGGTATGGGTGTGTGTGTGTGTGTGTGTGTGTGTGTGTGTGTGTGTGTGTGTTGTATGTACAATGTGTATGCAGATGTATGTGCCCATGCACATGCCAGGAGGATGGTGGGTGTCCTGTTACATTGCTCTCCGATTTATTTTCTTTTTTTTTCCCCTTTGGTTTTTCGAGACAGGGTTTCTCTGTGTAGCTTTGCACCTTTTCCTGGAACTCACTTGGTAGCTCAGGCTGGCCTTGAACTCACAGAGATCCACCTGGCTATGCCTCCCGAGTGCTGGGATTAAAGGCGTGCGCCACCACTGCCCAGCTCCAATTTATTTTCTTGGAAAAAGATCTCACACTGAACCTAGAGCTAGGTTAGTGGCCAGCAAGTCCCAGGAATCCTCCTGCCTCTACCCCCTACAGCATTGGGGTTATAGGCATATGTGTAGCCACGCCCAGCTTATTTAAAATATATTTATTTATTAAAATTTTTTTCATTTTACATACCAACCCCAGTTCCCCCTCCCTTCCCTTCTCCCGCCTCCTCACCTCCCTCCCACTCTACCCCCATCCACTCCTCAGAGTGGGTAAGGCCTCCCATGGTAGTCAACAAAGTCTGGCATTCCAAGTGGAAGGAGAGCCTAGCCCCTCCCCATTGTATCAAGGCTGAGCAAGGTATCCCACCACAGCCACGCCCAGCTTTTTATGTGGGTACTAGGAATTCAAACTCAAGGTCCTCATGTTTATACAGCAACCACTCTTACCTACTGAGCCATCTTCCCAAACCCCAGGTTTCCAGTCAATGAAATGTCTGCAAAGAGGGGGCTGGGAAATTTCTTAGTAGTTAAGAGCATGCTCTGCTCTTGCAGAGGACCTGCATTTAATTCCTGGCACACATATGAGGTAGCTCACAACCTCCTGTTCCACTAGCTCCAGGGAGATCCTATGCCTCTAGCCACCATGGGCTCCTTCATACACATGCACATACCCCAACACATACCCACACATAGACACATAGACACAGAGACACATAGACACATAGACACACACACACACACACACACACACACACACACACACACACACAACTTTTCTTTTATGTCTGCAAAGAATACAAGAGAAGACACTAGATTCATAACACAGTGATAGAAAAGCTCTTCACAGACACTGCTTTCCTCCTAGGAGACTGAGACAGTGACCCAACAGTGTTCCCAAATGTGCAAAGGAAGCATTCCTAGGAAGGGATGCAACTGCGTTATGCCCAGGTGTGCTTAGGGAAATATACTGAGACATATGCTACCCTGTGACACCCTATACCTCAGCTTACACTGTAACCCACACATGTGATGGGACATGTGCCTATACCAACATAAATAATTCCCAATATGGCTTAGTTTATCTAGAGGCACAGTCCTCTAAGTCACATATCATAAAACAAACCACAACAATAACACTGTACTCTAACAGTCCCTTCAGTGTTTGACCTTCTAACTTTAAAACTAAAAAAACATATACCCTAAGAGATAAGCCGTCCTACAGGCTTTATGAATGTCACATTGTCCCTCTGTTACTTATTAACCTCATGCCAGGCACGAGAGCCAAATGCCTTCCCATTGTGAGCTCAGTGAAAGGGTTTTAGATGATGAAATGCATCCCCAGCAGAGCTCAGTCCCTGTGTCACTCAC
Source organism: Onychomys torridus (assembly GCF_903995425.1). NCBI lineage: Eukaryota > Metazoa > Chordata > Mammalia > Rodentia > Cricetidae > Onychomys > Onychomys torridus. The sequence continues at coordinate 146,335,661 of NC_050445.1, read as the reverse complement.
TGCTGGATCAGGCCTTCAGTGTGTACCACCCCCAGAAGCTACTAATGACCAAAACAATAGCTAATGTGTGAGAAGATAATTAAATTCCTAAGTACAACTACCTCTTTTACCATTCCAAATAACCCTGTGAGATAAACATGCGATGCAGTGTGTGTGGCATGTGGAGAATGTTTTAGAACAACACTATTTATTACAGATGAGGAAAGTGAAGCTTAAAGGGGTAAAACGGCTAACCAAGTGAGTCTGGAGCCTGGCTTCAGATGAAGTTCAGCCGGTAGCTTGCATGCCTAGCATGTATTTACAAAGCCCTGGATCAGATCCTCAACACAGAGCTCAAATCGAAAGAGATCCAGTCAAATCCAGAGCCGTCTCCTGCTCTTGGCCACTGTTCCATTCACTTCTCCCACACAGAAAAGTTCTAAGAGGGTTACCTAAGGAGACACAGCACAGTAACAACCAGGACCGCAGTCTCGAAGCCCCAATTACAAGGTATCCAAAAACAGCTTTGAGAAAGCAACTTCTACCTAATATAAAAACCACAAATTATATTTTGGGTAGTGAAGAAAAAGAGCAAGAGAAAGACCAGGAGAAAAACAAGCAAAAAAGAAAAAAAAAAATCTATATCACATACAGGGCAGGGCATATATATCTGTGTGTAGGCCTTAGTATTGATCACAGCTCAGCCCCCAGGGCCAAATTGCCTTCCAAACACAGGAATCTTCCACTCTATACTGTCAGCTGACCAAACAACTACAACCCAATACACCGAGGAGTATAATGTGTGCACCACATTCTCAGAATGAAGACATAGAAGTGATCAGGCAAGATAATCTCCAATTATTTTTTAAATATTATTTTGAATAGTATATAAAATGCTGGTCTCATTACATTTTACACACGTATAGTATTGTGTTTTGCTCATATTCATGTCATTAATCTCTCTTGTTCCCCCTCCATTCGAATATTAATAACATTTTCTCCACTGATGGGAATTGAACTTGGCTCTGTGTGCTAGGCAAGCACTCTACCCATGAGGTACACCCCCTTTCTGTAGCTTTATTCTCAGATAATAACAATCATCTATGCTGAAATAAAACAAGGTCTGCAAAACAAATAAAAAAAAGCTAAAAATGCCTGTCATTTAATTATGCCTTTGAGAAGACAGCGTTCAAAAGGAGGGCGGGGGTACTTTCTTCAGAGTAAATGAATCCTGCAGGGAAAACATGTCTCTTTTAATTTCAGTAGTATGTACACATTCCAAGAGAGAGCTTATCGATGTTCTTTCCAGTGTTCCAAGCGGCCCATGAAAGGGGAAAAGATCTAAAGACATTAAGTCCCGGGTCAGCTAAGACACCAGGCTGGTTTCAAGGTAGCAGACTAGAAACTCTTTGAGAACAAGGGCCCTGAGCCCCACCAAGAGTCTCAAGCTGGGCATCGAGATAGCCTTTTTAACATGCCAGGGAAAGCAACTGCTTCCGCTCTCAAGAGATCAGCCAATAAATGCTTACAACTTGGTGTTTAAATGTTTAAGTAGAGCAACAAATTTTTCGAAAGCTCTGAATGTTCAGATTTTGCTAACGGCAGAATAAATGAGCTTTGGTTAAAACAGCACATTTCAAACAGCACAGCCCCCTGCCGTGTGACCCCGTGCGATTCAATTAGCCATTTTCCTAATCTTTTTGCTCTCCTCCTCCACACAGGAGGAAGGGGAACACCTGCCTCAGCTAGCTCTCTGCTGCAAGGCGGCTGTCAGCGAGTGGAGATGCTGTTCCGCCCAGGCCACTCACTTACAGTCCTGCAGCCCCCGGCTCCCCCTCTGGTCCAACCCCAGACAGCAGCAGCGAATCCCGGTGCGCAGGGAAGGATGCTCCGGTGGCCGGCCCTCCCTGGGAGACGGCGGCGACACGCGCTGGGACCTGACAGTCACCGTCGCGCCCCTCCGCCTCCGACCCGGCCCCGCGCGCCTCCAGCAGTCTCTACCCCGGGAGTCCCCGAGAGTCCCCAAGTGTCCCCGAGCGTCCCCGGTCCCCGACCCACAGCCGGGCGCCCCTTCCCGTCCCCCGGGCGCTGCAGCCCTCCCGGCTAACAGCCAGGCCCGGCCGCGCCTGACTCGCCTCGCCTGCCCTTCTCCCCAGGCCAGGCCTCCACGGCGCCGTGGTCCCCGGGCTGCAGACTCCTTACCCGGGAGCTTGAGCGCCCTGGACAGCACTGTCGCCATGGCGGAGGCCCCCCGTGCGCGTGCGCGCGCCGCGTCCTGCCGGGAAGTGTAGTTCGCTGCGGGCCGCGCGTGGGGCTGCGGGCGGGAAAGGTGTGACCTGCGGGGAGCACGGCTGGGAGGAGGCGCCGGCTACCGCAGGTCACCAGCTCCGTGCTGAGTCGCTCGTGCTGAGCTCAGCAGGCGGTCGGACCCGTGTGCAGAGAGCCTGGAAGGAGAGAGCTGGGTAGTTAGGAAGGCTCGGGCTGTGAAGTTCAGTTCGCGTGGGTTTGGAATTGACAGACTGGATTTGAAGCCTACCTGCGCTATTTACTGCCAGGGCCATCTTGGCAAGTCACTGAGCTCTGGCTTTGTACGCCAGTCAGCCAAATCGGCCTGTCTGTCCATCTGTTTTTGAGACAAGAGTCTTAATGGAAACTGTCTTAAGTGAGGATGACCTTGAACTCCTGATCCTCCTGCCTCCATCTCCAAGCCTCGGTATTACAGGCACGTGACACCACACCAGGTTTTATTTATTTATTTACCTACCTATTTATTTATTTAACTTATTTATCTACAGCCAGGTGTGGTTGATTGCACATGCCTTTCCTAGGCAGACAGATATGCCAAGCAGTGGTGGTACGAGCCTTTAAAAATCCCAGCACTTGGGAGGCAGAGGCAGGCGGGTCTCTGAGTTCATGGTCAGCCTGGTCTACAGAGTGATTTCTGGGACAGCCAGGGCTACACTGAGAAACTCTGTCTCGGGGGAAAAAAATGTATTCATTCTTTAAATTTTTATTTATTTATTTATTTATTTATTTTTGAGGTAATGTAGTGCAGGCTGGCATCCACTTGGTTATGTGTTTGAAACTGGCCTGGAACTCCTAATCCCCCGGCTTTACTTCGTAAGCGCTGGAATTACAGACATGAAACACCACACCTGGCTGACTCTCTTAAAATGAAAACGATATCTCCTTCTTACTGAGAGGATTAAATGATGCCATCCTTTTAAAGCACGCAGCTCCTGTGGCTCTTTTCCCATCTTAAGTGTGGACTGATGTGTGCTGAGGCTCTAACATGGGCTTCTTGGTCTCAGCTCTTTCCAGCAGCCGACTGGTTTCTCACCCAGAGGCACAGAAAAGATCAGCATTTTAGGGAAAGAGTATTGAAAACATTACAGCAGCTTGAAACTGGAGCTTCTTAATTATCTAGCGAGGTCTCCCCACTTCTGTTGAGTGCTGATAAACAACCCCTAAGAGTCAAAGTAAACACGCGGAGCACCGAGCACCCCCAACTAGTGTTTCATGAGTGTCTGATGTCCTTTTGGTTGATGTCTTACTGTTTTGTTGTTTGAGACAGGGTCGCATTATGTAGACCAGGCTGGCTGGAATTCAGAAGTCTGCCTGCCTCTGCCTTCCAAATTCTGGGATTACAGAGGTGTACCTCAGCACCGGCTTAATATGTTTTACTCTGGCCTCCTTGAACATCAAGCACATACATGGTACACAGATATACGTGTAGGCAGAACACCCATCCATATAAACATGTATATCAATAAATAAAAAAATGTTTAATAAAAGGAATGAGACACCACACCTCACAATTAATAATAATAATTTTAATGGCTTAAAATTTATGTGTTAATTCTTTAACTTTTATTTATTTTGTGTATGTATGCGTGTAAGCACATGCATACTTTTGAGGACCTGTATGGATGTCAATGTCAGGAATTGAACTCAGGTCACCAGGCCTGACTCCAAGCACTTTTACCCACTAAGCCGTCTCACCGGCCCCTTATGTGTTGATTCTTTCAGTGTTCTATAATAATTGAAATGTTTTCTGTTTGCCAGCTTCTCTGGATATGATTAAAAACCATATTTTATATCAATGTAGGTCATCCAAGAAAAGAAACACAACAAGTCACAGCAAAGCATAGCTGCGTGCCTGGTATCAGATCAGCTCATTAGAACACATTCAGAGAAGTGAAGACTGATGTCAGTGAGCCTAGACTGTGAGAAGGGTATAGAAGGACAGGAACAGGCACCTTCTGAGGTGGCCCAGAACAGCCAGGTTATACATGGTAGAGAATGGAGAAAAGTCCACACACTTTCCATAGTGAAAGATAAACTCCAGGAATGACCCTGTTTATGTAATTGAAATGAAATGAAACTGTGTATATTACACTTTGAAAACTTTGCAACCACGCATGTAACGTCAGCACTCAGGAGGCTGAGGGAGCTTGGAGTTCCAGTTCAGTGCCAGCCTGGGTTATGTGGAGAGACACTATCTTGGCAGGCAATGGTAGGTCATGTCTTAATCCCAGCACTCAGGAGGCAGAGACAGGCATATCACTGAGTTAAAGGCCAGCCTTGTCTACAGAGTGAGTTCCAGGACAGTCAGGGCAATACAGAGAAATCTTATCTCAAAAAATCAAGAGAGAGAGAGAGAGGAGAGAGAGAGACAGACAGACAGACAGACAGATAGACAATCTCTGTTTAAAAAAAAAGAAAAGAAAAAAAAAACACCTAGAAGTGATTCTCAACCTGTGGATTGAAACCCCTTTAATGTGGCATATTAGGTATCCTGTATATCAGGTGTTTACATTACAATTCATAACAATCATAACAGTAGCAAAATTACAGTCATGAAATAGTTTTATGGTTGGGGGAACTGTATCAAAGGGTCACAGCATTAGAAAGTTAAGAACCACCAATCTAGGGAGATGGTTCAGTGGTGAAATGTTTGTTGGGCAAGCATGACAACCTGAGTTCAGATCATCAGCATCCTGTAAAAGCCAGGCGTCACCCAGCTCTTGGATGAGGGACAGAAGGATCCTGGTATTCTCTGGCCAGCCAGACTAGCAGAAACAGTGAGTTCTAGATTCAGTGAGTGTGCTGGTTAGATTTTGTTGTTGTTGTTTGGCAACTTGACAAAAGTGTAAATCATCTGGTACGAGAAAACCTCAACTGAGAAAATGTCACCATCAGACTAGCCTATGGGCAAGCCTGTGGGGCAGTTTCTTAATCTGTGATTGATGTGTGAGGGCCTGACCCACTGTGGACAGTGCCACCCCTGGAGTGGCAGCATTCTCCCTGGCTCTGCTTCAGTTTCTGCCTCCAGGTTCCTGCCCTGACTTCCCCAGTGATAGACTGTAACCTGGGGATTGTAAGACGAAACAAACAATTTCCACAAATTGGTTTATTCGCAGCATTTTATTACAATGTAACACAAATTGCTAAATGGTCTTATTAATTAAAAAAAAAAAAAAAAAACAGAGTCAGATATTGGGGTAAAAGCTGAAAGATCAGAGAAGCAGAACGGCCAGCCACTAGCTTATTGCTACGAAATCCTCAACCTCAAGAGAACGAGTTCCTGTTTCCTCACGCCTTTCTGTGTCCTGCCATGTTACTTCCTGGGATTAAAGGTGTGTGTCGTTTCTGCCTGGTTCTGTTTCTCTCATGTAGTCCAGTGTGGCTTTGAATTCACAGAGATTTAGATGAATCTCTGCCTTCCAAGTGACAGGATTAAAGGTGTGTGTCACTACTGCCTAACCTCTATGTCTAATTTAGTGGCTGGCTCTGTCCTCTGATCCCCAGGTAAGCTTTATTGGGGTATACAATGTATCCCCATATTACACCAATAAGAAGCAAACTAAGACTATGTCTCAAAAATAAAAAATAAAAATAAAAAATGGAGCATGAGATGGATGAAGATACCCCCAAACAACCTCTGGACTCATTCCATATGCACAGTCACACACATGCATGGATATACCACACATACAAAGGAAAATGTAAAGCTTTGCTTTAAACTGTGTGGTTACTCCCCCACTCACACCTACATACATACACACCCAACAGATTCATCTCAATCTGTATGACATTTCTACTGTCAGCATCCCAGCTGTGGCCAAGAGCTTTGGAGGGAAGCAGATGCTGAGAACTCACGACCTCCCTGGCCCCCCGCAGCTTTCATCCATTTTATTTACCTTGTTCCCTCCAGGTTCCTCCTTCTTGTCACAGTCTTTCCTCATTTTCCTCACACCTTCAGCTCAGAATCAGGTTTCTCAAACTTAGCCTGCCTTTCTTTTTTTCAGTTGATTTCATTATTTGTTCTTTGGGGAGGTCTTTGAGGGACAGAGTCTCACTCTAATCCAGGCTGGCCTGGAATTCACTGAGTTTGAGGAACATGGGTCAACCCTCCTGCCTCTGCCTACTGATTTTCTCTCAATTTAAAGAAAAAGCTCAAAGTGGTCACCAGAAGTGTCAGGAGCTGTGCCTCTGCCATAGAGAATACCTGTGAGTTTCTCTCTAGTTTGGCATCTTGGATGCCAAAACACCCACTCAGGTTACTGTAGAAAGTAGATTCCTCAGGACTTGCCAAACTTGGCTTGCCTCCAAGGAAAGTCAAAGAGAGGTGACTGGAGAGGGGTGACCTGGACCAGCCTATCAAGCCTGAAACAGTGCCTGCTCTGAATAGAAAAACGTTCTAGAAATCACAATAGAAGCCACATTGATCCCATGTAGGAGTCCCGATCATTTACAGAAAGAACCCATAGTTATCATCTCTTGTTGTTTAGAGTGTCCTGTACTTAATCAAAGGAAGGTCAAATCATGTTCTCTAATACTCCTTATTCTGTGGCCACCATAGACATATCTGTTGGTCCTGACCCTCCTAGTGGGTTTCCTGACTTCCTTAGATCCAGGACAACTGAGCCCACCAGCAGCTGCTACCCATAGCTCTTGGTATGCCACTGGGACTGCCAGGTTCTCTGCTGCCTCTCAAAAGGCTTCCAGTGTCTCTAACAGATCAATACCACACCAGGGTCTAGTGCTGTGAAAATGTGGAGGTTCTGTGGGGAAGTGGAAACTCCTCCAAGGTTAGTCACAATTTCCTAGGAAATTGCATGCACTATCCTGCCTATTCTTCAAGGTCAAATGGAGTCTTTTCAATGGCGCTTTCCAATTTTAGTGGATGAGTCAACCAGGCGAAAGTGATCACCATAACAAGCGACCTCAATCTTTCAGTGATTTTAGAGAATACAAGTTCATTGCTAGTTAAGTCACAGAGTGGGGACGGGGCAGGCAACACTGGGGCTCTATTCTTCCGTGTCATTCAGGGGCCTGGACTCCTTCTGTCCAGTGTTTCTACATCTTAGGGCCTTGGAGCCCTCCTCTGGGTCATGGCATCCTAGCTCCTGCTGTCCTGGAAGAAAAGAAAATGTGTTTAAGAAACATACACTCAGTTTCTGTTATGCTAAGAACTTCTCTTATTTACAGAATACAGGCTAGAGAGACTGTGGCAGCACACACGTCCCGAGGGTGGGAGAGATTGTCAGGACTGCTGGGCAATGCAGAACTGGAGAAATTTCCGACTACATTTTTATAATCTCAGCTCCTGAGAAGCTAAATCAAGAGCATTATGAGTGTGAGGCCAGCCTGGGCTACATAACAAGTTCCTGGCCTTGGGAGGGCAGCACAGTGAGACTTTTATTTTCAAACAAACAAATAAAAAGAAGTTTGAACCCTTGGGGACAGGGAAAAAGTTCAGGCTTTGTTCTGCTAGGGCCTAAAGCTTTGTCGCTGAGCTGAGCTTGTCCTCCTCCTGGCTTAGAAGCTTGCCACTGTGTTTAAAATAAAGCTATCCCCAGAAGACTGGAGAGATGGCTCAGTGGTTAAGAGCACTGGCTGCTCTTCCAGACAGACCCAAGTTCCTCTGCAACTCCAGTTCCAGGGGATCTGACACCCTCATACAGACAGACATGTAGACCAAACACCAATGCACATAAAATAAAAATAAATAAATCATTGTTAAAAATTTACTTCTTTAAAAAATTAAAATAAACCTGTTCCTAGAAGCAACTCCTTCCTCCAGAGACAGCTTTCTGGAGACCAAGTACCATCTGCTCTACTGGGACTAAAGAGACAGAAGCGGGAATCCGTAACAGGGGAGAGACCTGAAAAACAGAAAAAGCAGCGCAGCAAGAGCATGTTGGCGTTAAATGCAATGTCAAGGAACCGGAGAAATCAGTCTTGCACCAGGAACTTGGAAGAAGGTGTTGGCCTGTGGTTTATTCACTTCTTACAGGGAACTTGAGGCTGGCCAGGAGGGAGTAGCACCGCTGTAGAAGACAAACAGGTTCCTCTTCTCAGACTGTCCCTTAATAACATTCAAGGCTCCTCAGCTCAGATTTGTACACACCTAGGTTTATCCAGCCTAAAGGACTTTCTGTAACCCAGACTATTAAATGCTTTCTAGGCCCTGAGGTTTAAACAGAGGCTTCTTATCAAGTCCCTAGCTGGGGACATAAGTATGAGAATAACAATACAATTAAGCACAGGTCCACCCAAAGCCACTGAGATCCACCCCCACAGGCACATACCACAGCATTCACTGTGGCTTGTTCATCCCTCTGTGACATACTTGAAGTCATAACGTGGGTGGTGATAGCTACTGAAAAGTTTCTGCACCCCATAAGCCTCTCCACTGATGCAGCAATCCAAATCAGACCAAATCAACCCAAATTAAGAAAAAGCCCAGGTTTAATGGGTAAAACACTCCTCGATGATTTTCCCATGTCCCCCTCCCCCCCCAGAGGAGATGAGGAGACCTAAAAACCACATGTCTGTTTTCTGAGGGAGACAGTTTAAATACCCTGTGGGAGTGGTCCTGAGTATCTCTGGGGGAGGAGCAATGTTTGCCGGGCTTTCTGAGGGGGCAGGGTCTGGGGCTTCCATCTAATCATCCTAGACTCTTTGGGTATATGGATGCCAGGTGCCAGGGGCTGAGGTGGAACTTCCACCAGAAGAGCCACCACTGAGGAACCCTTATCACCCATGAGAGCACACTAGGACACTTGTCAGTCAATCCTCCCATCAGACCTCAGCCACTTTATCAGCTTCAAAACATAATGAACTAGATAGTTAAACCAATGATCAAGCAAATTAGGACTTGGATAGTTGTCTTCCTGATGATTTAAGAGCTGGGAGATGGAGGTCAGGACACTCAATACTCAACATTTCTCCAAAAAACGACCCAACATCAGACACATCTGTTCTCCCCATTCTGAGCTTCTGGCCCCAGCACTGCCTCCTCTCCAGTAGGATGCACTTGGCTCCGTTCTGCTCTTGGGTTTCTCTCCCTGCCGTCTTTCCTGCTCCCAGTTGCCACAAGCTGAACTCACCTCCATCCTCCTAGGCAACTTCTTATCATGGAGGCGGTCACTGCTGTAGAATTCTCTCTCACACACTGTTCTTTACATGGTTCTCCCAGTATTAACCCATTTCACGGTCAAACAGTCCTGTGCTGTGGGCACCCGACCCCAGCCTTTCAGTGAGGAAATGAAGGCTGATAGATGAAGCTGCTGACCCGATTCCATGAAAGAGGAATTTAATGGAGATTTTTCTTTTTCCTTTTCCTTGTTCTTAAAGAAATCATCTCACTAGAATTGGTTCTGTCGACCAGGCTGGACTTGAACTCACAGAGATCCACCTGCCTCTGCCTCCTGAGTGCTGGGATTAAAAGTATGCACCACTATACCCGGCTATTCTTTCTGTCTTTAATCACCAGCAATATAACACACATGCTAAAATCTGTTCTCTGTCCTCCACAGCTTAGAATTCGCTTCAGAATCTATAGCTCAGCTGTCCAGGGAAGCACTATTTGTTCAGTTGGAAGTTATTGGTGGGGCTGGAGGGATGGCTTGATGGTTTAGAGCATTTGCTGCTCTTCCAGAGGTCCCGAATTCAGTTCACAGCACAGTTCACAGCACTTTTAACACAGTGCTGAGCTAAAAGCAGAGAAAGGCAGACCTCCATGACTTCAAGGACAGCCTCCTCTACATAGTGAGTTCTAGGATAGCCAGGGCTACATAGAAAGATCCTGTCTAAAAACTAAATAAATAAATAATTAGTTAAATGGCTGGGGGGTGATACATGCCCTTAATCCCAGCACTTAGGAGGCAGAGGAATACAGAAATCTGTGAGTTCAAGGACAGTTTATGGTGTATTTTAAAAATAGTGGGAAGAAGTCACACCATACAACAGGGCCCACGTAGGAGGTTTATTGGGGGGAAAGGGGAGAGAGAAGGGGCAGAGAAGGGGGCAGAGAGCGATCCCTGGGGATGAGGAAGAGAAAGAGAAAGGAAAGAGAGACGGGAGGTGTACAAGGCCTGCTGCCTTTTATAAGGAAACGTAGTGAATGCACACAGTGGGTGCTCTTAGTGGCTGCAGCTGAGGTATATCCTGTCAGGACCCTAAGGGCAGACCAATACAGATGCCTAAATGCAAACAGCTTAGTCTACACAGTGAGCTGAAGGACATCCAGGGCTAATATTAAGACCCCATCTCAAATTTTTAAAATTATTTATGTATATATGAATAATACTAAAAGTTTAAGTAAATAAACAAATACCCAAGATCTTCAGTGCCAGCAAAAATGAAAAATAAGTATGTTTCATGGGAAAGTGGCCCACTGGAATACAGTCTCAGTAGTGAAACTACTCTCACTGGGCATAGTGGTGCATACCTTTAATTTCCAGCACATGGGAGACAAAGGCAGGTGGATCTCTGTAAGTTCGAGGCCAACCTGGTCCCCATAGCTAGTTCCAGGACAGCCATATTGGTGAAATTATTAAGGCCACTCCACGTAGTTAAAAGGGAGGTTTATTTTGTGGGGTAACTTACAAGTGAAGGGATAGGTAACAGGGTCTGGGAACCTGTTCTCTGGAGAACTCTGCTCAGTCTACCTCCAGTGTCCAGGGTCCAGGAACCAAGAGAACCAGCCCATCTAGATCTCAGGTCTTCAGGGTCCTGTCTCTGCTCTGCCTTGTAGGCGTGACAGTTACCAAAGCCTCAGTGGGGGTTGGAACTTCCAGATCAAAGCTGGAATGGATACCCACTACACAGCCAGGACTAAGAGAGACCCTATTTCAGACAATAACAACAGCAAAAATCTTCTTCCTCTGAAAAATATGTACTTATTGATCTATTTTTAGGACTTGGCTTTGAAATCTCTTGCTCCAGAGACTTTCTTTCCTGGATAGAGGTATAGGAACGCAATTGCACAGATGAACCCAGGAAGCCCTGTCTATTCAGATCCTCTCGGCCTCTGACTCACAGCCTCCCTCTTCCTCCTTCTGTATGGAGTAGGATCAAGGTGGAAAGAGCTGCCTATTGCACAGTGTTACACAGAGAAGTTATTAATCTCCAGCCCCTAGACAGGAAGGCAAGGGAAGGTTAAAGGAATAGTTTTCTGTGACCTGCCTTGGGCAAGAAGAATTTTGGCCTCTCAGATTCACATTGGGAAAGAACAAGGCAGGAGGAAGGGTAGGGAGATCAGAGACACCTTGGTCCTGAGAGTGCTTCTGAAGACCTCCAACGGCTGCTGATTCAAAGTTCTCAGCATGTCACAGCACCCCAGTTTGGAGACTCGTTTTCTGACCTCCAACAGCATCAGAGCAGAGTAAGAACCTGATCTCTTGATTGATTTTTGTTTTCATAGGGTCCCACCAAGGTAGCCCTGGCCGGCCTCTGCCTCTACTCCCACCTCCCCAGTGCTGGGCTTACAGGCATGAACCACCACACCCAGGAGACTTCTCCCAGGGTTTTGTGCATGCTAAACAACTCTCTACCAACTGAGCTACATCCCAGCCCCAATGCTACCTATTCTCAAGTTACAATTTAAATAAAGGTATGAAGGAAGAAATGGGCAAGTAATTAGTTAAATGAAATTTAAAAAAAACTTCTGTAATTCTTTTTTGTGTGGGGTGTGTGTGTGTGTGTGTGTGTGTGTGTGTGTGTGTGTGACTGGGGTTTAAACCTAGGGTGTTAGGCATGCTAGGCTACTGTTTTACCACTGAGTTATATCCCCAACCATCTTCCTTTATCTTAAACACAATGTACTACTCGAGATGTCTGCCTATGGAGTGAACCCCAGGCCTTCTTAGTGAATCCGGCCTGGCAATCTCAGACTGAAGCCTTCACAGTGGAACAGAACAGGCTCATATTCTGGGCATCATACTTCAGGGCATGCTATGCTTTGGGGTGTCCTACTTGAGAATTTTATGGGCCCCCTCCAGTGACTGAGACCATCTGGATGTGATGGTACTGTAGCACACTGCAATGAAATGTCCCTTCTCAGGGTCTCAGAGGGGCTCTTCCACCCTGTCACCACCCACAGCCCATGCATTTACTGTTCCACTTAAATCAAACTGTCTGTATCAGGGGAAGTCTATCTGAAAAGAATTCCCAGGTCTTTCACCTGCACGGCCACCCCACCTCATTTTCACACAGGTCCAGGTCAGCCCTTGAGAAGGGGATTTGCATACAGGTGTGGTTCTAATAATACTGGATCTTAGAGTTGGATGGGAGCTCAGAAGTCTGCAGAGCTAACCTGTAGCAAGTAGCAATTGCTTCTGCAGTCTGGCATCCCATCTCTCTGGACACTGTTACATCCTGAGAGCTCATGCCATGTGTGGTCACTGTCGAATGCAGTAGCTACCTTTTGCCTCCCTGTGACAAAATAGCCCACAGAAGCAACTTAAGGAAAGAAGGCTTTATTTCTGCCCACAATTTTAAAGGGATATTAACCCACCATGGGAAGAGGCATGGAGCAGGAGCAGGAGGTGCCATTGTATCCGGTCCGAAAGCAGAGAGAGGTGAACAATAGGGCTAGCTCTCTTTCTCCTGTTCACCTGGTTACTCAGCCTAGGCCCCCAGCCCTGTGATGATGTCACCAGTTAGTGAGGGTCTTTCCTCCAAAGCTAAACCTCTCAGGAAATGCCCTCATAGATACGCTCAGGGGTACGTCTCTTAGGTAACTCTAAACCCAGTCAAGTTGACCATCAAGGCCACCGTCATGCGCACTGTTGTGCTACAGTGTCCCTAGACCACCCAACAGCACTGCACTTTTTTTGTTTGTTTGTTTGTTTTTAGTTTTGGGTTTTCTTAACATTTATTCGGGTTCATAGGAATAATACTTTCACCAACTTCTGACAGATGACGATAAAGTCTCATAAATGCATGTTCATTTTCAACCAGGCCCCACGCCTCCTGCTCGCATTGGTTTACAGTGGCTTCTTTGCTTGTTTATGTAATCCCACCACGGGTATGCCAGCATGGCTAACTAACCGCAGCTCAGCACCGTACTTTTTTGAAGGTATGAGAAACAAGCTCCAAACTCTGGTTTCCATTCTATTTAAGCCTGAAATTTCAACTCAAGGTTCTTAATAAATTTTGCTTAAAGCTGTTTTCACACGCACACGCGCACGCGCACACACACGCACACGCACACGCACAGACGCACTCATCCTTCCCTTTACCTCAAGTACACTCAGTTTTGTCTTGTTCTAGAAAAGATTCTCCTTTGGGGCTAAGTTCTTTTTCAGCAATCAAGTTTCACATCCCTGGAGATGTGCTAGTGATGTAATGAATGCGGAAGGCTTTCCTCTCACTGCTGGCCTGTAAATAATTAAAGATCTTAGATATGTACTCTAAAAGCTGGGCTGGGGGAGTGGTTCAGGAAATACAGGCATGCGACGTACAAGCCTGATGATCTGAGTTGACCCCACATGTTGGAAGGAGAGAACTACCTCAAAGGGTTACCTTCCCGCCTCCACATGCACACCAGTGGCACAACCAACACTTGCTTCTGTGCACACATACAAACACTACATGTATACATATATGTACATATATACATATACTCTGTGTAGCCTGGCTGTCCTGGAACTCCCTCTGTAGACCAGGCTAGCCTCAACCTCAGAGTGTTAATCCCAATGGCAAGAACAAGACCACTAACACAATCTGAGCCAAGTTTGAAGCAAGCTTGATTTGTATTGCGGTGCACTCAAGAGCTGGCCAGTGACTGCCTTCTAAGTTAGGTTAAAGAGAGAAGCCCTGAATCCATTTCTTGCCCCCTCCTTTTTTTTTTTTTTTTTTTTTTTTTTTTTTTTTTTTTTTTTTTTTTTTTTTACAGAAGGAGACAATGGGGTAGTAAGGAAATATAAAAATCTTTAAAAAAAAACATCATGTGGTCACCCACTATGTGATTAGGGAGGGGTCAGGGAAGGTCAGGTTATTCTCAAAAACAAATCAAGGTCATGGGTTGGAGAAAGTCAGGTTCCAGGAAACAGAGAGCAACTCGACTCTCACAGTAAACAGAAACTTATTTTTAAAAAACATGGCATAATGGCCCCTGCCTTCAAAATGGACTTAAGCAGGTTCGAGAGATCACCTGCCTCTGCTTCCCAAGTGCTGGGATTAAAGGCATGCACCACCACTGCCCGGCAATAAACATATTTTAAAAACTAATAGTATGAAAAAATTTCTGTTTCTATAGTAAGGGCTTAAAGACCGCAAACCACACCCACACACATCTCTCTTCTTCCTTTGCTCGGAAATGGGTAACACGTAGCTTAGGCTGGCCTCAAACTCTCTATATAGTCCAGGATGACCTCCCAATATACCGATCTCTCCCTGGCTGGGATGATAGAGATTTTTAAAAAGAGAATGTACCTGGAGCCTCTGGGACTCCTCTTATCATAGACATATCCTGTGGCTCTTCCTCTGCTGCCCTCTAAGACCTGAGTGTTTGTTCTCATTTGGGAGAACAAAGTCTCTTTCTGCTTTCCTGGGCCAGCCCCAAAGAGGAAGTACCATAAAGAAAGGACTATTTCGTGAGAGTTTTGCATCCATTTTATATAATCCCCATCTAGTTGTTGTTTTTCCCAAGATTGATTTATTTTTATTTTGTGTGTAGGAGTGTTTGCCTGCATGCATGTCTATGTACCACGTGTGTACTGGGTGCCGACTCCCTGGAACCGGAAACAGAGATTGTGAGCTGCTTGTGTGGATGCTGGGATCCAAACCATATCTCCAGCCCCTAATTTCTTTTTTTTTTTTTTTAATTTAACAATTTAACCATAATTCAGTCTACTTTTATTTTGGGTGTTTTGTTTTGCTTGTTTGTTTTTGAGACAAAGGTTCATCCTGTAGCCCAGGCTGACACAGAATTCATTATGAAGCCTAGGCTGGACCTCAAGCTCACAGGCAAGTCCTGGAATTACAGGTGCAAGCCACCACTCCTAGCTCATGTCAGTCATTGTATATTGTATATGTTTTTCTCTATTTCTCTCTCTCTCTCTCTCTCTCTCTTTTTTTTTTTTTTTTTTTTTTTTTTTGGTTTTTTGAGACAGGGTTTCTCTGTGTAGCTTTGTGCCTTTTCTGGAACTCACTTGGTAGCCCAGGCTGGCCTCGAACTCACAAAGATCTGCCTAGCTCTGCCTCCTGAGTGCTGGGATTAAAGGCGTGTGCAACCACTGCCCGGCTTCTATTTCTCATTTTAAGGTTTGGGCACGGGAGTGTCTCTTTGCTTCTGTTACTAAAGTTCTCTCTGTAATACCTTTGCTGTATGTAGCTGTAGATTGTTTCCTTTGTGAACAGGTCAATAATACAAACTGGAAACATTAAAAAAAAAAAAAAAACTTATAGCTGGCATCAGTGACCTGATACCACTTACTTGGATTATTTTTTTGAGACATGGACTTACTATGTAGCTCTGGCTGGCCTGGAACTCATTGTGGAGACCAGGCTAGCCTTCCAAGTACCCGGATTAAAAGCATGTATTACCATGTCCAGGTATTCAGATTATTATGTTATAAGGAATAAAGAAGATGTGGTTCATTTCAATTTTGTGTGCATACACTTCTCAGGGAAATAAAAAAATAAGTAATTAACATATGTACAAATTAGCTTCACTTATTTAAAATAATGATAGAAATCTAAACATGCTTACAGAGACATACCTATGTAAACTCAGAAAAAGCCTAGCAGTGCTGGCACACACCTTTAGTCCCAGCACTTAGGAGACAGAGAAAGATGGATCTCTGCTGTTATTTGTTTTTGCTCTTTTGGGGAGCCCGCCCGCCACCCAGCTCCCAAATAAATCACACACGAGATTCATTCTTAGTTATAAACACCCTCCTTATCTTGGCTTAGTTTCTAGCCAGCTTTCTTTAAATTATCCCACCTGTCTTTTGGCCTCTGGGCTTTTCCCACTCTCTTACTTCTGTAAATCTTATTCTTACTCCATGGCTTGCTGTGTAGGTGGGTGGCTGGCCCCTGACATGCTTCCTCCTCCTTCTCTGGCTACTTCTCCCTTTTTTCCAGATTTCTCCTTCTATATTTATTCTCTACCTGCCATCCCCACCTAGCCTTTCTCCTGCCTTGCTATTGGCTATTCAGTTCTTTATTAGACCATCAGGTATTTTACACAGACACAGTAACACAGCTTCACAGAGTTAAACAAATGCAACATAAACAAAAGTAACACACCTTAAAATAATATTCCACAACAGATCTCTGTGAGTTCAATGACAGCCTGGTCTTCAGAGAGAGAGTTCCAAGACAGCCAGGGCTACACAGAGAAACCCTGTCTCAAAAAAAAAAACAAAAAAAAAAAAAATGTGTGTGTGTGTGTGTGTGTGTGTGTGTGTGTGTGTGTGTGTCTGTGTCTGTGTCTGTGTGTCTGTGTCTGTGTATCTGTGTATCTGTGTGCACTGAAACATGGCGTGTGTAAGCATCAATACCAAACCATCAGTAGTGACTACTCTGGAAGCATGCTGTCATGAATATTCATTTATTTTGATGAATGATTTAAAACCAAAAGCTTTTTTAGATGAAATCTCATTATGTAGCCCTGACTGGCCTAGAATTCACAAAGATCTACCTGCCTTGGCCTCCTGACTGCTGAGATTAAAGCTATGCTTGACCATGTCCAGCTAAAAAGTATGAAAAAATTTTAAAGACTCACACACTGTTTAAAGTGCAAAAATAGAAAGTAGCTGAGTTTGGTGACTCACATTCACAAACCCAGCTTTGGAAGATAGAGAATGCAAGGCCAATCTGGACTACCAGAGGAGAGTCTTTCTAAACAAACAAAAAACTGTGTTAAAGACAGGGTTATCAGAAAGAGACTTTTAAAAAAAAGTCTATTTTGATCCATAAAGTGATGGCTGCATAAACATGAGGACCTGAGTGTGGGTCCCTGGTACCCACAGAAAAGTCAGGCACAGTGGTGTGCACTTATAATCTCACCCAGGGCTAAATTTGGGTAAGCAGATTCTACTGGATTTAGAAGTTAATGAAAATGAGAGAGGCTAGCTAGTCTCAAGGACTGACTCCTCCTGTCTGTCAAATTCCCTGCCTATTAACTTACAGAGTGTATGTCTGCCCTGGGCTTCCCCACTGAGTCCCAGGCTGATGTATTGTAGACTATGTCCTCAGAATCCCCCAGAACATTTATAGTCATCTGAAAACAAACTATGTCCACAGCTGAACTCCTGAAATCGACTCCAAAATGTGTTATTTGAGGACAGGATCTCACACAGTAGTCAGGACTCACTATGCAGCCCAGGCTACTCTCAAACTCATTGCAATCCTCTTGACTCAGCCTCCCAAGATGCAGGATTTACCTGCATCATCTACCACACTGCTCCAAAGCATGTTCCATTTATTTTTGCTTTTTGTTCTCTTTTATCTTTCTTTCTTTCTTTCTTTCTTTCTTTTTTTTTTTTTTTTGAGATAGAGTTTTGCTATGTGGCATTGGCTGACCTACAACTTCCTGTAACAGGGCTCCAGACCACAGCACAACTGACTCCATGATAGAAGTGCCATTCAGGCACTAAAACCTCAGCCCGTAGATAGTATTACCTGCCAAAAATGAAAACAAAGACCTCAGCAAAGTCCATAGTTATGGGAAGGTCTCTAAATGCACTAACCTTGCTTTTTTTACTTCTGTAGTTCTGCTTCTAACTAACTGTTCTTGTTAACTGAAGTATGTCAACCCAGGACATGGTTTTTGTGCTTAAAAGCTCACCCTGAGAAAGGCTTGGGGCTACAATGGGATCCCAAATATCTAGTGTAGTTACTGGCCAGCTAGTAGAGACTTTCTATTGGCTTAAGCCTATGTCCAAGCAGTCTTCTCTGGTGCATACCCACAACACTGACTGTGTAGAACAGGCTGGCCTCAAACTCACAGCTATTTGCCAGCCTCTGCTCTCAAGTGTTAGAACCAAAGGTGTATGCCACCATACTTAGCAAAACATGTTCTTTTTGCAGCCTTCCCAACTGCAATCATTCCAGTCTCCTAGTTACTGCTGAGTTACTTTCCAAATCTGCCAGGACACTCTGGATACTCAGATAAATTGAGACAGTGGTGGATTAAGAACATTTAGAAGGATGACTTACATGTTCCACTATAGAGTTGAGTGGGAAAAAAAAGCAACACGCAAACTAGAATGCATAGTCATCGGCCTTTTAATAAGAAAGGCTAGGGACATGAAAAAGTGCACATACAGTTTCAAAAAGTTGATGAATGGATTTAAATGTAATGAAAGATTGCCCAACACCTTTATTAAATTACACACCAAGATGTGACGGTTAATCTTGATTGTCAATTTGACTGGATTTGGAATCACCTGGGAGACACGCTGGGTGTGTCTGTGAGAATTTCCAGAGAATTTAAAATGAGATGAGAAAACCTGCCTAGAATGTGGGTGGCAGCATCCCCAGGTTGGCGTCATGGGCCAGGTTCCCAAGAACCCAATAAAAGGGAGAAAAGGAGGTGAGCAGAGCAGAAGGCCGACTATCTGCTGGAGTGTGGGGAGTCCCAATCACAAGGGCCTGCCACAGCAGCGCTGCCCTGTCAATTCTCTTATGACGTGCACCAAAAGAAATCCCGCCTTTAAGTTGCATCTGAAGGGCCTTTTGTCACAGCGATAAGAAAAATAGCTGATACTGAAGCATCCTCGGAAGCAGTTTCCTTTAGCCCCTTTCTGCCCCCCGTGTCTTTTCCTCTTACCCATCATTCTCTGCTGGGACAACCCCAAGAAGTTCAGATTTCTCTTCCCCAAAGCAAGTTACAGAAACCAGACTTCCCCTGAAGCCAAGCAAACCAAAAATAGTATATTCGCGTCTTTCTGAATAAAAACTGACTATAAATCAACTCCTGGATCAACAGCCATCAGGACTTTGCTGTAGATTCCCTTTGGCTTCCTGACCTTTGAGTTAGCCATCAAAGGAATTGGGACAGGATGTACACAGTATGGTTAGTAGTGTGCTGAAGAGGACACGGGGCCACTCTAGGGACAAGAGCGGTGATGGCTTTAGGTAGTTCTCAAGTCTTGAGAACAGACAGCTTTTCCTGGGCAAAGGGAGGGGTGGGGTTTCCTGTCTAGATGATTGATGGGCTCATTTAGGCTGATCTTTATGGAAGGAGGCAAAATGTGGCATTGCTCTCTTTCAGAAGCCTGTGGCTAGTTAACAATCTTGTAAGATTTAGATAATGTTGTATTAGTGACCTAGACAGTTCAACATGCATGTCTCCACCCACGGACAGAGGGTGTGACTCAGATCCCACTCTTCCCACCAGCAGCCTTATAGCATCTGTTCCAGGTTTTACAAGCAGCCAATTATGAATGAGGAATCCCCAGTAACCTCCAACCATGCCAGTATCTCTAACTAGGGGTCAGTAAAATGGTTCAGTGGGTAAAAGTGCTTGCTGCTAAGCCTGAAGACCTTAGTTCAATCCCCAGGTCCCAAATGGCACAAGGAAAGAACTGACGCCCAAAAGTTATCTGACGTCTACAAATATGCCAGGGTATAGTCTATATTCATGCCAGTGTGGACACACACACACACACACACACACACACACACACACACACACACAGAGAGAGAGAGAGAGAGAGAGAGAGAGAGAGAGAGAGAGAGAGAGAGATGATTTTTCTTTTTTCATTTTAAATAAATTAGTTACCTAACAGGACTTGTTTGATTTTAAGTTGTAAAACCCCCATTCCAGAAGAGATCCTGTCCCCCACAACCAAGAAGAAGAAATGCCGTGACTGAAGAGCCAGAAAGAATGTGAACAGTCAGGCCTTGCTGGGTACCCGCCCTCCACCCACTGCATCATCTCCTAACCTGTCTGTCCAATCCCTGATCTACACATCTGTCTAGGCACCACCCAACCTAAAATGAAAAATGGATAATTTACCTGAGTCTTTGGGTTTTCGACCTAAAGGCTCCATGTCAAATAAAGTTACAATTAAATAACTGCTATAGCTTTTCTCAGCTTAGTCTGCTACCAGTTTACGCCAACCATTTCAAATTTGAACACTGAGAGGGGAAAGTTGAAGTTCCATATTGGAGGGAGGAATGAGCACATGAAAGAATGGTGTCAGAAATCAAATATGGAAGAGTAGGCTTTGTTTACATCATTTGACTGATGGATAGGTAAAAGGCTTTTATAATTATAAGGCAAAGTTAAGCTGAGATAGGAAATAGCAGTGCCTCAAAATTAAAAACAAGTATCGAGCAGATCAGGCTGAGAGCTTGACCATAAAAAGGAAATTAATCTGGGGACTTAAAAACACAGTAAGTGCTAGAGAGAGCATCTGTGCTCTCACAGATGATCCAAGCTCAGTTCCCAGCACACGCACTGGGAGGCTTACAACCCTAGTTCAGGAGTGTCTGAAGCCCTGCTCACAGGCACCTGCACTTACACACACACACACACACACACACACACACACACACACACAGTTAAAAATAGAAACATGGGCCAGAGAAAGAGCTCAGAGCTGTTTCGTTTGAGAGCAAGTATTGTTCTTTCAGGGAACTGAGTTTGGTTTCTATCACATATGTCAAGTAGTTCACAACCTCCTGTAATTGGATCCAGAAGATCCAATTCCTCTTTCGTTTTCCTCAGGCATGTGCCCACACATACACGCACACACACACACACACACACACACATGGAAACAAATAAAAATATGGTATTGTCTAAAATATAATAAGTTGTATCTTTAAAAAAAACTAAGTGACTTGACTGTTCCTTCTGGTAAGATATATTACCAGGTGAGATCTCATTATAAAAATAACTTAGCCCACTGTGATGGTTCAGGCCTGCCTGTAACTCTAGCTCTTCAGGCTGAAATGGGAGGATTGTCATGAGTTCTAGGCCAGGCTGGGATACCGAGAAGAGATACCATGACCAAAACAAAAATGAAACATCAAAGAATCTTAAATTGCATCTATGGATTGACTTGGTAACAATTGTTAACAATTGACATTGTTAGCATGAAACCTGTACATGTGTCTAATGATAGGACACAGCAAATAAATTCCTGGATAATGATATTATAAACTATTAATTATGTACATATACATAGACTTGAACAATAAGTAAGTTAATGAGTAAAGAAACGCAAATTTAAGAAGTTAGGTGAAAGAAAATGTTTTGTCTGCTTAGAAATATGAGTCCCAGGGAAGTGTGGTGGTACATACCCATAATTGCCGTATCTGGGAGACAGAGGCAGGAAGATCAGCAGGTCAAGGTTAGCCTTGCTGTGCAAAACTTGGTCTCAAAAAGAAACCAAGAAAGAAATATGAGCTGTGGACTCAGGATATGTTTCTCATTTTCATAAGCCTAGTACTAGCTCTCTGCACAAAGAAGCCCAACAGGATTCCAACCAAGGAGCTACAAGGACCTCTAGGCACGATTGTGTTCTCTAATCACGTTTGCCTCTGGTGCCTGGGTGACCGCAGTAGTTCCCCGGTGGAACACGAAGTCTACATTGTCTAGTGGGAGTGGAAAACAAGGAAGACTCTAGAGCCTGGGATTACATGAGAAAGACCTAGGACACGGTTTGAAGAGGGTCTTGGGAGCCAAAGATGGGTCATTGTCCATGGGAATGAGTGCAGTGGACAGAGGTACTGCCACACAACATGCTGATCTTTTAACATCTGTAATTATAGTTTTTAAAAACTCTCATTGACAATCTTGGAAGCTTTTATAAAACAACCAAATCAGCCAGACTGGTGGCTCAGGCATATAATCCTAGAACTCCTAATACAGAGTTAGGGAGCACATGAGTTTCAGGCCGGATTGGGCTACACAGCAAATACTGTCAGAGTGAGGGAAATGGGGAGGGGGAAGGACAGAGAGACAGAGAGACAAAGATAGAGAGGGGTGGGAAAGGAAATCCTTCTTCTAAAAGCTGGAAACGTGAGAGATGACATCGTTGGGGCAGTCCCTGATGAGGAATGTACAGAGCTATATTTAAGATAACCAACCATAAGCATTTCTTCCCTTTGAAGCAGATAGTTCCTACAGGTGTCCCACAGGACTTCCTAGGGTCCCCTACCAGCTACCAGAGGCTTCTTCCATGGTGGTGGTGAGGTAAGCTGGTAAGGTATTTTTTGATGATCTTTTTGTCCCCACATTGCTAGTTCATTCTCAGAAGAGTCTTTTCTCAGATAACTCTGGGCATGGTGGCCCATGCTCACTATCTCATCATTTGAGAGGCTTTTCTACATCCTGCCTGGTCTCCCAGCTGCTTATATTAATCACTCAGAGGCCTAATATTAATTACAAACTGTATGGGCTATTGCTCAAGCTTATTACTAACTAGCTTTTACAATTTAAATCAACCCATTTCTATTCATGTATCTTATAGCCGGAAGTTTCTCCTGTTCTGCCCAGCCCCAAGTTCGGACGAATCTCTCCCACCCTCATCCCACAGCCACTTTGTCCCAAGTAAACACACAGAGGCTTTTATTACTTACAAACTGTATGGTCAGCCTTCTTGCTAGCTAACCCTTATAATGTAACTCAACCTATTCCTATTAATCTATATGTTGCCATGTGGCCATGGTGTTACTGGTCTGCTGGCATCTTGTTGCTCCTTGGGCAGCAGGCTGATGTCTCCTCAACTCCACCCTCTTCATCTCTTCTCTTCAGTTTGAATGTACTGCCTAGCCTTATCCTGCCCTGCCATAGGCCAATGCAACTCTATTTATCAACCAATCAGAGCAACACATATTCACAGCATCCAGAAAGACATCCCACAGCACCTCCCTTTTCCATCTAAACAAAAAGGAAGATTTTAACTTTAACATAGTAAAATTATATATACTAGAACAGTTATTAAACAAGAATTACAGTTACAATCTTCTCACATCTTAGCTAGATAGAACATATTAAGTACTAGCGTTATAATCTTCAGGATAGGACAGCTATTGGAGTAATCTCAGTAATTTGCCATTTACCTATGACCTGGATATTTCTGGACCTTAACATGTCTTTCTTGTCTGATATTGTTCTTGTTGGTTGTAGTTCCATTTTTGTTTATGTTATTACCCTTTGCTTTTCCTGGACAATACTTGATAATCATTCTTATTGTATATAGTTTGCATTAAGACTAGAACCTTCTTATTTAGACAAAAAGGGGAAATGTAGTGGTGTTTGCTCTGCCCATGACCTTGGGCTATACGGCCCAAAGGAGGCGGTGCTTCCTGCTGTTGTACATGACCTCTTAAAAGGAAAGGGAGAGGGGTCATGAGCCCCTTCTCCCTGCTGCCTGCTTCCTGGTCTGATTGAACTGTCAGGTGGATTTGCTACTACTGGTCAGAACAAAGGACTTCAGCTGTCTACTCCGTTCTGTATGCATGAGTGTATTTCCTCAATTTACCCTGATAAACTTCCCTAACACTCCTTAAGCAAACTCTCATGGATTTATCGCATTAGTGTCCCATGGCTTTATCTGTGTTCTAGTGTATCTTGCTCCTCTAGCCGCTGGTTGGTGTCTCCCCAGCTCCATCCTTCTATCTCTCTGTATTCAGTTTGGCTTTCCTACCTAGTTATATTCTGCCTTGCCATAAGCCAAAGCAGCTTTATTCATCAACCAATAAAAGCAAAACATATTCACAGTGTACAGAAGGACATCATTTCCCCCTTGTCTGTCTAATCACAAAGGAAAGTTTTGACTTTAACATAGCAAAATTACATGTAACAAAACAGCTATCAAGCAAGAATTACAGTTACAATATTTAGTCTATTTGTATTTGGCAAATTAAAGAAAATACTCTATAATCTATCCTATATTTGTGAGTTTGAGATAGGTTTCATATCTAATTTATCTCTTATCAGGACTAAGGAAAACTAAAGGGCTTTCTACCCCAGAGCCATTGGCTCAACAGAATGAATTCCCACAACAGCTGAAGCTGGAACATTCACGTGAGTTCCAGGGCAGCCTGGGTGACAGTGAGACTCAAGAACAAACAAAAAGGACCCCGTTTAGTGGTGGTGACAAGAAGGAACGTGGCAAGTGTGAAGTCTATGGCATTGGGTTTTCTTCCGAGATGTTAAAAGTGTTGAAGAAAAGTGGGTAAGAAAGCAGAACTGTGGAGATGGCTCAGGTAGAGTGCTTACTGCTCACTTCTTCCCAGATCTGGCGCCCTCTTCTGGCCCCCATGGGCATTTGCACAGGTGGCATACATACATGCTTTAATAATAACAACAACAATAATAATTCTTTAAAAATAAATAGATATGCTTAGATAAGCAGGCAGCACAGGCACACCATGGGAGGGATACTATTCTTTACAGTTTCAGGGCAGAAGCTGCTGAAAAGCAGCCCTGGGGTTTAATTGCCAGCCAGCCTAGCAGAGTTTAGGGAGTACTGAATGACAGCCCCACTGGTAGGTGTTGTCAGGCCTTGCAAAAGGAGAATCACTTCCGGTCAGTGGGAGAAACCAGAGTAGACGGCACCTGGAACAGGGCTGCACAAAAGCTATTAGTCCCTTCAAGGCCTAGCCTGATCTTCCTAACTGCCTCAAACTGTGGTAGATTAGTCACCACAGAACTCAGGTACCTGGTGCACACATCTAACTAATGTCAAGACCTATCAATCTAATTGCCAATAGGTACTATCCAGACATAAAATGGGTACAACCTTATCATTTTTGACAGCACAAATGATTCTGGAAGACATTATGTTGTGTGAAATAAACCAGACATGGAAACGCAAAATGTGCATGATCTGGCCCTATGTGGAATCTAAACCAGTTGTTATGGAAGCAGAGAACAGAAGAGGATTTACTAGACACAGTGACTGAGAGGCAGGGACAGGTTGGTCGGTGGGTACAAAGTCAGATGAGAAGGTAAGCTCTGGTACCAGGAGCATGGCTATAGTTAACAAGTGGGAGAAATGTGTTTTGGGTTTTGAAGACAGGGTCTTGAGATAAATCTCAATCCTAGTTGGACCTAGGACTCACTATCCAGGCTACCAGCTACTTCACGGCAATCCCCCTGCCTCAGCCTGCATAGTGCTAAGATCATAGGTATTCAGCATCACATCAGGCTCATTATACATTTCAAACTAATTAGGAGAAAGGATGGGCAACGTCCTCACAACAAATGAGTAGTAAACAGCTGGGCATAGTGGTGCATACCACAGGCATATCTCTGTGAGTTCGAGGCTAGGGCAGCCAAGGCTACACAAAGAAAGCCTGCTTGGGAAAACAACAACAACAAAGATAAACATCTGAGTAAATGGATATACTAATTGCCTCATGTGATTATTACAAGATGAATTTATTTATAAGAAGAGTACATTGTAGGGCTGGAGAGCTGGCTCAGTGGTAAAGAGCACTTGCTACTCACCCAGAAAACCCAGCACCCATGTCAGGAGATTCACAACTGCCTGTAACTCCAGTTCCAGGGGATCTAACACTCTGTTCTGGCTTCTCTGGGCATCCACACACTCATGGTACATAAACAAAACTCAAATTTAACACACATGATAAAACAGTACATTATGTCCTCAAAATACGTGTGTTCATCACTCTTCTTGCTTCTGTGACAACGTACACGGAAAGGGCAAGGTGAGGAAAGACGTTGTTGTTGCTGTTGCTGTTGCTGTTGCTGTTGCTGTTGTTGTTGTTGTTGCTGTTGTTGTTGTTGTTGCTGCTGTTGTTGTTGTTGTTGTTGTTGTTGTTGTTTGTGGTGAATTGGCACGGCAGTGGGAGCTCCACAGGCTGGCCATACCACATCACGTCATTTGAGGTAGACTGATGCTCAGCGGACTTCCCCCTCCTTCCCTCTTCATTCAGTCTAGGTCTCGGTCCATGAGATGGTGCTGGCCACATTTAGAGTGGGTCTTATCTCCTCAGGGAAACCTTTCTGGAAGATGCCCAGATGTGCCTCGGGATATGTCTCCTGAGTGATTCTAAAACCCATCAACTGACAATGGAAATTAACTGTCACAATATGCAACATTATTACATCAACTAAAAAGGCTTAGGGCTAGGAAGATGGCCCAGCAATTAAAATCAACCGTTGCTCTTGTGGAGGACCTGGGTTTAATTCTCAGCACCCACATGGTGGTTCACTGCTATCCATAATCCCAGTTCCATGGGATCCAACACCCTCTTTTGACCTCCAAGGACACCATGCATGCATGTGATTGGAATGAATGCATGCAGGCAAAACACTCAAACATATACAATAAATAAACCAGAAATATTTTAAGTATTAAAAAACAGACTTGGTTAACATGACTCAGAAGAAATAAGAACATGTGGAGAGCTCAAGGACATTAGACTAAAGAGAATAAGGAGGATGAGCAGTGACTAATCTTGATGTTATAATAGGACTGGTTTCGAAGAAGCCTTTAAACCCTGCCCCTCTTCAAGCCATGCCTGTTTACCAGAGGGAGCTGGGACTCTATCCCAGCCTTCCCTCTCTGCTGTGTTCAGTCTCCTGTGGTCAATCACTGCCCTCAAATGGAAATTCAAGAAATGAACAATTCATAAATTTCAAATTATTCAGCTTTTGAGGCAGCTTGATGGAATCACATACTATATTGCTCTGCCCTGCCTCATATACAAACAATCCCTGTGCCCTGTGTGTCTGTGCTGTATGTGCTACCCACCCAGTAGACCCACAGTGACTGTCTCATTATTGTAGATGTAACAGAGCCAAATGCAGAGTTAAAAGCCCAAGAGGTCAGAGCAGTAGCTAAGAGCCGATACTAAAAAACCTTTCTTCCCTTTGCTGCCGCTGTCGTCCTTGCCCTCAGAAAGAGACGTACTTCCTGTGTATCTTGTCTTTTTATTGAATTTCTGTTCTGCCTTCTCATTGGTTGTAAACCCAACCACATGACCTCCTCATCACTGCCTGTCTATATAGACCTCCAGGTCTATGGTTGGTATTGAGATTAAAGGCGTGTGTCTCCATGCTGGCTGTGTCCTTGAACACACAGAGATCTGCCTGTCAGGTGATCTGGATTAAAGGTGTATGCCACCACCGCCTGGCTTCTTCTGTGGCTTGCCATTAGCTCTGACCCCCAGGCAACTTTATTTATTAACATACAAATAAAATCACATTTCAGTACAAATAGAATATCACCATACATTATCAAAGCAACTGTTGTGAAATTGGGATGCATGTGTTCAAATACCCTTTATTCTACTTAGTAATGGCCTCAGAGCATAAGATAGTGGCAGCTCAGGCCAGCCAACAAGAAGCTGTATGCTGTACAGTGACTGCCTAAATAAAAAAAATAAATTCCCAACTTCAGAAAAACAAAAACAAAAGCTACATTTGCTGAAATTGCTCAAACCTACATTTGTATTGTTAATCTCATTTTGTTTGATGTGTGTGTGTGTGTGGAGGGGGTGACATGGGAGTGTCATGACGCAACAATGCACTTGTGGAGGTCAGAGGTTAATTTTGTGGAGTTGGTCCTCCCCTTTCACCTTTATGTGGGTTCCAGGGACCAAACCCAGGTCACCAGGCTTTCACGGCAAGCACTTTTACCTGCTGAGTCATTGACTGGCTTCTTTATTGTTGCAAAATCCTTGTTGTGCCTTGTCTATAAATTAAACTTCATCATAGTTGTCCATGTGTCTGAAGACACAGAGTTTATATAAGATTTGATGCTCTCTAGGGTTTTAATAGTTGTCCATGTGTCTGAAGACACAGAGTTTATGTAAGATTTCATGCTCTCTAGGGTTTCAGGCACCCACTGGGAGTCTTCTCCATGTTCTCTGTGGATATCAGAGTGGGAGAGGGGGCTACTATACCAGACCTGGAAAGAATTAAAATCATCTTCAAAGAAGGAAAATACGCAGTGATCATGGTCTTCATCATGTCTTTGTAACACGAATTGCTAAATGGTCTTATTAATAAAAAAATAAATAAAAAAAAAAAACAGAGCCAGATATTGGGGTGAATGCTGAAAGATCAGAGAAACAGAACAAGCCAGTCACGTTCTTTCCTCTATGAAATCCTCAGCCTCCAGAATATGAGTTCCTGTTTCTTCATGCCTTATATACCTTTCTCTGCCCTGCCATATTACTTCCTGGGATTAAAGGCATGTGTCCTTCCCAAGAAAAGACATGAGATCTCAAGTGCCGGGATTAAAAGTGTGTGCCACCACTGCCTGGCTCTGTTCCCAGTGTGGCTTTGAATTCACAGAGATCCATATAGATCTCTGCCTCCTGAGTGATAGGATGAAAGGTGCATGCCACCATTGCCTGACCTCTAGGTGGCTGGCTCTGTTCTCTTATCCCCATATAAGGTTTACTTGTTAAAGCACAAACATCACCACATATTCTTGTTTCATTTGCCTGCTTAGCTTTGGAAAGGGAAGAGGGGCAGGGGAGCTTGTCTCACTGGGCAGTGGTGGTACATGCCTTTAATCCCAGCACTTAGGAGGCAGAGGACACAGATCTCTGGAATTCGAGGCCGACCTGGTCTACAGAGTAAGTTCCAGGACAGCCAGGACTACACAGAGAACCCTTTCTCAAAAAACCAAAAGTAAACTGAAACAAAGCAAGCCTATCTCTGGCCTTTGTGATACCACTGTGAACATGAGGATGGAACCAAGCAGCGGTGTCCTTGTCCACTCCTCCAGAAGTGGGGTGTATACTAAATGACAATGCAGCTCCCGTCTGAAATTCAAAGTTGGTCTGGCACATGAATCCTTTGCTCCCAGAAATAAAGTGGACCAAAGTTTAGATTTGTGCATGTGTGTACACATATGAGTCTGTGTATACCTATATGTGTGCACTCTTCCACGTGTCTGTATGTGTGTGTGCTAATGTAGATGAATGTTGATGAATGTAGGTGCAGCACTTATTCACTGTCTCCACCCAGGGCTGCCGTGCTACCCAGCAGGATACCAGGAATGTTGCATTATGGGGCTGCTCTGTCACCCGGTCCAAGACTCAAGCCAGATGAGGTGTTTGTACTGATGAAGGACTGCACGCTTCCTTCATGACCACAAGGCAGTCAGAGAAGCAATGGGACATCCCTGAGTCACAGTTACAGCTGGTGCCCCACACTGAGCTTGAGAGAATTGATAGTCTGCTTAACCTGCTTCCAATCTTACACAAATTTCTTTTTTGGCTAGCCCTGATTTGGATCCACACATGGAAGAGAATCCTGGGGAAACATCTATTTAGCTGGCCTGTTAACTTTCTTGAGCACGGCAGAAGTTATCTAAGAAGTACAGCTATCAAACTCTGTTGTGCAACAGATTTACCAAACGTGCTAAATTGTCATCGCTATGTGATGAATCTTCCTCAAACGAGTCTCATAAAACAGCAGCCTTTTTCTTATTCTCAGGGACCCTATGAATCAAGAATTCAGTCTAAACACAGTGAGGATACCATTTCTTTCTATACTTTTAATTTTTACTATTTATTCCTTCTTTCCTTCACTGAAACATGTTTCACTGTGCAGCTATGGCTGGTCTGGAGCTCATTTTGTTGATCAGGCTGGCCTCAAACTCACAGAGATTCTCCTGCCTCTGTCTCCCTAGTGCTGGAATTAAAGGTGTGCACCACCTGACTACCACACCTGACTGAAGATGAAGTTTCTCTGCTTCCCGGTGTCATTGAAAAGATTTAAATGGTTGAGCTTTTCCAAATATTTGAGAGACAGAGTCTTCTTTTTGTCTTTTTTTTTTTTTTTAATTCTGAGACATAAGAATGTTTGAAAGAATGGCCTTGAAGCTACTAGGCAGCTAAGCAGAACCTTGAACTCCTGATCCTCATGCTTCCCATTCCTAAATACTGGGATTGTAGGTGTGTGCCACTATTTCTGCCTAAATAAGAAAGTCTGAGATTTTGTTTCTGTTTTTGTTATATTCTCTCTCTCTCTCTCCCTCTCTCTCTCTCTCTCTCCCTCTCTCCCTCTCTCCTCTCTCCTTCTCCCTCTCCCTCTTTCTTTCTTTCAGACAGGATTTTGTGAATTCCAGGCTGGTCTTGAACTTGATATGTAGCTAAGTACTGCCTTGAACTCCTGTCATCCTACCTCAATGTCTCAAGTGCTAGGATTACAAGCATGTGCCACCATGCCAGGCAATTCTGGTTTTCTTTTTAAAAAAATTTTTTAAATGAAAGCTTTATTTTATTTTATTATCCAAGCACCTTTGAAAAGGTAAGTGAAATATGGGCTTTTGGGCACCCCTGCTGGCCTGGGCAATTCTTTACCTGCTTATCTCAAAGTCTGGACTTCATTGGATTACCTTTTCCCAGGGAAGGGGGTCTTGGGGACTTGATCCACCATCTTGAACTGCTAGGCAAATGCTTTATTGCTGAGCTATGTCCCCAATGGCACCTGAGATTGTCAACAATGCTTTTCCATGTAGTCTTTCCATGGTGGCCTTAAACAACCAGCCTTCTTCATGGAGTGTGATGTGTCTGTTCACTCCAGATAGGGCACTGGTGGCAAACCAGAGAAACGATTCTACCTTGGTCCATCTTGGTGAAACAATGAGTTTATTGTGGTTACTTACAGGAGCATAGGTAAGGAGTCACTGTTCTGGTTTTCAATTGTTGTTGTTATTAAACACTCTGGCCAAAAGCACCTTATGGGAGGAAAGGGTATATTTGATTTACTCATCCAGGTCACAATCCATCAAGGGAAGTTAGGGCAGGAAATCAAGCAAATTGGAGCAGAAATCATGGAGGAATGCAGCTTGCTTGCTTTCATCTGGGCTCAAGTTTGGCTAACTTTCTTATAGAGCTGATTGTGTGGGTATATAAACTAGAAACTTCAGAGACTGGGGGTGGGGGGACAATGATGGAAAGAACTAAGATAGAACAATGAGAGAACAGTAGAAGAAGGGACAGAGAGCGAAGTATGAGAACAGAAATGAAGCTGTGTAGATAGAATTGACCTAGAAGAATAAAGTGAATGGACTAAAGAGCTCGGTGTGCTTAGATTCATTTGATATAGCTAAGATTAGATCCTCAGCTGGTGTTAGATTCTTCCACGGACCCTGGGAAATGGCTATTTAGGGACTAGACCACAATAGTCTGTTAGTTTGGTCACCCCCACCTGTACTTCCTGCCTGGCTACTGACCAGTCAGTGTTTTATTAAACCAATTTGAATGACAAATCTTTACAATATACAAGAGGATTACTCCACATAATTTCCCCCTTTTTGTCTAATTAAAAAGAAATGTTTTAACTTTAATACAGAAAAACTATATATAATATAAACAGTTATTAAGTAAGAATCACAGTAACAATATCTAATCTATTTGCATTTGGCAAAATTTTAAAAAATAATTATATTATCTTGGTGAGTCTAAAGTTTTGTATCTAATTTACTTTCTATTATAACTAAGTAAAACTATAATTATAACTATTTAATCTTCAACTCCATCAAAGACCCCAGGAGGGAGAAATGTTACCTAATGACAGGGACATCTCACTGCCTGGACAATCACTCAAAGTTCCCCTGTAACATTGGGGCATCCAACTCTGGCCTACAGGCCTAACATATCTGACAGACTTTCCTGTGAAGCAGGGAATTTTGACAGACCATCCTATCTTGTCTTGGCAAATCCAACAGTCACCTTTCTTGCATCTTGATTGTCCAGTTTGGACAGTAACTGTCAGCAATTGAAGTAATGGCACTTTCTTGGCCCACATAACTAGCTTTTGTCATAAAGAAAACAAACTTTGTAGGAAGTTTCTTCAATTCCCATCATCCTCTTTGAAATAATTAGTGCTGTCAGGAGCAGACATGTCTCACTGTCCAGAAAAATCTAAGTTCTTAAAACATTTTAAATGCCATATTCTGTAGGTCTTTGAAATGTTTGAACATTGCCTATATATCTGAAATATATCTCTGTATGACCTTGAAAGCCTAACTAATGACTATAAGTTTGCTACTATAGATGACTACTAATCTGTATTTCTTAATTATATGTTACATTTTTAAATGAGCTGTATAAGCATAATACCCTAAACAAGAGTAGGAATATACATATGGTATTAAAAAATTAACTTTAAATTTGTATCAATAAACCAAAGTCCATACCAATGTAAAATATGTAAGATTAGTAGTTGTTTTTTGATTAAAGTAGATTCAATAATTTACCCTTTTATGCTATCATTTCTATATCTCCCCTTTTATTTTTACAATGAGATCCCTGAATCTAATCTCCTTTGTTCAGCTTTTTATCCTGACCATTACCAATAACAACTTGTAACCAACCCCCTAAACAATGACAAATATCCATAATTATTTTGGGGAATGTGGATATAGTTCTCTAGATTACTTTCTGCTGACTGGGGGCACTGGTAATCTTATGCGAATCCTGAGAAAATTTAGGATTATGGTCAAGTCCTGACTGGAGTATTCTGTGAGGCTGGATCATCTCAGCCAGCAGCCTTGAAGCTGTTCTGGACACAGAACTCAGAAGAAACTGCAACAGAGGCGCTCTGAAATATTGGATAATCTGGACCATCCATTCCCATCAGAGATTTTTCAGGGAGTCTTCTTCAATCAACCCTGATTTTTCTGAACCCAGAATGAATCCACAGCCTCTAATTTCCTGTAGAAAATAAAAGCAGAACTTCTTTCCCAAAGTAACATATCTTCTGACTTAAATTTTGAAGTCAAGATATTTTTAAAATATATAAGTAGGTTTAATCTAGCAGCTTTCATAATCAAATATCTCTCAGCAATTATCATTTGTTTATTAGCAGTCAAAAAATTTAAAGACAACACATATAGTATCCAGACTCTGTATATTTTCCATCTTTATGTTGCTGAGGACCGAACCCAGGGCCTTGCGCTTGCTAGGCAAGCGCTCTACCACTGAGCTAAATCCCCAACCCCTATATTTCTCTTTTAAAGACTTTCTCTACTCTTTTTCTTTTCTCTCCCAAGTCCATATACATATATATATATATATGTTTGTTTGTTTGTTTTGAGATAGGGTTTCTCTATGTAGTCTTGGAACCTGTCCTAGAACTCACTCTGTAAACCAGGCTGGCCTCAAACTCACAGAAACCTGCCTGTTTCTGCCTCCTGAGTGCTGAGATTAAAGGCGTGCGCCACCACCGCCCAGCCTACATATATTTTTTGACACACTGTGACCCACTTAGAGGCTTATAATGAATGATAAATGCTCAGTCAATTGCGCAGGCTTATGACTACTAACTAGCTCTTACATTTCAAGTTAACCCATTTTCCTTATTTATATTCTGCCATGTAGTGGTACCTTTATTAGCATGGATGTTCATCTCCTGCTGTAGCTTCCTCCTCCTCTCTGTTCCATCTCCAGGGGATCACACTGATCTTTATAGACAGATATTTTCTGTCCCAACCACCTGCTGCCAAATAACCAACACAGAGGCTTATTATTATCTATAACTGCTCAGCCAATAGCTCAGGCTTATTACTAACTAGCTCTTATACTTAAATTAACCTATAATTCTAATCTATGTTTAGCCACATGGCTTGGTACCTTTTCTCAGTACAACACTCCCATTTTGCTTCCTCTGCACTTGACTGGTGACTCCTGACTCTGCCCTCCTCCTTCCCATCATCCTTAGTTTGGTTGTCCTACTATACTTCCTGCCTTTTATTAAACCAATTTGAGTAATAAATCTTTAAAGTGTACAAAAGCATTCTTCCACAGCAGAAGGAAGAAAGTATTACTAGTGGTTAGGGCCTGGGATGGGTGTTTCCCAGTTTTTGGGTTCGTATTCAAAGAACTGGAATAAAAGCTCACACAAATTTACAAAAGTAACAAGGAGACATTATTTAAAACACAGCGATGGAACAGGTCTGTTTTATGATATTTTAATTATTTTCTAACAAATAAAGCTTGCTTGGAGTCAGAGGGCAGAGCTAGCCACTAGCCAACCAAAATTAACCATAGAGGTTTGAAGGACTGTAGACAGACAGGAGACAGGAAGTAGTAAGGCAGGGCTAAGGGAGGATCTCAGTCTTTTTGGAAGGAGGAACAGAAGAGATTGGAGCCGACTGATGTGAGACAGAAGGAAACCAATTATAAGGGACCATTGTCTTCAAGATTCTAATTCTCTCCATGCTTACTATTGATTTCTAGGAATCCTTTCTTACATGTCATGCCATCTTTAAATCCAAACCTTCCATTCTGATAAAAAAAAAAAAAGTTTTTCCAATAGCAAGTCTCTAGAAGGAAGATGGGGCCCCAAAAACAGCAACAACTCTACCCAGTCCAGAATGATGCCATGGTAATCATCATCATACTACACTTCTTGCCAGAATTTCAGACAATCTTACCCATTACTCTGAGAGATGCTGCAGAATCTACAGTTAGTCTAACTGTGATTCAACTATCTGAGCTTTCTCACAGTACCCAACAGAGATACCATTGCCCCCTAAACAGCAGGAAGCAGTTCTAAGAAAATGACACCCCTTCTCCCTAAGGTCTCATAGTTCCCAGGGTTATGGATGATGGTTCTAGGGTTGGGGTTGGAAGAAACTGTTAAACTCAGTACTCTCCTTAAGGAAATAAAATATGTCTCAAAAAAAAAAAAGGGAAAAGAAGAAATGGAATGGATAGGTATAAGATATTATGGTAGACTATTATGTACATTAGTAAACAAATTTAGTAAAATAGCAGCCTTAGATAATTTGCACTATAATTTGCACTGTTATGAATTCTTATATGTTGATACAAATATAAACTTTTTATATTCCTATTTAAGATAATTTGTATATTGATACAAATACAGAACTATGTTTGTTATAATGTACACATATTTTTACTCTTATTTGAAATATTTGTATATTGATACAAATGTAAATTTATATCTGTCATACTGTATGAATGTTCTACTTCTGTTTAAGATATTCTGTATACTGACATATATTTAGGATTATTATCATGTTGCATATTGCACTATACATTCCTACCTCTGTTAATGATATTTTGTGTATTGTCACAATTTTAAAGTCATTGTCCTTTTACTGTACATTTGCTTACAGACTGTTTGCCTTGTTTACATGAAGCCTTAGTCCTTAGGTTGTTTAGGTAGATAAGACTTATAGATTTATTGTCACCTATGCTTGTCATCTCTATAATTATGTAGTTAGGTTATCCAGATTTATAAATACATAGGTCGGATGGACAGGTAATCTTCAAACACTTCATAGACTTAGAAATTATGGCATTTAAATAACTTAGAATTCTGTTGACGTGAGAGACAATTTCTCCTGGCAGCACCAATTTGATCCCGAAAGAATGTTGGGCTTCTAAGACATTTCCATTTGGAAGTTTGTCTTCTTGGCACAAAATGGCCTACTGGGCAAAGAACTGCCCTTGCCTCAACTGCTGACAGTACAAATGCTGTCCTTTCTGGACAAGCGAGACACAAGGAAAGCGACCACTGTACTTTGCCAAGACAAGGTAAGATGGTCTTTCAGAATTCCTGCTTCTGAAAATGGTCTGTCAGGTGGGTACTCTAGGCCTGTAGCCAATTTGAACGCACTAACGATGCTGAGAAACATTAGGTGACTGTCTAGGCTGCCAGCTGTCTCTATCTACTCTTCAAGACTCCCAAAAGTTGTTTGCATCCTTCTCCCGTTTCTCAGGTATTATTATATTCCTTCTCAGGTCTTTGATGAGGTTGAAGACTAGCAGTTATAGTTACAACTTTATATATATATATATATCTTAGATATATCTTTAGGATAGGACACCTTTTGGAATGATCTTTGTAACATGCCACCTACCCACACTCTAGACTTCCTTGGATTTTAGTATGTGTTTTTTGCTTGATAATTGTTTGCATTTATTATAATTCCAACTTATCTAGGTCATTGTCCCTCATTACTCCTGGACAATATTTGATAACCATTTATTTGTATATAGTCTTGTATTAGGTTAGAACCTTCTTATTTAGACAAAAAGGGGAGATGTAGTGGGTAGCCATCCCAGCCTTGGCCTGGAAGTTCCAACACTCATTCAGGCTTCGGTAATGGTCACACACACACAAGGTGGGGCTGAGGGAGGAAGCTGAAGACCCAGGATGGAGAGGAGAGGCTTCTCTTGGTTCCGGGACCCTGGACGCTGGAGGTAGACCAAGCAGAGTTCTCCAGAGAACACCGCTGGACTGTGCCATACCTTTCCCAGACCCTACAACCTATCCCTTCATTTGTAAGTTACCCCACAAAATAAACCTCCCTTTTAACTATGTGGAGTGGCCTTAATAATTTCACCAATACCTGTTTCTCTCATCTTTCAGGTCCTTACTCTGATTTCTGACTCCTGATTTTTTACTGATAAAGATTAATTAGGTTAATGCTTCACAGGGTGGATACACTGTCAAGACATCCATGGAGACCAGAGGGCATGAGAGCCCCAAGAACTGGAGTTACAGGCAGGTGTAAACTATCTGAAATAGGTGCTGGGGAACGAATCTAGGTCCTCTGCAAGAGCAGGAAGCACTCTTAACCACTGAGCCCTCTCTCTAATCACAAAGACTGTTTTTAATTATGTTTGGGTGGGGGGAGGCTAGCACATTTGTGTAGAAACTAGAGGCATTGAATCTCCCGGAGCTTGAGTTACACTGTCCAATGTGAGTGCTAGGAACTAAACTTGAGTGCTCCGCAAGAGCAGCCCAAGCTCTTAACTGCTGAGCCATCTCTCCAGCTGGTTTGCTGTTTTAATTGATAGATTAAGTTATATAATCAGCCAGCCAGTGGTGGCACATGCCTGTAATCCCAGCACTCTGGAGGCAGAGGCAGGTGGATCTCTGTAAGTTCGAGGACAGCCTGGTCTACAGAGCTAGTCCAGGACAGGCTCCAAAGCTACAGAGAAACCCTGTCTCTAAAAACAAAACAAACAAACAAACAAAAAAGTTATATAATCATTCCGTCTAGCCAGGAGGCGGTGGTGCATGCCTTTAATCCCAGCACTTGGGAGGCAGAGGCAGGCTGAGTTCAAGGCCAGTGCACAGCAAGTTCCAGGACAGCCAGGGATATACAGAGAAACTCTGTCTCAAATCCCACCCCCACTCCCAAAATCATTCCCCCTTCTGTTCGTGTCCCCTCCCTTAACACATCTAGTTTTTATCATATGCACACACAGTCTTAAGCATGATATGATATATAGGGTATTTTCCCTAAATGTTCATTTTAAGGATATACTTTGATTTTTCTGTGCATGTACCAAAAACCAGTTCAGGCTGAATTGACCTTTCTACTCTCCTCCCTGGTATTAGTAGGTAAAAGGGGCATGATTAAATAGAATCCAAGTTTTCTGGCTGATAAGGGGAAGAGAAACTTCTTCCATTATTCAGAGTGAGGAGGTGTGTCTACACTAGATGCTGGTGTGGGTCCCAGGCTTCCCGTGCATTACAGAGGAAAGTGAGCATAGCCCAGTCCAAGCAGAGCTCCAGCTTACTAAGGTTCCCTGGCTTGCCTGCCTCAAGGGTCCCCAGACCCTTAGCTGGGACTCCAACCACCACTTCTTCCTGCACCTCAGCTGCCAGTAGCCTCAACCCGGATGCACATGGTGCATGACTGCGTGGGAGGCAGGAGGTGCACTGCAGTTCTTCCGTGATGCAGCTTTTATGAGTCATCTTCCATGCTAAGAGCAGGCTTTCAGTACACAGCTGCACAGGAGTTATCCACGCTCCTGCAAATGACCACAATAAATGCATTGTTTCAGCATGCTAGAATTAGAACTTTTTTTTTTTTTTTTGCTCAGTCTGCACCTATGGGTGAATGGATGCTTCTCAAGGAAAAGTCATGCATCTCACATCCCTCAGTATATTTCCTTCCTTCCTTCCTTCCTTCCTTCCTTCCTTTTCTTTTTGACAGGGGTCCACCATGCATCCATGTCATTCACTGTGTGGATCAGGCTGACCCAAATTCACAGAGATCCACCTGCTTTTGTTTCTTGAACGCTGTGGTTGAAGCTGTGCACCACCAAATCTAGCTTATTTCGAAATGTGTATCAAAAAAAAATTTGGGCCAAGGCCAGTCTAAACTACACAAGACCTTGTCTCAAAAAGCATTTAAATGGTTAATTAAAACAAAACTTCAATTTTCCTGCAGCCTCTTCCCAGAGATTCTGATTTGTAGCCAAGGAATCTGCATTAAATCCTCCCAAATGATGCTGATGTCAGTGCACAGCTGTGTTCCCTCTGTG
Organism: Onychomys torridus; assembly: GCF_903995425.1. Taxonomy (NCBI): domain Eukaryota; kingdom Metazoa; phylum Chordata; class Mammalia; order Rodentia; family Cricetidae; genus Onychomys; species Onychomys torridus. The sequence goes on along the minus strand of NC_050445.1, from coordinate 146,297,171 downwards.
GGACCTCCAGAGAGTCCCCAGTTCTTGTTTCTCAGAACAAAGATTTGGACACACAAATAGCAGCAAGCCCAGAGAGAAACTTACATTGTTTCATTGTTTTCTTGAGAGAGAGAGAGAGAGAGAGAGAGAGAGAGAGAGAGAGAGAGAGAGAGACTCCCAAAGGAGACAGACTAGAGCAAAAAAAAAAAAAAAAAAAAAAATTATCATTTCAATGGTGTTAGCACACTGAGGGTTGAGGCTTTTCTGTCATGTAGAGTGAAGGGTTTTGGTCATTGGCACAGCACAGGCTTTTAATTTTTAAATTACATTCTCTTTAGTGCGCATATGATGGAGAGGGCAGTATATGTGCCATGCTGTCTGTCCCCTCCCCTATTTTTGTCAAAATGAAAACTAATCAATTTTTTTCTTTATCAATTCCTGCTTCCAGATTTCTTTGAAATTCAGGGAAACTGAAGGTGGACTTAGAGATCTACGTATCCAGGAACAACACACCTACACTGACCCTATCAGCTTTCCTGGGACAGAACAGTAGGGCAGAGGTTGGGAAGGGCTTATGCAAAGGCTAGAAAATCACCATACAAGAAAAGCCTGTTGGTAAAGAGGAAGGCTGCAAGCCCCGAGGTGGTGGTGCATACCTTTAATTCCAGCACTCAGGAGGCAGAGGCAAGAGGATCTCTGTGAGTTTGAGGCCAGCCTGGTCTACAGAGCAAGTTCCAGGACAGCCAGGGCTACACAAAGAAACCCTGTCTCGACCCCACACACACACAGTGCGGGGGAGGGCTGAAAGAGAGAGAGAGAGAGAGAGAGAGAGAGAGAGAGAGAGAGAGAGAGAGAGAGCGCGAGAGAGCCCTTGACAGAGGCTAGCTAGAACCGACCGGAGCCACCTACTCATGAACAGACGCACCCCACAGTGTCTGAAGGTGAGCTGCTGTGCTCAGGACACTACTAACACACTCCTGGGAAGATTTAAGGCAATGAGATATGCAATAAATGAAGTAATATGTAGAACAACATGTAACAGAGTGTGCACAAGAAAGCCCACAGGATGCAGATGACCTCAAAACTCATTTAATAAATATAAAAGTCAAAACCCTTGGTGGAGTATTTCCTGTTTAGGCTTGGAAAAGAGTCTGCCCCAACTTGCTTTCTCCTCCTCCAAAGCATACCTATTTGTAATAAACCACCCTTGCTTCTGCTATTATTATCCATGTGGCTCTGTCCAGTTCCCTGTTCCAGGACACAAGAACCTGGAAGTCCCCTGGAGATACCTATTGGATCCCAATATTTGCTTATATTGTACCCTTACTTCCTCATTTGTGTGAATGGGTTTCTCTTACAGCCAAATGTAGGAGACTACAGTAATAGGACAGTGTTCCCTAACTCAGTCCTACGTAGGAAAAAGGTCATGTAAAATGACATGCCCTTGAAGGAAAGTATGATTTTGAACTTCAACTCAACGGAAGAATAAAGGCCTAAAAACAAAAACAAACAAACAAACAAACAAAAAACCACATAAGGCTAGAAAGAAGGTTCGTCAGTAAAGGTGCTTGTGGCTCAAGCCAGGCAATCTGAATTCCATCCCTGGTGCCCACATAAATGTGGAAGGAGAGAACTGACCCCACGGAGTTATCCTCTGGCCTCCATACATGCCCTGTGACATACATTTACACCACACACACACACACACACACACACACACACACAATAGATAGATAGATAGATAGATAGATAGATAGATAGATAGATAAATAGACAGTTGCTTGTTAAAAATCAAGATCAATCAACATAACCCTGTAACTTAGCTTTCTTCGATCATCTTATCTCCACATAAGTCCAAGCTCAACTCTGCTGTCCTATAAAACCTTCTGACTACAGGACGGAGGTTGGTTTACCTAACCTTTTCTGAAGGGAGGAATTTTCTTATATACAAGAAAGGGAAATTTCCCTTTACAATGTTTCCTAGGGCTGGTGAGATGGCTCAGTGGGTAAGGCCTGACCACTGTCTGACTCTTAGGACTTACATGGTAGAAGGAGAGAACTCACTCCAACTTCTCCTGGGATGGCCAAACGTGAGCCCCAGCACTTGCTGAACACACAAGCCTGGGCACCAATTGTACACAGGAGCTTGGGCATCTGCTGTACATGCGAGCCCTGGCACCCAGTGTACATATGATCCTGGAAACCTGCTGTCCACATGAGCTCAAGCACCAGCTGGACATACGAGGTCTGGCACCTACTGCTGTCCACATGAGCTGGGTCACCAACTGAACTCATGAGCCCATGCACCTGCTGTATACATGAGCCTGGGCACCAGCTGTACACACCAGCCTGGGTACCTGTTGTTCTTTCTTCCTCCAGGATAATTTATTTTGGTTTCATTTGATCTGGGGCAAAGTTTTGTTTTGTTTTTGAGACAGAATCTCAGTAGGTAACTCTGATTGGCTTAGAACTCACAGTGTAGACCAGGCTAGCCTCAGACTCTTGAGATCTGCTTGCCTCTGCCTCTTGAGTTCTGGGATGAAAGATGTGTAGGCATGTGGCACCATTGCTGGGTTGGTTTGAGGTCTCAATATGTAGCCTTGGCTGACCTAGAACTTAGAACAATCCTCCTGCCTCTGGCTCTGAGTACTGAAATTACAGGTGTACACTAGCAAGCCCAGTCTCCCCATGTGATTTTTTAGTAGGACCTGAACATGAAGGGACAAATTATTGGCAAATTCTAATTTGTCCTGCTTTACACATAAATGCTAATCCAGGCCTTAGTTCAGTCCATCTCCAGATGTTCCTCTCATGAAGTTTCTTATTCGGAGCTGGCTCCTCTGCTCCAGATGCTCCAGGTGGCCCATCATAGGGATTATGGCTGACATCCTCATAGCATAGGGCAGATTTACAAGAGAAAAAGCATCATGAAATCACTTTGTCAGTGTCACATGACACAGGAGCTTTCAGGTGGAGGACCCAAAAAGCCAAGGGACACTCTCCAACTTTATGTTTGAATTACCCAAAGCAGGAACAGCTGTGCAGAGAAGGATGACTGGACAAAAGATTGGGAGCTGAAGGAACAGAATGAACCAGGGAAAGCCAGCAGGCCCTGTCTGTTCAGCTACTTCTTGGTCCCTGGTTGTGACAACTCTTCATCTTCCGTATGGAGAGAGGTCTTCCCGGAACAAAGGCCTTCACCGCCACCCCTCTCCCACTGGACCCCTCTGTGAGGCCCTCCTGTTTTCTTTTTGTGTGTCACCCACTGAGTTTAAGAGGAGTCTCTTGGCAGAGCATGCTTGGTGGCTATTTATTGAATCAAAGGCAAACTTATCATCAGCTACAACACTGGGAAAAACGACACCCTGGAACCAGAGAGGTAGTCCAGCAGTTAAGAGTATATACTGTTCTTCCGGATGGCCTGAGTTCAAATCTCAACACCCACATCAGACAACTTCACACCCATCTGTAACTCTAGCTCCAGACAATCTAACGCCCTCTTCTGGCCTCCACAGGTACCTGCACTCATGCACAAAAGCACACACAAGCACATTACATATACATAATTAAAAATAAAATAAATGTGGGTTTTTTTTTTCTTTTTTAAATTTCACATGTGAGTGTTTTGGCTGCATATATGTCTGTAAACCACAGTTCCTGTGGAGGCCAGATGAGGTGTCAGATCCCCATGGAGTTACAGACAGTTGTGAGTCATCATGTGGGTGCTGGGGATCAAACCTGGGTCCTGTGGAAAAGCTACCAGCTCTCTTAACCCATGAGCCATATCTCCAGCTTCTTAATCTTTTTTAAGAAGAAAAGGATGCCAACAACCAGTAGCTGCTGCCAATAGTCGCTCAAGGACTAGTAAGGCCTGCCCCCATCCGTGACGAAATGTCGAGGGACCCAATCTTTTTCTTTCTTTCTAATTTCTTTCTTTCTTCCTTTTCTCCTTTTTCCTTTTCTTTTCTTTTCTTTTTTTTTTCTTTCTTTTTTTTTTTTTTTTGACAGATTTTCTCTGTGTAGCCCTGGCTGTCCTAGAACTTATAGACGAGAATTCATAGCAAGGTGCAGCTGAATATTAAGGCTGTATAACACCAAATATTCCATTATAAATGGCTTCCCATTTGACTGACACTTGGTCAGTCAAAGTATAGCTTTAATACACTGCTGAATCTCTATAATACATTCTTATGGCCTACAAGACCACCAGGCCCCCTGCCGTCCTGAGGCCCACTTGCAAAATAATCACCCAGAAGCTTATATTAATTATAACTGCTTGGCCATTAGCTCAGGCTTAATACTGACTAGCTCTTACACTTAAATTAACCCATATTTCTTATCTATGTTTAGCCACGTGGCTTGTTACCTTTTCTCAGTTCTACCTTGACATCTTGCTTCCTCTGTGTCTGGCTGGTGACTCCTGACTCAGCCTTCCTCTTCCCAGAATTCTCCTTGTCTGCTTATCCCACCTATACTTCCTGCCTGGCTACTAGCCAATCAGCGTTTTATTTATCAACCAGTCAGAGCAACAAATATTCATAGAATACAGAACAACATCCCACAGCAGTGCAGTGCATTCCTGAGTGCAACAGCCTTGTCATAGTCAGAGGACATCTTACTGCTTCACATTTTCCCATTATCAGGCTCTTGGGAGGGATGTAGCTGTCCCTACAGGGCTGAGCCCTCTGACATCACTTCTTCGCAGCACATTGGTCAGTTACGGTTCTACATTAATCAACACCCGCTGCAGTAAAAAGCTTCTCATAAGAAGGCTGGGCAGGGCACTAATCTATGGATATAAACATGAGTATTAGAAAGCAGAAGGATAAACTCTTAGAGAATACCTAACATTTTCAGGCTTTGTGGCTGGCTTTGGAGAGACCAAGTTCCGGTTTCTCCCTTGCAAGTAGGGAAAGGCTCTCTGGTTTCTAAGGTCTGCGTCAGAGAAGGAAGTGTGAAAACCGAGAGGACAGGACAAGGTCGGGGAGAAACACGGCGGCAGAAGCCTTCATTTGTGGCTGCCATTTTCTAAACTCTCGCCATATTAAACTCTCTCCCACACATCCAGTCCCTGGTTTCCTGAATTCTTATCTCTCCCTGGGTCTCATTTCTCCACAACCAGGATCTGTTGCAGCAATGACTCTGATTAACTGCAGTCTTCCCTTTGTCATACTTCACACCCTAAGTGCTTATGTGGCTTCAAGGGCAGCTGGGCTATGGCCCTATAGCACTTCATTTGAATCCTATCGTACTATTGACTTTTCTGGTTACTGAGACAAGATACCTAACAAAAGCAAACTAAGGAGGGAAGAAGTTGGGAGCGCGGAGCAACTGGTCACTTTGTGTCCAGTCAGCAGGCACAGGAAGATGAATGCTCCTCTTAACGCCGCGCGCATGGACTGAGAGCTCGCTTACAGAGTAGTTCCTCCCGACGCATTCCACCCAATCTACAAACACTCTTGCAGACCCAAGCAGAGGCTTATGTCCATGCCCATTCTTAAACCCATGAAACTGTCCATCAAGATTAGCTGTTAACCAATGAACCATCTATCTTTGCAGCTCCCAAAAGTCCCATAATTATTAACAGATTAAGTTGTAAGAAAGGAAACATAACTGGGAGCAGGGAAAACATATTTTTTAGTTTTATTTATTTGTTTATCTTTTGAACTTATTTGTTTTAACTTATGTGTATGATTGTATGGCCTTTGTGTATATCTGTGCACCACGTGTGCGCCTGGCACCCCTGACAGGTTTTTTTGACCCAGGTTTTCTCTTTTTCTCCCTATGCTTTGTTATGTTATATTATTGCTATTATATTGTTATATTAGCTCCTCATCTCTTGCTCAACCTACCTTCTTAAACAGCTCAGGACCATTTGTCCTGGGGTGACACTGCCCACTGTGGGATGTGCCCCCAACATCAGTCATTCATCAAGAAAGCGCTTCACAGACTTGCTGACGGGCAATCTGATGCATACGTGTTCTCAGCTGAAGTTCCTCTTCCCAGACGACTCCAGCTTATGTCAAGTTGACTGAAATTAACCACGACAGACAGCACATAAAACAATGGGCTTCACCGTGACGTTTTTACGTGTATCATTGTACTTTCCTCATATTAACTATCGTCTTCCCTTTCCCCCTCTATAAGATGGGTGTGTGTGTGTGTGTGTGTGTGTGTGTGTGTGTGTGTGTTAGTGATACTAGGAGTAGAGATAATATCTGTAAAGTACTTGGCAAGAAACAGGGACTCACGAAATTGTAATAAAATCACCTAGGTTATGAGGGGACTGAATGAGCTGTTGAATGAGCTGTTGTTTGGACAAGGAATGTGGAACTTGTGATTCAAACACAATGTCAGGGCCTGAGGGAGAGATGGCTCAGTGCTTATAAGCCACACTGCTCTTCCAGAGGATCTGAGTTCGGTTCCCAGCATCCACCTTTGGGACTTCCTGGGATGCCCTCCTGTGATACTAGCTCCCTGGGGATACAATGCACTTTTAGAGATGGTTATGGTGGCTCTCACCTATAATCCTCAGCTTTGGGGAAACCGAGGCAGGAAGACAGCATGAGTTCTTTGCACCCACCTCATTTACAGGGTGAGTTCCAGGCTAGCCTGGACTGCACTGAGACCCTGCCCTCCAAACCAAAGAAACACGGTAGAAAAGAAATCAGTAAGGAACTGGTTAAGAGCGGTTTTCCATCCCATAGAAGATGAAGTGAGAGAGACAGAGACCATTGCAAGCTCAGCTCTCCAGAGGCTGAAGCAGGAGGATCCTAAGGCCAGCCTAGACTGCATAGTCTGTCACAAAATAACACAGATTTTTTTTTTTAATCCCCTGAGTGAGGCAATGAGGTAGGAAGAGGGTGACTAAGTAAAGTATATCTTGTAGGACAGTGGTGGTGCGTGCCTTTAATCCCATCCGGAGGCAGAGGCAGGTGGACCTCTGTGAGTTTGATTCCAGGGGGTGCGCGGGGCAGGAATAGTTCCAGGACAGCCCAGAACTACACAAAGAAACCTTTTCGCGGGGAAGAAAAGAAAACGTTTACCTGGAGTGGAGCGAGGTGCTGCAGGCCTGGACAGGTGCCCCACCCGGGAGACTGCAGACGGCTCATGTGGGTGGAGCCTGTGTGGACCCCGCCTCGGCCACGCCCCGTACCCCCGCAGCTCCGCCCTAGTCCCATAGCTACTCGGGTACAAACTGCACGCTCGCCGTGTGGATCCTGCTGTCCGGCTAGGCCACTGAGTGTCCGCGCAATCGTCCAGATCCTACGGCGACACCATGTTGGGCATGATCAGAAACTCGCTGTTCGGGAGCGTGGAGACGTGGCCTTGGCAGGTTCTGAGCACCGGGGGCAAGGTAGGCCGGCAGGGCTGCACAGAACAGGAGGACTGCGCAGCGGTCCCCACCCTGGCCCCGGGCTGAAGCCGGTGTTGCAGGGGTTGTGGGTGGGACTGTGACCAAGCTGCCTTCTTGCTGGGGCCTCCCTTCACCGCCAGGCACTGGCCCTGGGAAGGAGGGGAGAAGGCGGTTGGGCTTAGCCAGAACAGGACAGGGAAAAGGCAGACGTGAGAAAAGGACCCATCCATCTTGGCGAGTGGGACACTGCCTGTTGAATGCATTCGTCCTTTTAAGCATTCCAAACCGTCTGAACTTTTTCCCCTCTTAGCACAGAGACCTGCTCTGTCCTAGGCTGGCCTGACACTGACTGTGTAACCCAGACTGGCCCTGAATTCTGTGGCACTGTTCCTGCCTCAGCCTCCTGAGTGCTAGGATTACAGGCATGAGCCACCACGCCTGGCTACAGTCTGAACAATTTTGTTTGCAAGAGACTGCTTGTTGTTTGTTTGTTTGATTGCAAAAAGAAAACAAACAGCAACAAAACCCAAGTGCAGAAGGAATAGAGAAAGTGTGTGCTGCAGACATGATATGCAGGTTTGGGAGTGCAGGGGACCAGCAGGAAGATCTGCTAGGAAGCCCTGAGGGGCCGTTCAGTCTGTCTTGGGCTGTGTAGTGCTGCTTGTGTGGGAGTCCACAGTCAAGAGCATGTTCAAAGACTCAAAGCTACATGGTTGCCCTTGATTTATAGACTTGTTCGTGTTCTGGATGCATAGAATGTATGAGGAGACACAATCACTATGTTCTGCCAAATTTGCCTCCACACTGGAGTGGGCAATGGGTCTGCTTTCCTGAAAATTGGGAATTGGGTACTTGCTATAATTTTGCAGGCGTATATTGTTTTTTCCTCAACTATATTTGATTATTGATGGGTTGATATTGGGAATTAAACCTAGAGCCTTGTGCTACTGAATGAGTGCTTCACCACTGACCTATACCCTCAGCCTGACAAGCACTGTGTCTCAATTTAGTCTCTATATCAATTCTGGATAAAGGCCTGTGCTACTTGGGGGCCAAGTTCTGGAACCTACTACAGTGAGCTTCACACAAACACCTGCAGCTCAACTCTAGAGTAGGCTCTAACATCCAGAGGCCCAGCAAGCCCTCTGACCCTCTCCAAGTTTCCCCAGCTGTAATAGAACAAGCAGTTAAAACCCTGATCACAGGGGGCACACATTCAAAGGCCTTCACCAGCCAGGCAGATAATGATAGCAATGGAACTGGCTGGTTAGATTATAGGGCCTGGTGGCAACTGAAGTGTGCCAAAAATGCCTTACCACCAAGTGACTCCCCAGGACTAGTGTTGCCCAGTTAAGAAAAGCCAGATACCCAAGTTCTCTGTGAGGAATCCCCCAATTTAAAATTAATTGTTTTAACAAATAGCACTCTTTTGAGTGCCAGCTATGTGTTGGCCATACATCTTGAAAATAAATGAAGAGTGGACAAAACCGAGCTGCATATGATGGTGCATGCCTGCAACCCCAGAAGCAGGAGGATTGCCACAAGTTTGAGGCCAGTCTGGGCTACATTGTGAGTTCTAAGCTGGAGCTGTATAGTAAAACAGTAGGTGAATACACCAAGGAGTTCTGCCTCATGGAGCTTTTGTTCCAGTGCTAATGAGCAAATAAGAGATACACAATGGGACTGGAGAGACAGCACAGGGGTTAAGAGTGTGCACTGCTCCTGCAGAGGACCTGAGTTCGATTCCCAGCATCACATCAGGCAGCTCACACCCAAGTGCTGGGTCTGCTGAACAACTTACAGTATAGTTATATCATTGAAACTTCAAAAGACTTTGTTAAGACTTGAACTAAGCCAGGTATGGCTGTGCGTGTCTGCAGTTCCAGCTCTCAGGAGTGAAGGCAGGAGGATTGTAAATAAGTCACTTAACATCTCAGCCCCGCCCCCAGCCCCCAGATTCTTCAGCTATAAGGGAAGACTAATATTGCCTCTGTGACATTTTGTTAAATACTCAAATACATGTAAGCTTTGTGTTTGACATACATACAGTGTTGGGTCTGGGTCACAATCTATTGTCTACACCCCTGGCAGGTGGAAAGCACACTGCAGGCCCTATGTGGCTTTGTGCCATCCACATGCTCAGGGCTGATTCCAGCCAGACCTTATCAGGCTCTTCAATGCTCAGAGGGAGGGAACAGGGAGCCCTCTGGGCTGAGTTGGGTGGGTCTTGAGAAAGCTTAGAGCAGGGCTGATAGGACTGATTGGTGTCCCTTGGTCCAGCCTGTGCAAATATGTCCAGGACCAACAGCCTGAATTTGAGTCCTGGTTTTACCATCTTCCCACTGTGACCCGGGCATGGCACTTAACCCCTTGTTCCCCAATACCTCTAAAAATGAAGACTAAAGCACTAACCTCCCCATGGGCTTGTTGGGGGCATTGAACGAATTTAAGTGTATCAATACATAGAAAGTTCTCTGTGAAGTTAGTAATTTAACAGTTGCTTCTCACCAGAAAGTAGGCTTCTAAAATCATCATAGGGACCACAGTGACCAGAAAAAAATGACCTTTGGAGGACTCGAAGAGCCCAGAGCAAGAGACATTCTTGACCCTCACCCAGTTTGTACTGGTTGTTGAATACTGGTGTTTGTGACCACCGATACAGATCCTGACCCAGTCAGTAACTGGTTGAGAGCCTCAGTGGATGGGAGGTGGGGAAGGAAGGCTGCTGTTATGTTCCATGGACAAGCAAACACTCTGGGGTGACTGATGTTGAGAATCAATAGTGTTCACACAGGAGGCTGATTCTTCAAAAAGGTAGAGAAGTCCAGTTAGATAAATACGTTCATATAGAGCTCCATACAGAACTGATGGTTTTCTATTTTCTCTCCTTCCTTCTCTCTCTCTCTCTCTCTCTCTCTCTCTCTCTCTCTCTCTCTCTCTGTATTTTCTCTCTCTCTTCCTTACTTTCTGCTCTTCAATTTTTGTTTTATGAAACAGGGTCCCATGCACATAAAAGCCCAGACTGAAACCCCTGATCTTCCCATGTACCACCATGCCTGAGTAATATCCATATTCATTCATTCATTCATTCATTCATTCATTCATTTCTTTTTCTTTTTGGGTTCTGGTTTTGTGAGGCAAAGTTTCACGTAGCCCCGGGCTGAGTCTCCCCAGTCCTAGGATTATAGGCATATCCCACTACACCCAACTAATGTTCATCCTAACATTTAATTTTCACAGTGGTCCAGTGATTCAGATGACAGTGTGAGCACTGATGCTGTGAACAAGTGGTACCCACAAAGGACCTGAGCTCATACAGTGTGCCCCAACCTTTCCCCAGGAGCTGTTATTAACCAGGTTCTCATGCCTGTATTGAGGAGTCACTATTGTGGTCCTTGTGAATAAAGTAAAACCAGCTCACTCACAGCCCTCCTTTCCAGAAAATGCTTATAGAGCATCAACAACATGCAAGTTGTGGTAATAGATACAGAGAGGTACAGGGGTGGCCCAAACAGTCCTGAGCCGGGCTTACGACTGCCGGTAGAGCTTGCACAGATCATTATATCATTATAATTACAAGAAGTGTGTTGTAAAAGTACAAAGGCCTAGCAAAATACCATAGAGGAATTTGTTTCAGGTAGGCCCTCCCGGAGGGGGTGAATCCAGATTGGAGGACCTAATAGATGAGTAGGCAGCAGAAAATCTTCCAGGCGGAGGAAGCAGCAGGAATGAATGGGAACATTCTTGGTGTTAAAGGAAACAGGAACCTGACATGGCTCACACCCATAATCCCAGCACCTGTGAGGCTGAGGCAGGAGAATTACCGTGAGTTTGAGGTTAGAGTGAGACCCTGTCTCGGGAGGGGAGGAGAAGAAAAGAAATAACAGTGTGACATAGAGGCGCTCTGGGTTCAACAGACAGGACAAGGGGAAGCTAAGTGGTACCCAGATCATCTGGGTCAGGTCAAGAGTCAGTGAAGGGGCTGGAGAGATGGCTTGGCATTTAAGAGCTCTTACTGCTTTTGCAGAGGACCCAGAGTTGGTTCCCAGTACCTACATGGCGGCTCACAACCTCCTATAACTCCAGTTCCAGAGGATCTGACACCTTCTTCTGGCCTCCAAGGGTTCCTTACACATGATGCACACACGTACACTCAGGCATATTATATACATGCACATAAAAGAAAATAAATCCTATAAGCATTCAGTGATGAGGGCTGTTAGACGGTGGACTGCTGAGCACAGTTAGCTTCATAAGAAGCTCCACATGGGCTTGCTCGCCCACCTCAGCCCATTCTTGGCCTTAGTCTCCCCCTCTGCCGATAACACCCATATTTATTCCTCTTTCTCAGTGTCAGCTTCCTCCTGAGCTCCACACCCTTGTGGCCAACTGCCCCATGGGCTGTTTGCTCATCCAGGCATCAGATAAACACACATGCAAGGGCCCCTTTTATTCTAGAAGTATATAGTTTTTAGAGTTTGAAAAGAAAAGTTACTCGGAGCAAGGGGTGTAATAATAAGAGTTCAGCCTCAAGGTCGATGTTGACTTACACACCGTCCCCTGGAGCCCCAGACATACCTGCAAAAGCCTATGATCAATCACAGGGGGCAGTTGAATTAATTTAGAGTAGTCAAAACCAGCAGGCCCTCAGTTCACCATCACTGGGCTCAAGGCTGTGAAAGCCAACTGCTACAATAGCCCAAGGTCTCTGCTGGTGTCTTTGTCAGTGCTGCTCTCTGACCACATCCTACTCGATCCTCTGTTCCAGCCACAGTGACTTACTCATATTCTTCCTCATGGTACTACTGCTCTTTAACAACTGTTTTAGAGACTTATTTATTTTTAATGTGTATAGGTGTCATGCCTGAATGTATGTCTGTTCACCACGAGTGTGCATTGCCTTCATACTAGAGTTATAGAGCACTGTGAGCTGCCATGTGGGCACTGGAAACTAAACCTGGGTCCTCTGGAAGAGCAGCCATGCTCTTAACCACTGAGCCGAGCCGAGCTGAGCTGAGCATCTCTCCAGCCCCGAGGCACCGTTCTTGATGTCTCCGATGATACCCTCCTCTAACCATGAGCATTTTGGTACATTTTAGAATAACCGTGTGTAGCCAGGAGAAGTAGTGCATTGCCTTTATTCAAAGCACTCCAGAGACTGAAGCAGAATTGCAACAGTTCAAGGCCAACCTGAGCTATATAGTGAGTTCCATCCAAGCCAACCTGGGCTACAGAGAGATACCCTGTTGCAAAAAAAAAAAAAAAGAAAGAAAGAAAAACTAAAACTAAACAATTAAATAATTTCTCATTTCTTCTCACTACCATCTGTTATTCCCATCTTATTAATGTCTAGTCTTGAGTCTGCAGCATCTGCCAGAGGTTTGCAACAGTGTTTAGTGAAAGAAACAAACACTGAACATCCAGACAGGTGGGTGATCTGGAAGCCCCTATAAGTCACTATGACCTCCTGGAACAGGACAGCACACAGAGAGAGCCCCCAGACTCACCTAAGCAGCCCTGTGCTGTGTTTCGACATTGTCCTGGTGCACTGTACCCCTCTGATGTCAACCTGCTGTCCTCTGGCTTCCCCTCTGCTAGACTCAGTCTTTCCTGATATCAGAAACTATGACTTGAGCTGGGAAGATGGGAGAGTCATCCCAGTGTTTGCCGTGCAAACATGAAGACCTGCGATCTACCCTGAACCATGTGAAAAAGCTGGGCTTGGTTGCAAGTGCTCATGGTCCCAGCACTGGGGAGACAAAACCAGCAGGATCCCTGGGATCCACTGGCAGCCCTTCCTACACAGACTTCTTGACTTCCAGGCCAATAAGAGACCCCATCTCAAAACAAAACCAAACAAGGGGCCTGGAGAGATGGCTTAATGGTTGAAAGCAGTGGCTGTTCTTGCAGAAGACCTGGTTCAGCTTCCAGCACCCATATGATGGTCCATAATCACCCATAACTCCAGTTCAAGGGGATCTGATGCCATCTTCTGACCCCTGGCACACATATATACATTATTTATGTAGGCAAACACTCATACACATAAAAAAATAATTTTGTGTTTTGTTTTGTTTCCAAGACAGGGTTTCTCTGTGTAGCCTTAGCTGTTCTGGAACTCACTCTGTAACCAGGCTGGCCTTGAACACAGGGATTTTCCCCTTGCCTCCCGAATGCTGGGATATATGCCACCACCACCCAGCATAAATTTTTTGAAAGGTAGTTGGATCCTGTTAAATGGTATCTGAGATTGTCCTCTTGTTTACACACACACACACACACACACACACACACACACACACACACACACGAGAAGAAGGGAAGGTGGGAGAGAGAGAGAATGAGAGAGAATATGAATGAACCCAGGTCGTTTTGGCACGATGGCACCTGGTACAATGCCCAGTCCATAGCAGATATTCAGTACTTGTTGATTATTTGCGTAGAAGGAGGAAAGAAAGCCCAAAGAATTGGCTGTCTCTTTTTCCAGTAAGTTCTTGCCACTAGCTTCCCCATTTGTTGCAGAAGTTAACTGAATAAAATGAATTGAGACTTTGTTCCGAGTTTGTCAACAACATACAAATGTCTGACCCAAATAACACACAGGCTGACTAAAGAGAAGCAGAATGCTGAGTGCATCCCCGTGGCCTTGGAGTCCTGTGACAAGCACTAGAGCAGAGGTTGGGGAGCAGAATTCTATTTCCTGTTTTGCCTTTTATCAGTTGGGTCTTGGGCAATCCAGGCTGTCTGATTCTTCATTTCCTTCTGGATCAATAGAGTTAGATGGACTTTAAAACCGTTTGCAGTTCTGAGCCTCTGTGATTCACATGGTTGAGTTTCTAGAAGTTAAAACATTACTAATAGCAGAATCAAGGTGTGAGGGGGTTCACAAAGAGAGGGCTGTCACAGAGCGTTCCGCTGCGGTGCACCCAGAGTTTGCTCTGAAGGCTGTTTGGAAGGAAGTATCAGTCGTGCTAGCTGGAAGCTCCTGGTGGGTTGTGTGTTACCAGATGAGATGGCCCAGAGTCAAGGCTGCTTAGTTGCCCCTCGATTCTTCGTTTGATGCAATTCCCCTGTCTCATAGGAAGGGGTTTTCTTTCTTTCTTTTATTATTTAATTCTTTGACAACTTCATACATGTATATAATCAATTTTAGTTCTCTACATTCTCTACTACCTTGTCTCCTCCCCAGCCTTCTCCCCAAAGCGCCCCTTCCTGTTGTCATCTCTCTCTCTCTCTCTCTCTCTCTCTCTCTCTCTCTCTCTCTCTCTCTCTCGTGTGTGTGTGTGTGTGTGTGTGTGTGTGTGTGTGTGTGTGTGTGTGTGTGTGTGTGTGTGTGTGCTTTATGAGCATGGGTGGAACATGACAACATATCAGTGGATGCACCGTGGAAGAAAATGATAGCCCTTTCTCCAGCCACCATGAACTGTCAGGGCATGAGAAATACTTACTTTTTGACAAATGTCAGATAACCCAGGCTGACCTTCAATTCAAACTTCTGCTCCTCCTGCCCCTGTTACCCCAGTGTTAAAATGATAGGCAAATACTACCACAGCTTTGTAAACGTGAGGGAAGCACTCTACCAGTGAACCACGCCCTATTTCTGAATGGGAGCTTAAACATGAATTTGATACTCAGAGTTTGCATTAAAGTTTCCCGGCTCTGGGCATGGTGGTGCGTGCCTTCAGCCCCAGCACTGGAAGGCAGAGGCATGTGGGTCTCTGTGAATTTGAGACCAACCTAGTCTACACAGCACGTTCCAGGCTAGCCAGGACTACATTGTGAGACACGGACCCAATTCTCTGCAAAACATAAGATAAAATTTCCCTATCCTCTTTCTCATTATTCACCTTTAATTTGTACTACAAAAACAATAGGGGTTTTTTTTTTTGCATTCCAAATATGAAGTATTAAATGCACTTGTTCAAACTACAGAGACCGCTCACAACCACACGGTCCCGCCTGACTTCTCTTTTCTCCTCTTCCAGCCCTAGGAGTCAAAGCCTCCTCCCCAGCTGAGAATCTTCCACATAGAATGGTACAGGGAAAACCCTGTTTGATAAGCCTTGAACCAGCCAGCTCCTCAGTCATGTGTCCCATTTTCATAATCACTAAAGGAGAAATAGCCTTTAATCAAAAAACACCTAGTGCTTCTCATCATGGAAAATTGTGTGGTTGAGTTCTTGTCCACAAAGACTTTATTTTTCAGCTACAGCAATGTCCCATTGCCAGGCAGTAAAATCATGAGAGGCCAAATTTACTTTTAGTGCACTAAGATAAAATTCACTCAACCAAAATAGAAGGAAAAGACTAGAAAGAGGCCCTCTGTCTCCCGTTTGGTTCAGCCACATGTATATTTATGATTAAACCTGATGTAGACATATTTTTCATTTTGTGGATTGTAAATTTTTTTTTAAAGTTTGAAGAACAAACACAAAGTTTGAGAAATGCTGCTTTCGTAGATGTCCAGGAACACACAATTCTATCACAGAAAGACATCACGGGGCAAGGTGAATGGGGCAAGATGCAAAAGCAGAAAGCTACAGAAATGTTTGCCGTGAGTCTGAGCACCACAGAAAGGTTAATGGCCATAGGACAGGGGCTCGGTACCAAGGATGGACCTTAGCAGAGAAAGGCTTTGTGTGGGAAGAGAGACTCGGACACCATGAGGTTTGAGCCGGGGAGGCTGGGATTGTGGCTCAGAAGTAGCACTGTCAGAGCAGCACTGAACGCCCATCATGGGAAAGCTGTTGCTCTTGTAGCCCAAAGAATGGATCTACCCCTGGATGGAAACACGCCATTGCCTCCCTCCGTAAGAGTTCATGCAATTGGCAAGCTAGCCACCCAGCCAGGGGGCCAAGGGACCACCCTCAGGAAGGCAGGTTTGCCATAAACCATGCTCAAGAGATTGGAGGAATACTTATCCCTTTAATGAGATAATAACACACTTTTCCATCCCAGAATTCCAGCCCTTAGTAGCAGTCAGAGCCGTAGTCAGTAAAGCACGCCTTTAGTTCCATCACTCGGGAACCAGAGGCAGGCCAATCTCTGTGAGTTCGAGGCCAACCTGGTTACAGAGCAAGTTTCAGGACAGCCAGGGCTGTTACACAGAGAAACCCTATCTCAAAAAAAGAAAAAAAGAAAGAAAAGAGAAGCAACACCTTTCTCTTTCCTTCTCCATGTCACTTCAGCCTCACTTCTCTAAAGCCCCCCTCCTCCCACCGTGTGGATGTGCAGTAAGCTTTCTCATCAGGCTTGCTTTCTGGGACCGTCAGCCCCCAAATCATGACACGGAGGCTTAATAATTATGAAAGCTTGGTCTTTAGCTTAGGCTTGTTCCCAACTAGCTCTAACAACTAAAATTAACCTGTTTCTATTAATATACGTTCCGCCTCTTGGCTTTTACCTCTCCTCCATTCTGTATGTCCAACTTACCCCACATCTCACTGGCGTCTCGCACATGCCTGGATTCATCTCCAGTCCCTCTCTCTCCCAGGAAGTCCCGCCTATTCTCTCCTGCCTAGCTATTGGCCATTCACCTCTTTATTAAACCAATCAGAAGGCACCTGACGAAGACACATCTTCACAGTGTACAAAAAATTACCCCACAACATGGATGGCCTCTGTGGGCGCTTAAGTCAAATGGCATGGCTCTCCTTTCTCTGCCCCCGCCTTCCTCCCTCAGACTGCTGCCGAGATTCATAGCTCACCTGCCCTGGGGTTCCTCTTTCAAATGCTGGCAGGCTTCTTTTTGAGTCTGCTTTTAAATTGCTATATTAATGAGTCTAAGAACCCCAAGAGGGAGGACCCCCCACTTCTTCAGTAACACAGCAACTCCAGTGGGACACCACAGATCCCCCCCCCCCCCCCAACTGAGGACTGAACCCAGGGCCTTGCGCTTACTAGGCAAGCGCTCTACCCCTGAGCTAAATCCCCAACCCCCGACACCACAGATTTTATGATTACATTTTCTTGGGTCCCATCCCCAGCTCCAAAAGAAATAAATACAGAAATAGAGAAAAGAGAGAAAGATGGGACAATGGCTAGCTCAGTGGTAGAGCCACACGCACACACAATACACAGACATACACAATACACACACAAACACACACACACACAGAGTTGGGGTGTTAGAGAGTCTAGAAGCTGTTGAAGAACATTGAAGAACATAGCACTTCTTTCCCCTGGTGCTGCTGGGGACAAAGCCGAGGGTCTCACCACCATAAGCAAGCACTCACTGCTGAGCTGTATCCCAGCCCTCCATTTTAACTTTTCCTTACTCACAGCCACAACACTAGAATGAGGCTGTTTCTGGGATTTTCAGTTTCTGGGGGATTGTTGCTATTAATGATTTTTTTTTTTTTTGCTTGTTTTCTCCATTCTGTGTTTTTCTTTACTTTTTCTGGCATTTCCTAAATGTTGAAGCTTCTAATCTTTTTTGTTTTGATTTGATTTAGTTAGTTAGTTGTGTGTGTGTGTGTGTTTGTGTGTGTGTGTGTGTGTGTGTGTGTGTTTTAAGCTGGATTTTGCACAAAAGAAAACAAGATAACTTGTCTTTCCCCTCTTCTACCCTCCCTTTAGACCTCTCCCTCCTCCATAGTCCACATGCATGTCACCTGTGTATGTAGTGTGTACTTGTGTATATACATATATAAATGCCACACATGAGGAAACGTGGTGTCTGTGGCCCCGAGCCTGCATTGTTCCACTCAACACGGTGTCCTCCACTTCCATCCTTTATTTTCCTGCAGATGTTGATTCCCTCTTCTTTACAGCTCTGTGTGGACTGCTCTGTTGGTGGGCATCTAGGCTGGCTCCATGACAGGGTTACTGTGAATAACACAGTAACAAGCGTGGATGTCTGGATCTCTGCAGTGTGCTGACCTGGGTTCAGTCAGGTCTATTCCCGGGAGTGGCCTAGCTGGGTCATGTGGTAATTCTTAGTGTTCTGAGGACCCTCCAAACTGATTTCCATAGGAGCTGAACCACTTTGCATCCCATCAGCAGTTTAAATGGTTCCTCTTTCCTGCGTCCTTGTCCTCACCAGCATGTGCTGTCAGGGTCATTTGGTTGCTGCTGTGGCCCCACTGATGCTGCTTCCTCTCATCCTCCCCCTCCCCTCCACTCCTGCCCTTCTGCTCCTCCCCCTGTCCCTCTCCCTCTGCCCCTCCCCCTCCCCCTCTGCTTTTCCTTTGTCTAGCTTCTTTGGAAATTTTTATTTGTTAGAAAGGAGGATTTGGGAGGGGGTGTTTATTAATTTTTGGTTTGATTTGTTTTAATTATTTGCTTTTTGAGACAGAATATCATGTAGCCCAGGCTAGCCTAGAACTCTTGCTCTTTCTGCCTACCTCCCAAGCGCCCAGGCCAGCCTTCACTTCTTCTCTTGCTAACTCCTTTATCACCTTCTCCTGTGTTGTTCTTAAATTTCTGGTATGTTCCCAGTAACATTATCGTCTAACCTTTCTGGGTATTTTTTTTTCATATCAGTTAGCAGATTTTAAAAGATTATTTATTCATTTTTAATTATGTGTATGTGAGTTGGTGTACCCCCAGAGTCCAGAGGCATTGGATCCCCTGCACCTTGTAATTACAGAGAGTTGTGAGCTGCCCCACATGGGTGCTGGGATCGAAACTTGGGTCCTCTGCAATAGCAGTACACTCTTCATACTGAGCCACCTTTCCAGCATGCTGTAGTTCTTTCTTTCTTTCTCTCTTTTTTTAATCTCCAAAAGCTTTTTGACCTCTTGGTGTTCCATTTTTTTGTGGTGTTTCCAGCATTCTGAGGTACAATAGCTTCTTTATCTCCCCCAGAATATCAATCATAAAATTTCTTTGTTGTTTGGTAGTAGTGGTTTTGCTTTGAGAGAGCATGTCATGTAGCCCAGGCTGGCCTTCATCTTGTTATGTAGCTGAGGATAACCTTGAACTCCTATTCTGTTTCCACCTCCCAAGTGCTACAATTACAGGCATGCGCTATCCCTTCCGACAAGATTTTTAAGTAACTTTTGATATTCTACATTTACAAAAACCTCAAAATCAGCCAAGTGTAGGGCACACACCTGTAATTCCAGTATTGGGGGGGGTGGGGAGCAGAGGCAGGTGGATTTCTGAGTGTGAGGCCAGCCTGGTCTACAGTGTGAGTTCCAGGATCTATGGTTCCTCCTATGGAGTCCGTCTCTACACCATCACCACCCACTCCGGGGAGTTCCTTGCCGCTTTGAGCTCCTTTGTGCTCCTCAGGAAGAAGTCTCCTATGAGGAAAGAGCCTGTGAAGGAGGGAAGTTTGCCACTGTGGAAGTCACAGACAAGCCTGTGGATGAGGCTCTCCGGGAAGCAATGCCCAAGATCATGAAGTATGTGGGCGGCACCAATGACAAGGGTGAGCACCCCAGAGGGACAGGGCTCTGTGTGAGCTCATGTCATCCGAGGGAATTTCAGGGAGTGGCTATAGACAATGTTATGCCCAGATCGCAAGGACCCCCAAAAGACCACTATGAAGACCGAATCCCGCATGTAAAAGCAAAGAGCCTTTATTTCAAGCTCCAGAGTTTGGTCCCTCTGTCTGTCCAACACAGCTGTGAGAGCAGAGCCCTGAGCTCAGGTGGGGCAGAGTTTTTATCTTAGCAGAGGTTGGGGTGAGGGGATTTCCAGGGTCCAGGACCCTGATTGACTGACAATTGTCTGTATCTGTAAAACAAAAATAGGTGTGTGCTAGACTCTAGGACATCTGGCCACCTTATCTAATGGTTAGAATGTTTGGAATGTCAGGTACTTCCTCACCCCTGGGTGGATCCCTGGGTGGTAGCAGCTTAAGGCTTTTCCTGGATCTGGGTGTTGCCTGCCAGAAGCTGTGTCTAGGCGTCTAGGCCCCTAAGCCTGTCAGGCTGCTGGGTGGTCAAGCTGTTTTGGGGCCCCTTCATAACACCTGGAGCTGCCTATTCCAATGTTGTATGCACGAAGTTCATGGCAGGCAGCTCTGCTATCAGGTCACGCTGATGTCAGCCCAGCCTGCCTCTCACTGTGTGGTACACATGTTCTCTGTCACTCAATTCGTGGTTCTTTCCAAGTACAGAGCTAGAGGCTCGTCCTTTTGTTTGATTGTGTTTTCTAACACTACAGTGTTCACTGGGTCCTTGGATTGGGTGTATGGGCAAAGCACACCCATAGCAAGCTGAGTTCTGTGCAAGGCATGATTGTCATCTGACTGGAGACTGCTAGCCCCGGGCCGGAAGTCTGTCAGTCCTCAGACTGTTAGCTGCGAAGGCCCAGTGAGCTATGAGTGTTTCAGCCTCAGACTCAGTTCTGGCGGTTGAAGATGTGGGAACTCTTAAGCCAATCCTGGCTTTAGGACATAGCAGCCCCTGCTGGCTGCCCTCTCCTCCAGCCCCGTTTCTGAAATGATTGTCATACTCTTCTCTCCAGGATATAAAAGTAAGAGTTATTTGCACAAATCTAATTAGATATTTTTAGTGCCTGAAATGTTTGTTGCTCATTTAAAAAAAAAAAAAATGCCTTGGAAGAGAAATTAAGCCCATGGCTCTCAGAGGCTCATTCTAATGCCTGCTTCCCTCTGTGTTCTGATGTCTTCAGGAATTGGCATGGGCATGACAGTCCCCATTTCTTTTGCCGTGTTTCCCAATGAAGATGGCTCCCTACAGAAGAAACTGAAAGTCTGGTTCCGGATTCCAAACCAGTTTCAAAGCAGCCCACCGGTTCCCGGTGATGAGAGCGTGAAGATCGAGGAGCGGGAGGGCATCACTGTCTACTCCACGTAAGGAGACGGTTCTTATCACTGTCTATTCCTCGTAAGGAGATGGTTCTTAGCATCCTCTGATAGTGCTTGACGGCCGCAGTCATTCCTTGGATCTTCTCAGTGAAAGTTTATGTTGGCTGTTCACTGTTGCTTAATTAATTTCAATGAAGAAACGCTGAATCGTGACAGTTTAACATCTTCAGGCCGTAGCGCACATGCATTTGCAGTTCATCTGGATAAATGCCTGGGCCTGTTGCAGTGTGGATAGGTAGAAAGAGTCGCCCCCAGCCTAAGCTTAAGATGAATACCCACCCGCACTATCCATTGCAGGGTCTTAGAAAAATCAAGGGATATAGAAGTCAATCGTAATTTGGGCTCAGGGATACTTGGGAATATAACAACTGGGGGACATGATTTACACCCCACACTTCTTTGAATGTGGAAGGGGAGGGAGTGTTTTTCAGAGCTGAACAGCCCCCACTCCGACCACCACCTACTTGTTCCTGGTCTGTAGTCCTTTAAGCAAAGGACACATCCACTTTCTTGTCCTTCTGATTCTGTCTCAAGGATTCCTTTGCAGTTACATTTCTTCACTGTAGAAAGTAGTGGGGGCAAACTGTTGCCTGCTTCTGTTTTACTCTGTTTTGTTTTCGTGGAGCTGGGAATTGAACCCAGAACCCCATACATGCTAAGCTTGTACTCTGCCCCGAGCTACTCACATCCCAAGCCTGGTGCATGCACGGTCCCTAGCCTGCCCTGCTAGTCAAGACTCTTAGATAACTGGTGATGCCCTGTTTGTCTAAATCCCACTGTGTAATGGACAAGGCCAGGATCTTCTTCAGTACTAGCCGAGGGTTGGGGGTTGGGTTCAGCTCAAGACCAGCTTCGTGAAAATTAACTAACAAATGATCTTGTGCTGCAGTTTCTGTCCACTACAAGCCCCCCAACCCATACAAAGTTGGCCAATAGGCTTCCCTGCTCCAACTCCTCCTCTGAGGTGGGACTTCTTCCCCAGAGCTAGCTTACTCTTTCCTTAGAAGGCTAGCATGAGCCTGCCTGCTGTGGGCGCTCTTTGGCCGGGTGAACGGAGCCCCCCAGAGGACAGAGGTGTAATGCAGCCATGCTGCTGCCAAGGGAACCCTCAAGTCCTGTTTCTTTCTGCTCCAGTCCTCGGTCAGACTCCCAGCCTCTGCACTGCAGAGGCTTCTGAGAA
The DNA here is from genome assembly GCF_903995425.1 of Onychomys torridus. Lineage (NCBI taxonomy): Eukaryota > Metazoa > Chordata > Mammalia > Rodentia > Cricetidae > Onychomys > Onychomys torridus. Next base: position 146,274,872 of record NC_050445.1, on the reverse strand, counting down.
CTCTAAGAGGAGTCAGGATTAAGGGAGGTCACTAAGGGACCCAGGATGCAAAATTTAAGGAAGCACTGACTCCTACGGTCACCCAAGTGCAGGGTGAGCACGGAGAGTAAGAGCCTCCTTAAATCTCATGCCCTGGCTGTCTACTGGTCTCACTGACATCCCCAGCTCTGTCTTGCCCATTCTCCTTCTGGCAGTTTGAGAGGTGGCCTGGTGCGTTCTCCTGCAGAACAGCAAGACAATGGTTTAGACGTTACTAAGCCTCTTTAAGCCTTAGCTCCCCCATCAGTTAAGCACCGCTGATATAACCAACATCCTGAGGTACTGCGAAAGGCTACCTACCAGTACTCTCGAAAGCACTGTTTGTAAGTTACTTGATGCTGTGACCTATTGTTCCTTATCTGGTCATTATCTGAAGACAGACACACTTGAATCAGTTCACCCCTTCCCCCTGCCCCAGCGCATGTCCTTTATCCTTTGGTCCAGTCCTCCCCCAGAAGCCGAGTCTCTTCTAAGTGATTGGTGACTCTGAATTTGTTAAAATCCCAGTGTGACAGGTACCTGGCCACATACAGAGGAGGACGAGCATCTTCAGCATTGGCAGCCACAGTCGCAGATACGGCTCATCGCTAACCATTTGTTCATCCAGACTCAGAATAATGAGTTGGTACTGTGTTAGTTACTTTTCTGCTGTTGGGATAAATCCCATGACCAGAAGGGACTCGTGGAGGAAAGAGTTTATTGTGTCTTGGGTTCCAGAGGGAGAGTCCGTAAATGGTGGGTGATGCACGGCAGCAGGAGGCGGGAGTTAGAAGCTGAGAGAATGCAACCTCAACAGAAAACACAAAACAGAGAGAGGAAAGAGGATGCAGCAAGACTATAAACTCCCAGAGCCCCACATCCAGTGACATCCTTCCTCTAGCAAAGTTTCATAATGTCCCCAAACAGCACCACTAACTGGGGACCAAGTGTTGAAATATCTGAGCTTCTGTGTGCACCCAAACCACCATAGTATAATTGCTTTTGTCCCTAAATATTTTATGGAAATTCTCATGCTAAGCATGGTCTACTACTGAGCGGCGCCCCAGCCACCTATGAAAGAAAGAGAGCAAATGATGTTGGACGTTTGCACCCACCACTCATGATGGATGGTCAGCCCGGGGACAATTTCCCGACAAACGATGACAGGAAAAACACCCTAAACTACTTTTTTGAGTCATTCCAGACATTATATGATTTCATCTGTTACATGATTTGTCCGTAAGTATTTTAATGGGACTACTGAATATTTTTTAAAAAATATAATCATAATACCATACTACTTCTCAATGTTAATAGTAATCTATTAAATTCTAATAATATAAACTAGTTATTATCTAGATACTTATTTGTTTATTTAATAACTTACTTATTTTGGTGTTTGAGGCAGGGTCTCATGATGTATTCCAAGCTGGCCTTGAGTTATGGGATTACAGGCACACACGGCCATGACTGACTGACCCATCATCATCTTACAGTTCATTTTTAAGGTTTATTTAAACCCGTGCAGGCTTTGTGATTTTTTTATTGTCTGTGTGTGATATGTGTTCATGACTGTGGGCATGCTTGTTCCACGTGGGTTGTCAGTCAGAGAACAACTTTTGGCAGTCAGTCCTCTCCTTCTGTTGCTAGTTTGGGGATCAAACTCAGGTCATTAGGTTCGCATGGCAAACACTTTTACCTGCAGAGCCATCTGGCCTTGGTCAGTCGGTTCTAAGTTTTTTCAGCCTATAATTCTCCACACCACAGAGCATATCCATTCGCTCTTGTGGTTGGTGGATCACTGCCCTGTTGTTTCCCAAAAGCTCCATCTTGCTGCTTGCATCTATGTGGCATTTTAACATGTCCCTTTGCCCATGTTGCCTGTAGACTGGTATTTGGTCCTAGAGATGCATTCAGATTGAGGCTTTCGAGTTTGGAGCAAAAGTATTTCCTAGTTGCTTAGCCCTGTTAGGGGTTCCTGTGTCTGTAGGTGCTGAGTCCTGGTGGGCTCCCGTGTGTCTAGGTACTGAGTCCTGGTGGGCTCCTGTGTGTCTAGGTACTGAGTCCTGGTGGGCTCCCGTGTGTCTAGGTACTGAGTCCTGGTGGGCTCCTGTGTGTCCAGGTACTGAGTCCTGGTGGGCTCCTGTATGTCTAGGTACTGAGCCCTATTGGGCTCCAGTGTGTCTAGGTACTGAGCCCTATTGGGCTCCAGTGTGTCTAGGTACTGAGTCCTGGTGGGCTCCTGTGTGTCTAGGTACTGAGCCCTATTGGGCTCCAGTGTCCGCTAACCTTGGACATTGCTGTTTATGTGCCTGTCCCATTGGAGCTTACCAGATAATGTCCCCTGTTTGCATCTTCTTTTATCAGCTGGCACATCTCACCGAAGACAAGTCTCCCCACTTGTCTGTTTGTGTTTACAAGGGAGAGTCATATAGAAAGAGCGGGTGCATGGCTGCCACCTTCTCCTCCTCTTCTAGGCTCGAGAGTGACCATTTCTTCCCTGATGTCTTCCAAAGGCAGAGATCTTCCTCGCTGTCTCTGTTGGTTTGTTTTTTATTTTACTGTCAACAGAAACATAGGATTTTAAACACGCTGGATGCGTTGCCCTACTTCACACTTGTTCTTTGTTGTGTTTCATTTTAAGTCTATGTATTTGCTGTGGGTGTAAATGCAGGTATGGGTATGCCGTGGAGAGGGTGTGAAGGTCAGGACAGCTTTGGGTGTTGATCCTTGGTGTTCCCTTTGTCTGAGACAGGCTGACTTTTCTTTTTCTACTATACACACCAGGCCAGCTGGCCTGCAAGCTTCCTGGGAGTCTCCTGTCTCCACTTCCTGTCACCCCAGTAGAGTGCTGATGTTACAGGTGCTCTTGCTATGTGTCTGGCTTTTATTGTGGGGACTGCAGACTCAATCTTGGGTCCTAATGCAAGCACTCTTACCACTGAGCCATTTCCCCAGCCCTTGCCTCCCTTTGTGAGACAGGGTCTCAGGATCCCACACCGGCCTTGGACTCACTATGAAGCCAGGGATGACCTTGAACTTCTGATCCCCAAAGCCTCCACCCTCTGAGGCCCGGGATTACAGGTGTGTACCACCACATCAGGCTCCGAGGATTTTATTCTCACCGATGCTCAAATTGTCTCACTTGGGGCCAGTAGGAACCACTTTGGCTCATGTTGGTCTCTTAATCCTTTGACACACCTCTCACCAGCTTTGGCGTCTTCCTTGCTTTCAAGCACATCTTACTATTTCTTGCTCTCAAGCTAGAGTTAACCATCCTGCAAGGAACCTGGTTTCTTTTTATTATTATTATTTTTATGTGCATTGGTATTTTGCTATGTGTGTCAGGTCCCCTGGAACTGGAATTACAGACAATTGTGAGCTGCCATGTGGGTGCTGGGAATTGAACCTGGGTCCTTTGGAAGAGCAGTCAGTGCTCTTAACCACTGAGCCATCTCTCCAGCCCAAGAATCTGGTTTCTTATAATGGAAAAGGGCATTTAGGTAAAGGGTAGATTAGGACCAGGGAGATGGCCCCGTGGGTGTGAACAGTCCACACAAGCCTGCTAACCCACGTGAAAACACAGATGCAGCGTCGTGCATGGGAACCCTCATCACCCCTGAGGTGCAAGGGGCAGTGGGGACAGGAGAACCCTCTGGAAGCTCATAGCCCAGCTATCCTGGGCTATACAGTGAAACAACAAAAACAAAGACCCCTGCCTTAACAAAGTGAAGGAGAAAATCAGCTCCCCAAGGTTGTCCTCTGACCTCCACATGTGCATCATGGCATGTGCAAACATATACAAGACACATGTGCAAACAAACAAACAAATAAATGTTAAAGGGTCAATTAAGGGGCTGGAGAGATGGATCAGTTGATAATATTGCTTGCCATGTAAACCAGAGGACCTGAGTGTGGATCCCCAGCACTGATGTGACAAAGAAAAAGCCAGGTGCCTCAGTACACATTTCTAATTCCAGTGCTGGGGAGGCAGAGACGGGAAGATTTCCGGTGCTTCTTGACTCTAGGGAAATCGGTGAGCTCCAGGTTTAGTGAGAGACATCTCAAACACTAAAGTGGAGAGTACTATATGTGTGCATGCACACCAATATATACATACATGAGCACACCTCTACACAACACACACATAAAGTGAATCCACAAGAGGGGGGAAGGGAGGGAGGGAGGGAGGGAGGAGGGAGGGAGGGAGGGAGTGAGTTGAGCCAGGTCTGTGGAATTCTATGAACTCCAAACACATGAAGGTGGCACATATCTGTAACCCCATCACTTGGGAGTCTGGACTAGAAGGATTACAAGTTTGAGACTAGTCCAGGGAACATAGTGAAACCTTGCCTCAAACAAACCAAAACAAAATGTAAAAGTACCAAACACTGCATTTATTTAGCCCTGCTCCAGGGATGAGTGTTTTATAACCAAACATATAATTCTAACTTATCGTGAGATTATTCCCACGTTGGCCACATGGTGTCACCACAAATCGAATGTGCATTTGCAGCACTCAGCTCATGGGTTACTCTCTGATTCAGCTGGAAGCAGGGCTGGTAGGACGAAGCCCCAGGACTATCTGTAAGCCAGAAGTGCTGTTTCAAAGGATGCAGGGAAGATGTCTGATGACGACGTTTTTCTTCTCCAGCGTTGTAAAGAGGTGTTCACAGAGAGATTATACATCAATTAGCAGGACTTTTTAGATAAATAAAGTGCCTTAGGAAAAAGGGTCATACTACCTGAATACTTGTTTTAAGTCTTTATTTGAGACGGGGTCTTACCATGTATCCCTGACTAGCCTAGAACTCACTGTGTAGACCAGGATGACCTGGAACTCACAAGAGATCTGCTGGGATAAAAGAAGACACCACCATACATAACTGACTATATATATAAAATATACACACTACACACACACACACACACACACACACACACACACATACACACACACGAATAGAGTAGAGGTGTGCATGTGAGGGTCAGAATTCAACCTTCAGGACATGGTTCTCATTCCACCATGTGAGTTCTGGGGATTGAACTCAGGCTGCTGGGCTGGGCAGTAAGCACCTTTACCAGCTGTGCCCTTACATAAGCACTATCCAAATACTTTTAGAAATGGAACTGTCCTCACACTGAGACCTGAGGTGACCTTCCAGACTACTGTCCTCCCTTCATCCACCAAGATGAAAGTTCAGCCCTCGCAACTGGATTCTCAGAGAAGCCTAACAGTGGTGACTTTAGTGAGACTGTCCCCATCTTAGTGACATGTTTGTGGAATAGAGTTCCAGCCAGGGATGGTGGCTCATGCTAGTAACTCAACACTTAGAGGGCAGAGGCAGGAGGTCCACCATAGTAAGTTTACCAGGCCACTCTGGGCTACGGAGTGGATTTGGATATAGTTCTACTAGATTCAAAAAGGGAAAAAAGGAAAGAATAGACATTGGAAGGGCAAGGGGTGTGGCCCAGTGAGAAAGGGCTTGCCCAGCATATGCATGGCCCTTGGTTGGCTCTCTAGCTCTGCAAACAATAAAGAAGAGAGAAGGAGTTGGAAACCAGGAGTTTGTTGTCAGGTGACCAATGTTACAACTGTAGTTCACTCTGCAACCATGACCACAGAATTGATGGCATGTGACTTCTGGTTTCCATTTCTGTAAGATGCAAGAATGCCTCGCTTGTTGAAAGGATGAGATAGGATCATGTGTGTAAATGCCTCCACACCAGTCATGTTGTGTTTCCATCTGCCCATATAATCTCTGTCTGACCTAACAGTTAAAGCTGGTGGCCAGGATGCCACAGAGCTGAAATTCTCTACCCTCTATGGCTTTCATGCTCTGGCCTGGACTTTGTGCTCAAGGATGTTCCACACAGTCAGTACTTGTCCGGTCTGCCTGAATAAAATGCCCTCTTCCCTGGAATTGAGATAGGCAGATACTCTCCTGCTACTCTTTGCTTGGCACACAGCTGCTGCATACAGAGCTACGCTGGTCAGTTTTGGTCAACTTGGCACAATCTCGAGTCACCTGGTGTCTTAGTTAGTGTTACTATTGCTGTAATGAAACACCATGACTGAAACCAAGTTGGGGAGGGGAGGGTTTATTTGGCTTACACTTCCACATTGTAGTTCATCACTGAAGGAAGTCAGGACCGGAACTCAAGCAGAGCAGGAACCTGGAGGCAGGGGCTGATGCAGAGGCCATGGAGAAGTACTGCTCATTGGCTTGCTCTTCACAGCTTATTCAATCTGCTTTCTTATAGAACCAGAACCACCAGCCCAGGGGTAGTCCTACTCCCCATCAATCACCAGTTAAGAAAAGGCCTACAGGCTGCTCTTCTTGATGACCTTTGTGTCAAGTTGACATAAAAACTAGACAGCTCACTTGGGAAGAGGGAACCTCAACTGAGAAATTACCTCCATTAGACTGGACTGTAGACAGGTCTTTGGTATTTTCTTGGTTAATGATTGATATGGGAGGGCACAGTCCACTGTGGGAGGTGCCAGCCCTGGACTGGTGGTGCTTGGTGTTATAAGAAAGCAGGCTGAGCCAGGTGGCGGTGGAGCACACCTTTAATCCCAGCACTCAGGAGGCAGAGCCAGGCAGATCTCTGTGAGTTCAAGGCCAGCCTGGTCTACAGAGTGAGTTCCAGGACAGGCTCCAAAACTACACAGAGAAACCCTGTCTTGAAACACACCCCCACCACAAAAAAAAAAAAAAAGAAAGAAAGCAGGCTGAGTAAGCCATGCATGGCAAACCAGTAAGCAGGGTTCCTCTATGGCCTCTGCTTTTGTTCCTGCCTCTAGATTCCCGTCCTGACTTCCCTCGGTGGCGGACCGTGATGTGGAAGTGTAAGCCAAATAAACCCTTTCCTCCCCCAAGTTGCTCTTGGTCAGTGTTTTGTCATAGTAACAGGGAGAAAAAAGCAGGACAACAGCCAACTCTCTGCAAACTGGTGTTGGCGTCTTGTTAAGGTTTTACATAACATTAGATGGTCAAGCTGAGTCATTGCATGGTTTTCCTTACTGCATGTTAGCATCACAGACTGCCTGAAAGACGACATGGTGTGCGTATTGACCTCCTTGACTGACCGAAAGCTTGCCTCTTAGCCACCTCCTAACTGTCCTGGTCTTTTTAGTTGTTTCTGGAAGTGTGTGTGTGTGTGTGTGTGTGTGTGTGTGTGTGTGTGTTCATGTGTCTGTGTGTCTGTGTCTTTTGCTTCCATGGTAACCGCAGTCTCTGTTCTGACATTGGGTGAGATAAAAATACAGTACCCTAGAGGACAGCTTCTTTGAAGACAAGGAGTTAGAAACTTATTAACAGGCTTACAAAAACAATTTAAGCACTTCATTTCCTTTTGGGAGCTCAAAGCACTTTATGAGAATTCCTCAGTGCACTCTCAGGCATGCTTATGAATGTGGAGAGCTGTGGACACTGGGCTGTCATCCTGTGTGCAGAGCGGAAGCTGAGGCCGGCAGGAAGGAGGTGCTTGTTGGTGATTAGGGCTGAGTCAGCCAGTGCTGGGCCTCTGCGGAGGGCTGTGGTCCTGAGAGGACTTGGCTGCCTGGCTTCTTTGTGTCTCTCTGTGACTGGGGCCATCGTGAGTTGATAAAGTGAGCAGAGAAGAGAGCACACGCTTCTGTGACACTCCAGCATCGTTTGTTTGTTTTCTAGCCATTCCTATGGGGAAGCAAGAGGGAAATTTTATTTTTATTACAAGCATCATGTTTGGCCCAGGAATAAATGTTAAAGAAGCCGGACTCCCAAGAGTCCTTTGGCAGGTCCTATTCCTGTAGTCACCACGGAGGGCCGCTGGGAGCAACTCTTCCGGTCCCTGGAGTCACTGCTGGCTGTGACTGCTGCCAGCACTTCCTGAGTGGAGACACCTGTGCTTCTGCTACCAGATCCTTCGCCCTCCCCGTGAGCACCTCTCACCCCAGTTCTTTGCTGTGTCTATGATCTTCGAAGTGTGTGTTAGCTTCCTTGTTGTTATGACAGAACACTGGACAAAAAGCAGCTCAAGGGAGGAAGGTCTTCGTTGGCTCAGTTTGGGAGGGAGTACAGCCCGTCACGACGGAAAGCTGGAGGCAGGAGTGTGAGGCAGCTGGTCACAGTGCACGCCGTCAAGCCCAGAGCGACGGACGCCATGGATGCTCAGCTCGGTTTCTCTTTTCTTCCCTTTTTATTCAGTCTGTGAGGTCGCACTGCCCATGCTCATTCCCTCCTCAGTTAAAGATCTCTGGAAACATTCTTACAGGCCCACCCTGAGGTGTGTCCCCTGGGTGATTCCAAATCCAGTCAAGCTGACCA